>NC_053392.1:305303824-305611324 GCF_905171765.1 Bufo bufo
TTTCTCTGTCGAGACCTATTTTCCTGATATATCCAAGCACCGCTATAGAGATCTCCAGTGGAGCGGAACACCCAGTCGATCTGGTCAGCTCCAGAAAAACCTGAGTCCAATAATCCTGAGTTAGGGGGCAGTACCAGATCAAGTGGGTGAAATCCGCGTTATCCATCCTGCACTTCCAGCATCTAGCGTCCCTTATTTTATACATCCTGCTCAACACCCGTGGGGTGATGTAGGTACGATGGACAATAAAGAACTGTATCAGTCGAAAATTACTCGATACTGTACTTCTTTTTATACTTTTATAGATACATCTCCAGTCTAGAGCGTTAGGTTCCACTTCTAGTGCCCATTTTTGTTCACTATTAAACTTTTATTTTATATATCTGTGATATTGATATTTTGGTCCCCTTATTGAGACAACAAAATTCTACAAATTCTGATTGTTTGGTGATTAAATACTCTTTATTCTCGGTGGTGTCAAATGCGTGTTTTAACCGAAAGTATCTAAAACGTGTGAGGGTGTCTAGTTTTATGCTAAGCCCTAATTCTTCTAATGTCCTGAGCTTTCCTTTTATCTCAATCTGTGAAATAAACTTAATACCATTTTTTTCCCAAAATACGTAATCATCTAACCTCTGAAACTCGCCTAGGTTTATATTCCCCCATAAAGGGCTATCTTTAATGAATAATTTATCCCCAATAATTTTTTAACATTCACCCATATCAAGTGCATCATATTACTAATAGGGCACTTCTTACCCTTTAATTTTAATATCCCGGCTTCCAAGACACTAAAAATATTGTATTGGAGACCTACAAACTCACCCACTAGATACTGCCGTAATCTGTCATCTTCTGTCATTAACCATTGTAGCTGGTATGCGTAATAGTAGCCTCTGAAGCAGGGGACAGACAAACCACCATCTTCTTCATCAAGCCATAAATATTTTTGTTTGAGCCTGACCCTTTTTTTTCCCCATATAAGATCATTTATCAATCCTTCCAGTACGTTAAAAAGGTGGTCACCTATCCAGACAGGACATGAGGATATAACATAAAGGATCTGCGGCAGCAAAATCATCTTAATAATAGCGATGCGATCTGCCTGTCTTATCAGTATTTTTTGCCAGATACTTATTTTATTTTTAACCCTTTTGAGCAGAGGGGCAAAATTCAATTCTATATATTCCTGAATCCTCGCACTAATTATTATTCAAAGATATTCCAGTGCGTCTGTGGGTTTTAATATTTTAACATTAATATCCGTTCTTCTGGTTTCATAACCGATTGGGAGTAGCACCGATTTCATCCAATTCACCCTAAAGCCAGAAATTTGGCCAAATTGATTTACAGTTCGCATCAGGTATGGAACCGTCGTCGCCCCCCCTTTCAAGAAAAACAAGACATCATCCGCGTATAAACACATTTTGTCTGAAGCGCCCCTACTCCCAAACCCCCTGATGTTATCATCTGATCGCACCTTACATGCTAACGGTTCGACGAATATGGCAAACAATAATGGGGAAAGGGGGCACCCCTGCCTAGTTCCCCTTTGCAATGTTATCGATTCAGATGTCTCTCCATTGATTTTAATCCTTACTTTCGGATGTTGGTAAAGTAGTTGCACCCAACTAATAAATTTTCCCCCCAAATTTAACTCACGCATTATATTCCAGAGGTATGCCCACTCCACCCTGTCAAACGCTTTTTCTGCGTCCAGTGACAGGATGGAGTGGGCGCCCTTTCCGCTCATCTGGATATTAAGGAGGGCCCGGCGGATATTCATTTGAGCCTGACGTTTCGGTATAAACCCCGATTGATCTGGGTGTATTATTTTGCCTATAACTTTTTTTAGGCGATTTGCCAACAATTTGGCGCATATTTTAAAATCCGTGTTGAGAAGAGAGATGGGGCGATACGAGTCCACCTTACTCTCGTCTTTCCCCTTTTTCCCTATCAGGGTTATTACAGCCTCTGAAAGGGAGGCAGGGAGTTCACCCCTGTCCATAGATTCGTTAAGGACCCGCAGGAGTACTGGGAGGATAACCTCCCCATATCTTCTATATATCTCAAAGGGGAGACCATCCAGCCCGGGGCTAGAGTTACCCTTTATCGATTTCAGAGTGTCACGTAATTCCTCCAGTTCTATTGGTCCATTCAAGTGCTCCCTGTCCTCCTCGGAGAGGGTAGGGACCGAGACCCCCTCCAAAAAGAGTTTTATGTCTCCACCATCCCCCACTCCCTCCGAGGAGTAGAGGTCCTTATAATATTTAACAAATTCCTGCTCAATTTCTCCCGGGCTGGATGTTATCACCCCATCTCTCCTCTCAACACACTTAATTCTGCCGTCCCCCCTTTGATTCTGTATAAGGGTTGAAAGCAGTCTACCTGGTTTCCCAGATTCCCAGAACACTCTTTGTTGTGCCTTATTCTCCAGATAATTATTTAAAGAGATTTTAGACTCTTCTAACTGAGCCGTCGTTTCAGGGGAGTTGTTAACCAGGAGATCCTCCTCTAATTTCTTTATTTTATTGCCCAGCTCCCTCTCCTTTTTGGCGAATTCAGTTTTTAAGCCCTGAATTCTACCAACGAGGATGCCCCGTAAATATGCTTTAAATGCATCCCATACATACCCTATTTGTGCAGATCCTAGATTAATTTTCCAGTACTCCGCTATATAAGCGCTAATACTTTCATCTTTATTTATCAGATTTAGCCAATGTGGATTTAGCCGGAACACTCTACATTTTGGTTTAACCGTTGTTTTAAATGTCAGGCAGATTGGGGAATGGTCTGAAATACTATTAACCTCATACCTCATTTTTGATATCTGCTCTACCAGTTCTGGGCTAGCTAATGCCATATCTATTCTTGACATTATTTTACTTCCATGGCCAAACCAGGAGTACGCTCGCTTGTCATCATACAAATACCTCCACACATCTATGAACAGCAGTTCTTGTGATATTCTTTTGAGAAGTGTTGATTGACTTGTCCCATATTTATCATTTGATATCACCGAGTATCTATCTAGAGAACTATTCATAACGCTGTTAAAGTCTCCCATTACCAGTATGGGGCATTTACCTCGCGACTCTGCAAACTCCACTAAGCTATTAATAACACATAGTGAAAATGGTGGGGGTATGTACACAAAGGCTAAAACACACAATATCCCATTCCACTGGCAGTAGAGGAAAACATATCTGCCCCTATCATCAATCTTCTGATTTAGTGGGAGGTAATCAACTTTGTGGTGGATATATACACTAACTCCACATGAGTAGGTAGAGAAACATGAATGATACTGGTACTTGGCCCATTTCCGCATTAATAAGTATGTCTTATCCTTAGTGTTATGTGTCTCCGTTAATCCCACAATAGCTGGGAGGTGTCTAGTAATAGTATCAAAAACCATAACCCTCTTAACCTTATCCCCCAGTCCTCGTACATTCCATGTTAGAATCCTACTCATGTGTACCTTCCACCTGTGTTTTCATTCTTATCTTCATTAGTAATCCCATCAAGACAACCATCCCACCCGTTACCCGTCCTCCTACCCTCCCTTTCCCTCCCTTATCCCCCCCTTATCCCCCTTCTGGTCGGCGAAATGGAACATCTCCCCTACCTCTTACACTACGCCCATTGCAACCCCCCCTCCCCTCCCCCCCCCCCCGCATCTCACAGCCTGCATCACGATCATATTCCCTTGGCATCCATCCACTCCACTGCTTCCCCTGGGGAGCCAAAAAAACTAACTTGGTCGCGATATATTACACGTAGTCTAGTGGGGTATATCAAAGAGTATTGAATCTGAGCACCAGCTAACCTCCTCTTTACTTCTCTAAACTCCTGTCTTTTAACCTGTGTCACTCTTGAATAGTCTGGATATATTTCTATACTGCTACCGTTATACTCTATTGTCTGCATTTTCCTTTTTGCCCTCATTATTATGTCCCTATCTCTGGAGCTTAAGATTTTGGCTAAAATTGCCCTGGGTGGGCTACACTTTGGGGGTGATCTGCCCGGGATCCTGTGTGCTCTGTAAACTGTGAACCAATTAGACAGGGTCTTTTTATCAAAACTATCCTCGAGCCAATTCTGAATGAACCCCGTTGCATCTTCTACTCCCTCAGGAAATCCCAATAATCTGATGTTGGATCTTCGGGACCTATCCTCCATTGTGGTCATTCTCTCAAGCAGGTTTTTCCTTTCCCCATCTACCTTTTTCTTTATTCCCTCAATATCTCTCTTCATTCCCCCTGAGGATATTGGCAACTCTTTAACCTTTTCCCTCACTTTATTCATCTCCTCCTTAATAAGGGAAATGTCCACCTGAGCAGAGGCGATCTTAATAGTCAGATCCTCCAAGCTCTGATTAGACTGCTGCACTGCCCCCAAAATTTCAGCCAGTTTCATATCCACAGAGTTTATTCTTTCCTCCATCCCTTCACCGCTGCCCAACCTCCTATCCAATCCAACACATTCCTCTACAACCAAAATATCACCTCCTTCTTTCTGACTTTCCTTATTCCCCCTTAATGCACTTCTGCTCTTTGGGTTAGGTGGGGATTTAAGGAATTTTTCTAGACCAGTTGCTGTACTATTTCCTTTTCCTCCACCCGGGGAGGAGGTTCCTACAGACTTTCTGTTATATGTCTTCGGTGGCATTTTGTTAAAAAAAAAAAGAAAAAAAAAACCTAGTAGAAACTGCACCACAATAAAACAGAGTAAGCGGAAAGGCTGATAAAGAGAGCGATAAGTATGCAAAACCGTTAGATAAGTCCAGATCAGTCCAAATCAGTCCAGATCAATCCTCGCAGTTTCCCTGGCCAGTTCAAAAAAAAAAAGAGGATGAGGGAGGAAAAAAGTAGAAGAAAAAAAAGGATCACAGAGAGAAACTGTTCCGTTCTATTTCAGTTAAGCCGCGGCTGATACTGAATAGGGCTATGCTCCTGGGGCAAAGGGAAACTCAGGGGGGTGATATCCTGAGGCCTTTATATTGTTATCTTGTCCGGGGCTCGGGGGCAAAACATTCACCCCTGGGTCCTGTCGAGGAGCAAATACAGGGCTTTTTCCGTAAGGCTGCTTTTCTCAGCCAGCTCTACTTTCCTCCTCTTCAACCCCCTGTTAGCTATCCACAAACGCCAGGGATACACTCTCCCACAGGACACGCTTCAATGATGGCCACGAACCCCAGGACAGGCTCTGCACCAATCAGCACCTGCCGCTCATCATTATACAGCAGTGTTATTCAACCGTAACAATCCGGTACCAGTCCAGTACATATCCAGTTTAAGGGATTTTGAGGCCAGCGTTTTTAAGCCAGCAATTTTTAAGCCAGCGTATTCCAGCAGGAAGACAGAAAAATAATGTTTAACATCAAGCCGACATCATACCGTCATCATCTCTCTGCCGGGTAAAGAGTTCCCAGGCGGTCGCGTCTCACACCTCCGGTGGGGAGAGTATACCCCGATGGGCAAATCACACACTTCTGTCCATGCAGGGACATCAAAATGGACCTCAACGCTTCCCACCCTGCTTATCTCACCGAGTTAGGCTCTCGCCGCGTTAGACTCTCGTCTCCATTCAGGTAAATCACGGCCACCGCCACCGCCCATTCTAATGATTGGAGTGAGAAAAGTACAGAATGCACACAAAAGGTATCCTCATTTTGCGGATCTGTTGTTTGCGGTCTGAAATACTGCAAAAAACAAGACACAAAGTTAGTCAGCACCTCCTGTAAAATGAAATTAATGTGCAGGTGCACGTAGCTGTGGCTGAAAATATAAAAGCCCAAACACAATGCAACAGCGTTAAAAATGTCCCTAATGCTATATTCACTATACAGGTAAAACTTAAAAATTTTTAATATCGTGCAAAAGTCCATTTATTTCAGTAATGCAAATTAAAAGGAATTGCATTAATGCAGCTTAAAATTTGAATTTTGTGAAAAGGTTCAATATTCTAGGCTCAAAGTGTCACACTCTAGTCAGCTAATTAATCAATATCCCCTGAGCAAAGGGTACCTCAAAATTGTGACTTTGGGGTTTCATAAGCTGTAAGCTATAATCATCCAAATTATAACAAATAAAGGCTTGAAATATCTCACTTTGCATGTAATGAGTCTATCTCATATATTAATTTCACCTTTTAAGTTGGATTACTGAAATAAATGAACTTAGCACGATATTTATATTTTTCGAGTTTCACCTGTATAGATCAGTGGTCGGCAAAGTGTGGCTCGCGAGCCACAAGCGGCTCTTTTGATCCTTGAATGCGGCTCTTTGGTTCAGGTGGGTGGCCGCGCAGCCATATCGCGCCGCTCAAGCTGCTTGCAAAATGTCCGTCATGCGCCTCCTGCCCGTCTGTCTGCTCCTTCCACTTAATGAATGAAGCAGGCAGGCGGGGCAGGAGGCGCATGACGGAGGGTGAGATGTCACGCTGCGCACAGCAGCAGAAGGGCGGGCAGCAGCGGACTTTCGGCAGAACACCGGCCATGTGAGGAGTGGTGAAGAGGCCGCCGCTCAGGAGGAGCGAAATGTCCTGCAGCAGAAAGGTAGGAGCTGCCCCCGGTGTGTGCACAGCGCCGGGCACTGCACCGGCCCCGCCGCAAGTGTCTCTGCCTCCTCCCTTCCCCCTACTAATACATTACTTTACTTACTGGAGGGCACTTATGGGGGATATCTGTGGAGGGCACTTATGGGGGATATCTGTGGAGGGTACTTATGGGGGATATCTGTGGAGGGCACTTATGGGGGATATCTGTGGAGGGCACATATATAGCATCTTATGCTATATATGTGTCATCCACAGATATCCCCATAAGTGTGTCATCCACAGATATCCCCCATAAGTGTGTCATCCACAGATATCCCCCATAAGTGCGTCATCCACAGATATCCCCATAAGTGCGTCATCCACAGATATCCCCCATAAGTGCGTCATCCACAGATATCCCCCATAAGTGCATCATCCACGGATATCCCCCATAAGTGCGTCATCCACAGATATCCCCCATAAGTGCGTCATCCACATTACATCCCCCATAAGTGCGTCATCCACAGATATCCCCCATAAGTGCGTCATCCACATTACATCCACATCTGCAGACAAGTTTAATAAAAGTAAAAAATGATAAAGATAAAATGAAATAATAATCAAGATCCAAATAAAAGAAAGTACATATAAAAGTATTCAAAAACACACTCTGGGCTCATGCCCACGAATGTAAGGGCGCCGTGCCTGTGCTGTGGACCGCAATTAGCGGTCCGCAATGCACGGACACAGACCATGGGGCAGATGCATGAGGATCGCGGACCCATTCAAAAGAATGGGGTTCGCGATCCGCATCCGACTGCCCGCAACGCAAAAAAGTAGCGCATGCTGAAGTAAATGGGTCCATGATGCGGGCTGCACACGGCCGTGTGCAGCCCGCATCATGGACCCATTCACTTCAATGGGTCTAGGATCCGGGATATGAGTGCTACAGTGTGCTTCCGTGGTGCTTCTGGCTGTGTCTCCGCACCGCAAAAAAGTAGTGCATGCGCTACCTTTTTGCGGTGCGGAGGCACAGCCAGAAGCACCACGGAAGTACTCTGTAGCACTCATATCCCGGATCCTGGACCCATTGAAGTGAATGGGTCCTTGATGCGGGCTGCACACGGCCAGTGCCCGTGTATTGCTGACCCGCCGTATGCGGCCTGCAATATGGCAACGGCGGGCACACGGTCGTGTGCATGAGCCCTAATAGTCCTCACTGGTACTATTGACGCAATATTTTAGGTTTTAAAAATGTGGCTCTCGAAAGAAATTTCAATCGTGGTTTTGGCGATATTTGGATCAAGTGGACAAAAAAGTTTGCCCACCACTGGTATAGATGAATATGAGGTACTTAGAAATTATATTTTGATCAAAATCCTTTGTGCCTCTCCACAACAGTTTTTTCAGCCACAGCGATGCACACCTGCGCATTTACTTCATTTTATAGGATGTGCTGACTAACTTTGTGTTCTGTTCCTGCAGTAGGCATTTAGAGATGTGGTTGCCTCCATCTTGGCCATGCACTCCTAACAAACCCATCTTTCTCACAGGCTGTTTTCCATTAGGGCAGTACATAGATGGAGCTTACTTTTCCAGAATCCATTTGAGGCCTTTAAGCACAAGGACAGGAATCATTATAAAGTAGGGTCCCATCTAAATGAGGTCATCTTGCTGTGGATGGGTAAAAAAGGACTTTAATCAAAATATATTTACTAAAGGTGTTCTTCGGGATTTAAAATACTTAAATATTACTTTATTATAAATATATTACCAAATACCTTTCATTAGTTATAATGGCTCGTTTTCTCCCAGGAGCAATCATCAGGAAAAATAAAATGGCCGCCATCCTACTAGTCCACACAAAACCTGTCCTAATTACACATGGGGACAAGTTAAAGAGCTGTGTCCTCTTCTTCTCCTACTTGTCGGGGATTATGATCCTGAATACAGTTTAATATGATCTTCAGATTAATCTCTATAGGAATGGAGTTCATTAGGAGACATGAGGTACAGAGAGGATAGTGGGGGTATAGATAATAAGCAGCAGCTCTTGTATGCAGTCTCCATTACCACAGTCTGTCCTGACCATTCTCTCTGTACTTCATGCCTCTTCATGAACTCCATTCCTACCGAGATTCAGCTGAAGAGCTTATCATCTGTATTCAGGATCATAACCCCTGATGAGCAGAGCAGAGAGGAGGATGAGGCAGCTCTTTAGCTCAGTGTTGTGAAGTAACTTGTCCTGATGTGTGATTAGGACACGTTTTGTGTTTTCTAATAGGACGGCGGCCATTTTATTTCTCCTAATGATTGCTCCCTAGACAAAATGAACCATTATAGCTAATGAAAGGTATTTAGGAATATATTTATACTAAAGTAATATTTAAGTATTTTCATTTTCTTAATTCCTGGAGAACCCCTTTAAGTACTTCATATTCATTGATATAGTATATAGTAGGGCCCTATTAGGCTGCACTACTTTCAGGTCAATTATTGTGAACAAGCATTCATAGGAACGCTCATTCCCGATAATAGTCATATAAGTGAGCAGCCGATGAAAGAGCAAATGCTCATTTGTCGGCTGATGAGCATCTTTTATTCAATGAATACCTGATTATTAGAAGCACGTCTCCCTGTGTAATCAGGTGTGTGCTGCCGATAATCAATAGAACTGAAAACGGGAGGAACAACTGTGGTAGCATTAGTTCCTCTTATATTCAGTTTGCATTGTCCTGTGTTATCGTCATTTGGCACTCGCATTGCCCAAACACCGGTCAGTGTAATACAGTCTTTAGAGAAGAATGCTGTCTATGGGTGCCATACTACAGATTCCTACAACTCAGACCCATATAATACAGGTCTCATTGCAGGGGAAAAGCTGTAAATTTTGATCTAAGATCCTAGTAGATTCTAACTCATAAAAAAAACTGCAATTCTTCCTTTGATAACTACATTGGTGGAAATGTATCATGAGGGAATTTTTAAGTCTGAATTGTAATCTGAACAAAAATGATCAAACTTAGGAGAAAAAGTGGAAGGCATCCAGCACTTGGGAATAAAATCCCCAAAAACTTACTTAGGGTACACAAAAATAATGCTTTTGTGTGTGTCCTAAGATTTTGGATTTTATTCCCAAGTGCTGGATGCTTTCCACTTTTGCTACTGGCTTTATACCTGGGAGACAACCTAGTCTGTGCACCAAGAGATTTATTTTTTTTCACTCTAAGGAGGGCTAAGTGAGCTTTAGGTGAAACTTTTAAAGGGAACCTGTCACTATAAAAATGTGAATGAACCTGCAGGCAGCATGTTATAGAGCAGGATGAGCTGAACAGATTGTTATATAGTTTTGTGGAAAAAGATTCAGTAAAACTTCTATATCTTTTATTATAATTCCTGCCTATTCTGGGCTTTGAAGTCAAGGAGGTGGTCCTATAAGTGATTGACAATTATCTCTGTATACAGTCATAGAGAGCAGGCCATCAATCACTGATAGGACCGCCTCCCTGACTTCAAAGCCCAGAAAAAGCACATATACAAATGGATAAATTACAAGTTTTTCTGAATCTGTTCCCATAAAGATACATATCAATCTGCTCCATGTAAAATGACAACTGTTTAATGCCACTAAACCAATATAGAGGGCTTCATAAATTCCCCTGCACTGACTTAAGCCTCATTCACACGTCAGTGTTTCACGGACGTGTGCTGTATGTGTTGTCCACGGACAGCACACGTCCCCATTCATTGTAATGTGTGTATTCAGACATCAGTGTTTTAGCATGGTCCGTGGGTCAGTGTTTTTAGCACTGATGCATGCTCTATCTTGTCCGCGTTCACGGGTCCATCACGTCCATTATAGTCTATGGGTCCATGAAAACCACAGATGCAACACAGATGCCATGCATGGTGCATCCGTGTTTCACGAATCATTAAGAAGAGATGCTTTTGAAAATTATTTTTCAGCTGTTCAGCAAAAAACGGACACACGGACCCAACACGGATCCTTCACGGATGCATCACTGATCACCTGCTCACGGATTTGAGCACGGACATGTGAATGAGGCTTTATAGTAAAAGTTTACAAAACTTTTTTGTTCCCACAGTCAATTACAAAGACTAATACTTATTCTGCCTGCAGTGCAAGAATAGATAAGTAACAATTAGCAGTAAAATTATTGAAAGTTCTGATTATTTTTTGCCATATGGTAATGTTTAAACATCTATTTCTGTGTAATAATGCATCTAATTTGTAGGGAATTAGCCACTTTCTTTTTGAGAGTTTTGTGAGAGTCCCTTTGTGCTTTCATGATAATAAATATAATAATAGGCCTAGTGCCTGTAGTACGATGGGAAAACAAATAGTTTGATTGAATAGCAGCCTATAATGGCTGCAGTCTAATCTTTCGAAGCTAAGTGTTACGTGCCTGCATTTTGCAGAGATACTGCATAGTTATTTCTGCTTTTATACAGTTTGAAGGTTAATTTTTGGATGAATAAAGCAGAACATATAATAACAGCCTTGAGAAGGAATTATATTGTTTTATAGAAAATAGCTTAACACTTTTTCCTAGAATCTCTGTTACAGGAATGTAAGCTTCGGAAAAATAAACTGGTTTGGTACGTAAGTGTTGAGGCCAATGGCAAAGGGAATGAGAGGAAGAATAAAATGTCATGTTGTGTACTCGAATTTACACGGAGAACAATATATGACAGGGAGAACAATAATACATTACATAGATTTTATCTGCAATTTTGAAAACACCTCAACGAGTGTGACCTCCATCAGGTACTAAATAGGCATACTTAGGCTAGTTGCACACCAATGGCAGCGATCCGGCAGGCTGTCCTCCTGCTGGATTGCTCTGCATTCCAGCATGGTTGGAAATTTAGAAGGCTCCGTCTCAGCCCATTCACCATAATGGGGACAGGGCGGAGATCTAGCCGCATTCCAGCACACATCACAAATCAGCCGTAAGAAAAATGCTGCACACAGCAGTTTTCTTCCGGACGATACTCGGCATAATTGTTGGAGTGCGGCCGTATCTTCGCCGGTCCCCATGATAGGGAATGGGGTCAGACGGAGCCTTACAAACCACCAGCAATGCCGGAGTGCGCAGATTCCCACCACTAGTTTGCAACTAGCCTTAGGCCTCATGCAGAGCCTATATTGTGCAGCCATGTAGTGATGTACGGCATTATGGAGATATTCTCCCATGGAAGCAATGTTTTTTTTTCTATTGGATTTAATATTAAATTTAGAGCATACGGAGGTCTTCATGTTTATTAATGCTCCATATATCTCTGAGGTTTTATGGAGCCATTATCTGGTTGTGTGTTTGAGCCATTAATAAGTATTTACGAGGCACTATAGGTGAGAGTTATCACAACTGGTGTAACTGAAAACTGGCTTAGTTGTCCATAGTAACTAGACTCCGCCTTTCATTTTTTAGAACTCCATTGCTATGGGCAACTAACTAAACCATTCTCCTTTTTTACCAGTTTTAATAAATCTCCCCTATGTCTTTTGAAGCTGTCAGTCTAGATGAATGGTAACATTAATCAGTCAGAAAGTAAAAACATTAAAAAGAACAAAAGAAAGAAAATAAAAACAGATCAAAACAGAACAAAACAATATGTATCAGCATTATTTTTTTTAAACTAGCAAAAAGAATGACAAGTGATATCTTGGGCCTCATGCACACGTCCGAAGTTTCAGTCTGCATCTGATCTGCATTTTTTGCAGATCGAATGCGGACCCGTTAATTTCAATGGGGCCACAAAAGATGCGGACAGCACATCGTCAGTTGTTCATTTTGTGGGCAAGAATAGGCATTTATAACATGCTGTGGGACCTGCGGAAGGGAAAATGCAGGATGCACATGGCCATTATCCGTGTTTTTCAAATCTACTATTTGCGTACCACAAAAAAGGATATGGTTGTGTACAGGAGGCCTAAGGCTGGGGCTAGGGGTGGGCGATATATGTGATATGCGATATGCACGATGTGAATCTGTGCAACGATACAGATTTTGTCCATTTCGCATATATCGCCTGACCGCGATATGACCACGGATCGGTAGTGAATTGAAGAAGCTTCTCACCGCTCCGTGGCTCTGGGTCCCGAGTACACACCGCGCTGTACTGGAGTGGCCAGGGCCTGGCGTGCACACAGCGTTAGCCTGCTGACTGACGCTGTGTGTGACGTCAGGTTCTGCAATGCATGCTGGGAAGAAGACGCGACACCTGCGGACTGCCGACTCGCCGAGCACCCTGCAGGAAAGGTAAGTATAGTGATTCTTCTGGGGGGCTGTAGGATCTGGGGGGGTTCTATTTGCAAAGAATGGCCATGGGGCTGATCTGATGGCACTGGCTCTGGGGGACATGTCTGAGGCAGATGATGGCAAATGCCATGGGGCTTGGGGCTGATGGCACTGGCTCTGGGGGACATGTCATGTCTGAGGCAGACGATGGCAAATGCCATGGGGCTTGGGGGCTGATGGCACTGGCTCTGGGGGACATGGCCAGGTATGGGATATGGCCGGCACATGCAGGCTACGTTTTTATTCAGGCATATTAACTATATTCATTGGTGGTGCAGTGTCCACAGCCCCTCCCTTCTACTCCCCCTCTTCTAAGTATTAAATTAATTGCGCCCCCCCTCCACACGATTAAATGATTGGTGGCAGTAGCCCCAGGGTGGCAGCTTCTGTTCGGAGCCCCAGCAGTGTAATCGCGGGGCTCTGATCGGCTACCATGGCAGCCAGGATGCTACTCAAGCCCTGGCTGCCATAGTCGGCTCCCTGCTGCTGTGTGCACTATGCACAGAGCAGCAGGGAGTGTGTGAAGTCCTATTCACCATAATAGAGCTCTATCAGGGTGAATAGGACAAGGGTTCTAGCCCCTAAGGAGGCTAATAGTTATTAAATAAAAAGTTTATATAAAAATATAGAATATATTGCGATATATATCGCATATCGCACGTAGCTGGGGCTACACCTAAAATTCAATTGATTTTAACTGTTGAGTTACAGCTATAGTCTAAAGCAGTGAACTAAGTTGTATGCAATCCTGTGTACTACAGCAGCTGCCAACCGATAGTTAAAATCAATCAAGGATGTTACAAAAAACGTCTAGGTGTAGCTTCAGTCTAAAATCAATACAAAAAATTGAAACAACATTTTAGAGAATTCTTCATGTAATATTTATCATCAACTAGACTTCGCTTTGGTGGTACTTGAAGGAGTTACTTCAACAGACAGAGATATGAAAATGATATATGTCTTACTGTCCTTAGTCCTAGTGCACACTCTTTTCATCTGGTAATAGAATACTAACTTTCAGGCCTACTCTGTATACGTGATATGCTCATGCCATTACTTGGGTTTTATTTTTCACCAGGAAAAGGATAAAGGTCAAGGTGTAATATCCTAAGAAAGTAGATTGAGATTAGCTGACTAGTCCTATCAATAATGCAACCCACCAGATCCTGATAATAACACATACAAGATCACTATGTTAAATCTTAAGTGAACGTTCAATGATGCATTAGAGAAATGATTTAACAAAAATTCCCTAACATAAACCTAACAGCTAAATCGCTTATTTGTCCTATGTATGTCTTAAGGGTACCTAAACCTTCACTAAAAGCATGAAAGATGAAGTGATGCTTCTCAGAGCACTCCACACCTTTGACTTTTATCGATTGTTCTCCTGTTGTATCATGTAGAATACAGATCTATAAAAAGTATATAGGATCCATACCTAGCATGCTGCAAAAACAGAACAGAGCCAACATAAGCTAAAGGTGGAGCACTCTGAAAAGCCCTGCTGCACCTTCTGTGCTTTGAGTGAAGGTTTAGATACCTTTCAGGTTGTGGTAGTATTTCAAATCAGAAAGTGTTTCTAATGTACCAGAGGGTGGTTAATCAAGTGCAGTTTATCTGCAACAGAAAGGGTTGCTTGTATATTCTGTCCAAAAAAGGGTAGATTAGACCAGAAAATGCCAGTTTGTGTTAGCATTCAGCAGTGGGGGGGGGGGGGGGGTGCTGGGAATAGTGGAAAAGCAATACAAGGACTTATTTCCAGTATGTTTATGTTATAGTGAGTGGCAAGGATTTGCCGCAGTGTGATGTGTAAAATGACGATTGGCTACTTTTTGTAAATTGTTTTCATAAAATAAATGGTTTACGGGCTGCTTAGCAGAAAAGTCTATTGCGCTCAGATCCAACCATATCTTAGTGCTGTGTCCACTTCTCTCTCAACAAAAGCAAACACTGTATATCTTTGTGGATTTGATACACAAGACAAAAGGAATCTAGAGTTTTAACCCGTTCACTACATGTACGGCGCTGGAGCACAGTGCAAACATGGCGCTCACTCACTTGTGCAGCGGGCGTCATGGCCAGCAGGTCTAATGACCGCGACCAGCAATAATGCCAATCACGGTCATTAAAGACTTTAGATGCCTTGATCAAGTGAGGTCACGGCATCTAAAGGGTGAAAAACACGCTTCTGGGCTTCTTACCAGCATCCTCTGTGGCCAATGAGGATGCCAGTAATTGAATTCAATACGCTGGGTCTCTCTGAAGAGACCCAGGGTATTGAAGCTGCAATTCTTATTTAAGAAACATAAGAAATGAGCAATTCTTCTCAAATCATGGGTCTAAAAGCCCCTTTAGGGTCCAGAGGTCCAGAATTAACCCTTTGAATACCAGAGGTTTTCTTTCTTTTTTCGTTTTTTCGTTTTAATTTTTCTTCTCTATCTTCCTTGAGCCATAACTTTTTTATGTTTCTGTTCACATAGCTGTTTGAGGGCTTATTTTTTTGAGGGACAAGTTTTACTTTCTAATTTCACTATGAACTATGGCATGCAATGTAGTGGGAAGCTGTAAAAAAAAAAATCTAATTGGGGTGGAATTGGAAATAAACTTTTATATTTTTTTACATTTTTTACAGTTTTTTGAACAATCATGGATTTTTTAAATCCAATTATTACTGACAATTGCCCATTTCTTATTGTGGCCTACCACCTGGTGGCCAAAATAAGAATTGCAGCTTCAATGCCCTCAGCCTCTTCAGCGAGGCTGAGTGTATTAAAATGAATTACTGGCATCCTCGCTGGCCACAGGTAAGAAGCCCAGAAGTGCTTCAAAATCATAAAAAAAAGTGAAAAAACACTGTTAAAAATATATAGAAAATGCAAAAAATATAAAAGTTTAAATCATCCCTCTTTCTGTAGAATAAAACAATAAATACAAAAATAACAAAAAAATATATAAACATCATGGGCATCACCGCATCCAAAAACACCCATACTATTAAGATATAAAAATATTTTTCCAATACGGCCAATAGAGTAATGGAAAAATGGGTCAATTCAGCCAATTTGCCATTTTTATGTGTTTTTGCATGGCAAGATCACTTACTGTTATCTCACATATATATTCTCTTTATTATAGCCAAATTTACCACTCTAACTCCTTTCACAGTTTTTACACTACAAGGACAGTAATATACCGAAACGTGCGGATTGTTCCCGATTGGTGTGCTATTACTTTGTGAAATGTTTCACTGAATGGTTCACAAAATATCAGCATTTTTGTGGCAAAATTGGTCCCACAGGAATGAATGGCGGAATGTTCAAAACTAGAGTGGGAGCTGACAAAAGCTAGAGTGTGAGCTGAAAAATCAGGACATTATTTCTAAACTGCCACCACTCCCTCATTTTCAAGCCCAGCTACACAAATCTTATATCAAAATGTTCAGCTATCCCTGCAGCCACGGCTAAGCCATAGTCCTGATAGATTTCACAATATGACCATTTGTTTGCAACTCACGCCGCTTATTGACATTCATTGAAACTCCACTCCACCCACCTCATATTTGAAGGGCAATTTCTAAACTGTGAATGTGCCTTCATTTTTAATATTTCAGAGACATACTATGCATCAAAATGTAGGTCTGGGTCTTGTGATTCTCACAATATAAAGCTGTAGGATTTATCATTTTTAAACTACAACCATTTGAAGATGGCAACCGCCAGTGAAGTGAGCAAGTTGGAGCAGTTTGTTTTTAACCACTCCTCTCTGCCCTTGCTGTAGAGTGAGTTGCCATAGGAACCCAGGTGTGTGAGCATCCAGCAGAATGACAAAAGTTAGAGTGTGAGCTGAAAAATCAGGACATGATTTCTAAACTCATTTTCAAGCCCACCTACACAAATCGGCTGCTAATGTTTTTATAAATGTATGTTTTAATGTAACTGTGAAGCACTTTGGGCAACAACATTGCAATTAAATGTGCTATATAAATAAATAAAAGTTGAAATGCATTTCTCACTCTATCAAGCTTGCCATGTGCACCTTTTAAATTTGATCAATCAATTGATTAGTGTAATATTTACTATCTTTACTCACTCCAAACACTCCACACAGTTACTCTGCCCACTCCACCCAGTTACTCCTCCTACTCCAGTTGTAGACTACTGGTGGAGGCAGGGCTGGGACAAGGTCCACCACCAACAGAGGCTGAGCTGCCCAAGTGCGCCCCCCCCCCCCCCATCACCCCCATGTACCCCACCAGACATTTAGATGTTATTTATTCCTGCAGCTCTAATGCTCTGATGATCACTGATCAGTAGATGAATCAAGTCAAGCCCCCCCCCCACGTCATTTAAATATGTATGTTTGTTATTAATGATCTCCCACCCCAAGACGCACCTAGGTTTTAGAGGAGGATAATAGGAAACAATATTTTTCATTCCACCTCAGGTCAGGTCAGCCATCAGACCACCAATGTTAATTAGACCTCAGCTCACAGGCACAGCCCCAATGCCTCAGATCAGACCCCCATGTCAGCCATCAGCCCTCCATGTCATATTTCTCCCCGTCCATGGCACAGGCAGGCTACAGACATTGTCTCTGGCCCATCATGTAACCCCATCCTCACCCATGTCACATTTCTCCCCCTCCATTTGATTGCTCTAACACCTAAAGAAAAAATAATAATTAAAAAAAACTGATGTTTCTCCAGATGATCTTATGCTAAAAGTCGTGGTAATAGAGTCTCAAAGGTCTATAGAAGCAGGTACACTATTTTTTACAAACCTTTGAGACTCTATTAACACTACTATCAACATCAGGTCATTTTGAGAAACAGCAGTTTTTTTTTAATTATGTTTTTCCTTTAGGTGTTAAAACATAACTTTCATTTGATTGCTGTAACACCTAAAGGAAAAATCATTTTAAAAACCTGCTGTGTCTCTAGATGACCTTATGTTGACAGTAGTGTTAATAGAGCCTCAAAGATCTGTAAAAATAGGGTAACTGCTTCTATAGACCTTTCAGACTCTATTACCACTGCTATCAACATAAGGTCATCTTGAGAAACAGCAGGTTTTTAATTTGTTTTCTTTTAGGTGTTCAAGCAATCAAATAAGTTATGTTTTAACACCTAAAGGAAAAAAATTATTTAAAAAACTTGCTCTTTCTCTAGGTGACCTTATGTTTATAGTAGTGTTAATAGAGTCTCAAGGGTCTATAAAAGCAGTTACCCTATTTTTACAGACCTTTGAGACTCTATTAACACTACTATCAGCATAAGGTCACCTAGAGAAACAGCAGGCTTTAAACAAATCCCTTTAGGTGTTAGAGTAAATTGCAATCAAATGAACGTTATGTGTTAAGATTAGGGTCAGAAGCAGACAAGCAGGGCTTTGTTTAGCCTCTTGGGTATTAGTTTTTACATTCATAAAGCTCCACATTGAGCTTCCAGCAGCAGACAGATGCCAGGGCACTTCTGTGGTCACCTCACCTGGGCACATGGTCTTTGCTCAGCAGAGTCCTGCCATACATGCTGGGTAGATGCTGCCTGCAATCGATTTGTTAGAAGGAGGTCTGTGACGTCACTGGTCACATGCTCCTTCATGGTCACATGATCCACTGTGAGAACGCCTGCCTCCTGCTGTGTTCAGCTCCAGAGAGAAGGGGGTGTGAAAGGATGGACCAATGGCAGGGCAGCTAGCTGATACTGGCCAATCAGCAGCCTCCTGCTCCTATCTGTGGCTTAACACAAGAGCAGCTTAGAGTGAAGACTGGCTGGGGAGGGCACCCCCGGCAGCACTGCGCTGCTGACAAGTAAGAGATTAAAAAAAAAAGGTTTGTTTTTCCGCCCAGCCCAAGCTGCGCCCTGAGGCTGGAGCCTCCCCAGCCTCTGTGTCGGCCTGGCCCTGGGTGGAGGCAAGAACACTTCACACAATTTCCCCAGAAATTTTAGCTTTTCTAGTTTAATCACTTCTCTTACCAAAAAAGAATGTAATAAAAGGTGACCAAAAAGTCACACAAACTCCAAAATGGTATCAATAAAAACTACAGATTGTTCAGCAAAAAATGAGCCCCCAAACAGGTCAGTAGATATAACTATAAAATATAGGGATCAGAATATGGTGATGTAAAAAAAAAAACTTTTTTTCAGTTTAAATTTATTTTTACACTATTTAGTCATAAAAAAAACTATACATATGTGGTATTGTTTTAATCATACTGACCCAGAGCCAGAGAATGACCCAGAGAATTTCAGTTTTGCCGCAAAGAGAACGCTGTGGGAACATTGTATGTCATATTAAATGGTGGCAAGGAAGGGAAGAAAAATTTAAACACAAAAACATAAAAATCTCAGGTATCTTAAGGGTTAATCTACGGATCTAAAGGGGAGCTACTCTAACAACTATCACTCTTGCCATCCACTAGTCTTATATATTACATTATGACATCACAGATTGTGTTATATAACAGGCACTCCTAACCCAGACCTTTCACCCTTTGCATTGCATCCATATAATTTCTGTAAATCTATGGATATAACTGTACTATTTGTTATGGTTCATATCACACTGTGTCGTATTTGTTCAGGGCTAAAAATTTCAACTCATTAGACATTTTCTCCAATGGGCAACCAATTTTGGCAGTAATACGTTTTTACTCTATCTTTCTGTTTTACCTTTCACTGGACACTACATCCTGGAGGTAAGTGGTCAGCCTTGTATGTAGATATCCCAGGAGAGACTTCTAGATATTTTTGTTCAGTTACCAGTAATAAAAGGCTATAGCCTTGGTATATTAAGAATACAGGTTATCTATACTTAGAAAGCTAATGTATTAGCTTTCTAAGCATAGAAAATGCATAATACTGGTATCTTTATAATCATTTCTAAGCATAGAAAACATCTATTCTCAACATGTTAAGGCTATAATAAGTTATGTATATGACATGCACATGCTAGGACGTAGTTCTGCCCTCAGCACGCTGATGTCAAGCCCTGTCAATCAAGGAGATGGGGAGCATGCAGAGCGTAGGGGTGTTACAAAAGCAGTGCTCCAAGGATTCAGCTACTCCCCCTGGTGCTCCATTGTGCTCATTTGCATATGAATACAATGCAGATATATCTGGAGCTGACATGATCATGCTGACAGAGGGTCTTTAAGTTCTTCTGATTTCTGCAGTATGAAATATCTTCATATAATGGTCAGACTCAGAACATACATTAATATTGTTCTGAAAGCAGCTGCATATACTGTATATAAATCTATCTTTATGTAGAATAATAAAGCACAGTAACATTGTAGGTAATTGACAAAGATTGACTTTGACATATTTCATTATTATTCAGATGACACAAAGATATTAAATACATAAAATATTGAATATTCCCTCTGTAATTCATTTTCTTAGACTGCCATAGAAGGAGAGAATAGAGTTATATAAATAATGATAGCATTTATAGGTTAGAAATGATGCAAACATCATATACATTTGCATGATAAAAAACCAGGGCATTTAACAGTGAAAACACAGGATATACACTATACATATAAAGCACAGCAGAGTTTGTGAGTACAGAATGTGCCATGGTCAAAAGATGTATTGAAAAAAACATTACTTTGTCATCATCCATTCTGACAATGGACATATACAGTATGTATACATGATCGAGTCACATTATAATGACCACTTCCTACTTTTGACTTCTGCAGTGTTTTGCTCATAAAGGAAGTCACGTGTCTTGTGCTGGCTTGGTGGGTACATAAAGAGTGCGATAGACTGTCTGCAAATATATCCCTTGTTGCAGTCATGAGTAAAAGGGGTGATTTATCAGAGTTCAAAAAGGGATGATTATTAGCTTTCAGCTAAAGTCTTCCTGAAACTACGCAGTTTGTAAATTGTTCGTGTTCTGCTATGATGAAAGTGTATCGTGAGTAGACAAATGGCACCAATGTGAATAAGCGATGTGGTGGTTACTACTCTGGATTTTATCTTCCACACCTGGTGTTTGAAGCTTCTTGTCAGGAATTCACATCACATCACTATGCATTACTGTACTGGGAGGGGTTCTATGCCTGCCAGACAAGTCCTGTGTGCTTGACTTGTCAGAGTAAATGTAAACCGAGCCAATCAGGTTTCTGACTTTGTGTCGAATCCCAGAGCTAGGTGGGATATTTAAGACAGCTGATGTTCTATCAACATTGCCTGTGATTGTGTTTAGTGTTCTAGGCTCTATACTTTGCAACTTTATTCTGACATTTCTGGTGATCTGACTTCTGGCTTGTTTTTGGATTTACTCTTGTGCCTGCTGTTCCTGTTTATGTATATCAACTTTCCTGATAACAGAACCTGGCTCTCTTCTGGATTAGCCATTTGTGTATTGCATTGATCGTGAATTCCTTTTCCTGTTTTTGACTTTGCTTGTTTACTTATCTTCGTACCTCCCTGGTCATTCTGGAAGGTCTGCTACATGTGTACTAGTGTTCTGTTGAAAAGATCGCTACATGTAATAGCAGCGGTCTCCTCCACTGACGAGCAGGCGATTGTCAGTAAGTAACACTTCTTTCCCAACAATCAAAATGCTGGTCTGCATGTCTAATTCAGGCCTACGTTTCAAACCAGCCAGAGTAGTTTTGGAAGACTGGTAGCTGTTTTGGACTTTACTGACTGTGATCTGTATGGTGACTCTGGTACTTCCTAACAATTCTTGTGTTCAGAACTTTGGAAAATTAAGTGGATTAATGTGATTAATTAGTTCAAGGATCTAAATATCCCCATCATCCATTCAAGATATCTGTATTTTCCTCATCAGGTCCAAACTATGAGAAAGGCTCATTATACTAATTAGAGTTGAACGAATTTCTCAAAAATTTGATTCAGTCAGTTCGCCGAATTTTCCAAGATTTGATTTGATCCAAATTTATTTGTGGTGAATCAAGTTAAAGACAGTTATTTCCTGGCTGCGGATAGCCTGTATAGTGGTTTAGAACAGTGTGCCTTCTAGTAACACGCATATGGAGTCTGCTGTGGTAGTGAAACAATACTGTGAGTCAGTATGACACGCAGATGACAGGCGTCGCTCTTAGAATCACTTCACACTTCACTCATTTGGTTAATTACGGGGCCAAAACCGACCAAATAACTCAAGAACTCAACCTTACAGGTCAATGTTAGCGGCAGGTATAAAGAACCATGCAGTGGCCCAAGATTCTACTATAGCGTGAAAGAGCGCACTCCTTTTACACCGTCATCGGCTGATTCCACATAGATGTCTACAGACAGGGCCATCTTTAATATTGATTGGACCCTGGGCAAAAATTTACTTGGGCCCCCTGGATCCCGCCTTCCCACACCTTAGCATGCAATCACGGCCTCCACCACAACACACACAAAAAATCCACACACCTGGTAGAGTACAGTGAATGACTGTAATTACTTCCAGTTCTGAAGACTCCCGCGGTCAGGATCAGTGCTCTGGGCAGCTGGGCTCAGGGCTGGAAGTGGGCACCGCTCTGTAGGAAGGAGACCAGGGCTCGGCTCACCCTAGCATTACAGTGCACCCCACAGTATGCAGTATAGCACCCCACACTATACAGTATACAGCACCCCACAGTATACAGTATAGAGCACCCCACAGTATACAGCACCCCACAGTATACAACACCTCACAGTATACAGTAGAGCAGTATAGCACCCCACAATATACAGCACCCCACAATATACAGCACCTCACAGTATACAGCACCCCACACTATACAGCACCCACACTATACAGTACAGCAGTATAGCACTCCACAATATACAGCACCTCACGGTATACAGCACCTCACGGTATACAGTAGAGCAGTATAGCACCCCACAGTATACAGCACCCCAAAATAAACAGCCCCCCACAGTATACAATACCCCACAGTATACAGCCCCCCACAGTATACAGCACCCCATAGTATACAGTAGAGCAGTATAGCACCTGACAGTATACAGCCCCCCACAGTATACTGCACCCCACAGTATACAGCACCCCACAATATACAGCAGCTTACGATATATTAGCATAACAGCCCCTGTCACCTTTTCCTGGTGTAATATACATCACCTCACAGTATACAGAGTACTGCACCTCACAGTATACAGCACCCCACAGTATACAGTAGAGCAGTATAGCAACCCACAGTATACAGCCCCCCACAGTATACAGTACCCCACAGTATACAGCCCCCTACAGTATACAGCAAACCATAGTATACAGTAGAGCAGTAAATCACCCCACAGTATACAGCCCCCCACAGTATACTGCACCCCACAGTATACAGCCCCCCACAATATACAGTACCCCACAAAATACAGTAGCTTACCATATATTAGCATAACAGCCCCTGTCACCTTTTCCTGATGTAATCTTCACAAAAAAAAGCTCCACAGTTAAGGCAAACTTCTCCTGCCGCAACACTCCTGGTAGAAAGAAAGGACCTTTGATGACCTCATAGCCATGTGACCAGTAATGTTGCTAGGTTACTGGTCACATGGTGATAATGTCATCTAAGGTCCTAGAGAATCACAGCTCTCACAGTACGCTGCCTGGAGGGCCGGCAGGCAGGCATGGCATGGCAGCACCCCCCTCTGTAGCTGACAGCCTGACATCAGGGGCAGTGGCTAGCAGGGCTCAAGAGGCAGCTGCCTTGGGCCCCCCAGGAGCAACTGGGCCCGGGCCAGCTGCCCCTTTTGCCCCTTGTTAAAGACGGCCCTGTCTACAGAACCTGTTCTATTAAACACTTATACAAATAGAGCCCCTCTGACAGAGTGGAGAGGGTGTGAGCAGTAAGTTTGTGTTAATGTCACTGATTAATTTGCCCTTCCTCGGATCCATCAGAACAATAACCCCTTAAAAATGGATCCTGTCTGTTGAGCATCCGTCTTCACGCGGTCAGCATTTGATCAGTAATCCATCAGTATTGCTAAAGCCAAAAAAAAAAACAGGATTGGATCCAAAACAGAGATGACCCGTGAATGGAATAGAATGTGGCAGCGGCATGAGGAGACCACAAAGTGGCCCAGTGACATAATGTTGAGGTAGCAACAGCATGAGGAGACCACAGAGTGGTGATGTTGCAGCAACATGAGGAAAATAAAGAGTGGCCCAGTGACAGAGTGGGGAGGTGACAGCAGTATGAGGAGACCACAGAGTTGCCCAGTAAAAAATAGTGGTGAGGTGGTAGCAGCATGAGGAGACCACATAGTTGTCCAGTGACATAGTGGTGATGTGAACAAGAGTGGATCCAAAACAGAGATGACACGTGAATGGAATAGAATGCATGTCTTCTATGTTTTGTCCCCACTCCTGCTTTTGGCTACCAAATCATAAGCCAATTCTGATGCAAAATAGGGGCCATGTCATACAGGCCTTACAGCTACTACATAGACAGGATCCGTTGTGCGTCTAATTTTTATTTCCTTCTGACAGATCAGAAAAAAGGTCAAATAAATGATGATGTCAACCAGGCCAAAAATCCTAAATAGTGGTCCAGTCATGGAGTGGGGAGGGTGGGAACAGCATAAGAAGTCTACAGATTGACCCACTGAGAAAGTGTTGAGGTGGCAGCAGCATGAGAAGACCACAGAGTGGCCCAGTGACAGAGTGGTGAGGTGGCAGCAGCATGAGGAGACCACAGAGTGGCCCAGTGACATAGTGGTGAGGTGGCAGCAGCATAGGGAGACCACAGAGTGGCCAAGTGACATAGTGGTGAGGTGGCAGCAGCATGAGGAGACCAGAGTGGTGATGTGGCAGCAGTATGAGGAGACCACAGAGTGGCCCAGTGACATAGTGTTAAGGTAGCAGCAGCATGAGAAGACTACAGAGAGGTGATGTGGCAGCAGAATGAGAGGAGACCACAGAGTGGCTCAGTGACATAGTGTTGAGGTGGCAGCAGCATGAGGAGACCACAGAGTGGCACAGTGACATAGTGGTGATGTGGCAGCAGCATGAGGAGACCACAGAGTGTCCCAGTGACATAGTATTGAGGTAGCAGTAGCATGAGGAGACCACAGAGTGGGGAGGTGGCAGAAGCATGAGGAGACCACAGAGTTCAGTGATATAGTGTTGAGGTGACAGCAGCATGAGGAGACCACAGAGTGGCCCAGTGACATAGCAGTGAGGTGTCAGCAGTATGAGGAGACCACAGAGTGGCCCAGTGACATAGTGTTGAGGTGGCAGAACCATGACATGACCACAGAGTGGAGATGTGGCAGCAGCATGAGCAGACTACAGAGTGGTGAGGTGTCAGCAGCATGAGACGACCAAAGAGTGGCCCATTGACAGAGTGGTGAGGTGGCAGCAGCATGAGGATACCACAAAGTGGTGAGGTGGCAGCAGCATGAAGAGACCACAGAGTGGCCCAGTGACATAGTGTTGAGGTAGCAGCAGCATGAGGAGACCACAGAGTGGTTATGTGGCAGCAGTATGAGGAGACCACAGAGTGGCTCAGTGACATAGTGGTGAGGTGGCAGCAGCATGAGGAGACCACAAAGTAGCCCAGTAACATAGTGGTGAGGTGGAAGCAGCATGAGGAGATCACAGAGTGGTGATTTGGCAGCAGCATGAGGAGACCACAGAGTGGTGAGGTAGCTGCAGCATGAGGAGACAACAGAGTGGCCCAATGACAGAGTGGTGAGGTGGCAGCAGCATGAGGAGACCACAGAGTGGCCCAGTGACATAGTGGTGAGGTGGCAGCAGCATAGGGAGACCACAGAGTGGCCCAGTGACATAGTGGTGAGGTGGCAGCAGCATGAGGAGACCAGAGTGGTGATGTGGCAGCAGCATGAGGAGACCACAGAGTGGTGAGGTAGCAGCAGCAGCATGAAGAGACAACAGAGTGGCCCATTGACATAGTGGTGAGCTGGCAGCAGCATGAGAAGACCACGGAGTGGCCCAGTGACATAGTATTGAGGTGGCAGCACTATTAGCAGACCACAGAGTGGTGATGTGGCAGCAGCATGAGGAGATCACAGAGTGGTGAGGTGGCAGCAGCATGAGGAGACCACAGAGTGTCCCAGTGACATAGTGGTGAGGTGGCAGCAAAATGAGGAGACCACAGTGTGGCCCAGTGACAGAGTGGGGAGGTGGGAGGCAATACCAGTACCAGCTGAAGATGGTGAGTCGCAGTTGGAGCACCTGGCAGCAGGTGTGGCATCAGGCAGGTGGCAGCATCAGAATAGTAGCTGAAGAAGGTAGCCAGAAGAAACAGGTCTCTTTTGACAAAGTGTAGGTGTGGCACCATGGATGATCTAGTCTGATGCATCAGGCACTGGTGTTTGAAAATCCTGGCTGATCCACGCCTGATTCATCTTCACAAAGGTCAGTTTCTCCACATTTTGGTTGGACAGGCGAGTTCTCCTTGGGGTAACTATGGCCCCCGTCGCACTATACACCCACTCTGATGCCACACTGCTGGCCATGCAGGAAAGCTTGTCCATTGCAAACTCGGCCAGTTGCGGACACAAATTGAGTTTGTCTGCCCAGTAGTCCAGGGGTTCTTCGATGTTTGGGTGGCAGGGTGCACTCCAAGTATGCAACAACCTGCTGGTTCAGGTTCTGCTCTATGTCTACCTGCTGCAGCTGGTGAGTAGTTTCATCAGTAGGCGGGTGAATAAAACTGCTCATCAGCGACTCTAGACTTAAAGAGGACCTTTCACCAGAGGAAAGCCTCTAAACTAACTATACAGAGGTGTAGAGCGGCGCCCAGGGATCCCCCTGCACTTACTGTTATCCCCGGGCGCCGCTCCGTTCGCCCGGTACAGCCTCCGGTATGTAAGTAGTTAGGCTCCACCCATTTGATCCTGCCGGCGTCTTCTTCTGCTATGCTGTAGCGCTGGCCAATGGCAGCGCTCAGCTCATAGCCTGGCTATGAGCTGAGTGCTGCCATTGGCCAGCGCTACAGCATAGGAGAAGAAGACGCCGGCAGGATCAAATGGGTGGAGCCTAACTACTTACATACCGGAGGCTGTACCGGGCGAACGGAGCGGCGCCCGGGGATAACAGTAAGTGCAGGGGGATCCCTGGGCGCCGCTCTACACCTCTGTATAGTTAGTTTAGAGGCTTTCCTCTGGTGAAAGGTCCTCTTTAAGTTGCTGTTGATGGAGCTTTTACTGCTCCTGCCCCCCCTTCCCACCCCAAGCAGCCATGACAGTGGAACATGAGCGCAGAGCTCCCCCGGTCAGACCTGCATGAGAATGCGCGATGACGCACAAAAGCAGCTGCCAACTGACTACATAGGATGTCTCGATAGTAGTTCAGTTTGTCCTCCCTCTCAGCAGGTGTAAAAAAGGCCCCAATTTTGGACCAGTAGCGAGGGTCTAACATGGTGGAGAGCCAGTAGTCATCCCTCGGCTAAATGGTAACAATTCAGCTGTCACCAATCAATTAGCCACTAGGGCTTATTACCTAACTTGACCCAGATTGACAATTGGCAAATGCTAAAATATAACTTTTATTAATGTGTAAAAAAAACTGTGAGCACTAAATAAAGTACAGTACAATAGAGTACAGACTTGTTTTTGCGATTGATGCCCAGAGTGGGGATGTTCACTCTCTTTACCCTACAGCAACAATACTGACAGCCCTACATCAATAGCCAGTAAGCCCACTGACTTACTGAAAGATCTGGACTGATTGCCAACCACTAGCATGCTGATACATGAAGCTGAACTGAACTGTACACAGGTAAACACATCTAAAATCTAAACCTGCCCCCCAACATGTTTCGCCAGCAACCTGGCTTCCTCAGGGGTAACGGGCAGACTTGGAGCCAAACGCCACTAACGAGGATTAAAACACCTCACATACAATATTGGCAGACATCTCAATCAATCAGAGTGCAATGCTTCTATAAGGAAAGGCATAAACATGTATGACTGAGACTCATTTGATCCAATAGGATGTCCAGCTCACCTACACTTTGTTTGCCCATGATCCTATCATAGGGCAGATGGGAGGTAGCTGGATGACTTCCTGCGTGTGAGCCAGCTGCGCACAGACTTAGAGATACAGTGAAGGGGGATTAAACCCCCACTGAGTCTGCGCACAGACTTAGTCATGAAAGCAGAATCAGGATCTCTAGTGCGCATGTCCTGCTCAGACCATCGATGCGCAGGGACTCTGAATGGGAAACCATTAATCTGCTGCGCACAAGGTAGGTGCGCATGGACTTAGAAAACAAGAAAAGAGGGAAGAACCCGCAACTGACATTGTGACACACATGTCCTGCATGGCTACCTGATGCGCGTGTACTAACTCATAAGGAAACTATTGACTAGAAATTCCACTGTAAGAGCTAAATATTATGCATATATTGTTGCACTTAATTTTATAATAAATCAATATATTACTTATCCTACATTCTGTCACATGAAACATGTTGCTGATAGGTGTCATATACAGTTGCAAGAAAAAGTATGCGAACCCTTTGGAATGATATGGATTTCTGCACAAATTGGTCATGAAATGTGATCTGATCTTCATCTAAGTCACAATAGACAATCACAGTCTGCTTAAACTAATAACACACAAAGAATTAAATGTTACCATGTTTTTATTGAACACACCATGTAAACATTCACAGTGCAGGTGGAAAAAGTATGTGAACCCTTGGATTTAATAACTGGTTGAACCTCCTTTGGCAGCAATAACTTCAACCACACATTTCCTGTAGTCGCAGATCAGACATGCACAACATTCAGGAGTAATTCTTGACCATTCCTCTTTACAGAACTGTTTCAGTTCAACAATATTCTTGGGATGTCTGGTGTGATTCGCTTTCTTGAGGTCATGCCACAGCATCTCAATCGGGTTGAGGTCAGGACTCTGACTGGGCCACTCCAGAAGGCGTATTTTCTTCTGTTTAAGCCATTCTGTTGTTGATTTACTTCTATGCTTTGGGTCATTGTCCTGTTGCAACCCCCATCTTCTGTTGAGCTTCAGCTGGTGGACAGGTGGCCTTAAGTTCTCCTGCAAAATGTCTTGATAAACTTGGGAATTCATTTTTCCTTCGATGATAGCAATCCGCCCAGAGCCTGACGCAGCAAAGCAGCCCCAAACCATGATGCCCCCACCACCATACTTCACAGTTGGGATGAGGTTTTGATGTTGGTGTGCTGTGCCTCTTTTTCTCCACACATAGTGTTGTGTGTTTCTTCCAAACAACTCAACTTTGGTTTCATCTGTCCACAGAATATTTTGCCAGTACTGCTGTGGAACATCCAGGTGCTCTTGTGCAAACTGTAAACATGCAGCAATGTTTTTTTTTGGACAGAAGTGGCTTCCTCTGTGGTATCCTCCCATGAAATCCATTCTTGCTTAGTGTTTTACGTATTGTAGATTCGCTAACAGGGATGTTAGCATATGCCAGAAACTTTTGTAAGTCTTTAGCTGACACTCTAGGATTCTTCTTCACCTCATTGAGCAGTCTGCGCTGTGCTCTTGCAGTAATCTTTACAGGACGGCCACTCCTAGGGAGAGTAGCAGCAGTGCTGAACTTTCTCCATTTATAGACAATTTGTCTTACCGTGGACTGATGAACAGCAAGGCTTTTGGAGATATTTTTATAACCCTTTCCAGCTTTATGCAAGTCAACAACTCTTAATCGTAGGTCTTCTGATAGCTCTTTTGTGCGAGGCATCATTCACATCAGGCAATGCTTCTTGTGAAAAGCAAACCCAGAACTGGTGTGTGTTTTTTATAGAGCAGGGCAGCTGTAACCAACACCTCCAATCTCATCTCATTGATTGGACTCCAGTTGGCCGACACCTCACTCCAATGAGCTCTTTGAGATGTCATTAGTCAAGGGTTCACATAATTTTTCCACCTGCACTGTGAATGTTTACATGGTGTGTTCAATAAAAACATGGTAACATTTAATTCTTTGTGTGTTATTAGTTTAAGCAGACTGTGATTGTCTATTGTTGTGACTTAGATGAAGATCAGATCACATTTTATGACCAATTTGTGCAGAAATCCATATAATTCCAAAGGGTTCACATACTTTTTCTTGCAACTGTATAACAAAATATAAAAATATAACCTTAATAATTACATAAAAACCCAATGTGAAGAACCTATGACTTAAAGAGTGAATAACCAAATTTAGCTAGTGGTGGAAATATGAATTAAAAATAAGTGACAATAAAGTGACCTAACCCAAAATGCGCAAATGGTAAGTATCATTATAATATGGCATACAGGAGAAACATGAGCTGGACATGCCCACATTAATCAAGGAAAGGGGTCAAATCAACAAAGATTAAAAATATTGCAAGGGATCGCTGTACTTGGGGGTCATTCTCACAAGAATCGTTGTCCACCGCAGCTTTCGGGGGCAAACATTGCATTTATTGGGACATTTTTCATACACGGACCAGTCCAGTTAATAATCACTGGGTGTGGTGAGGTTCCCACATACATCAAAACAAAAAAAATACCTGCCCGGCTGGGCTCTCACTACACCTGGCCCTGACTCAGCTACAGAACCCTGTTCACACATGGAACCCATATGCGTCTTTTTCTCAGCCCGTAGTTCCCCAGCCTCTCCGACTGTAATCAGTCCCGTACCTGTATGGGGAAGTGTGGCCCAACAGTCCTCCCGACTCCGGCCTTGTGACCGTTGAATCCCGGCGTCACGGCATTCCCCAAACTTCGGGCTGTCACAGTACCCCGGGGTCTCTCACCCTGGCGAGCTGAGACCACACACAGAGCCTCTGCTCTGGGTCTCTGTATCTCACAGCGTATCTCTCCCCAGACTGACCTACTCTGAGGGGCTTTATGCCAGCCTGATTACAGCAGGCCTTCCCTGCGATCACCTCAGGTAGGAAGGAAAACCCGTACTGGAAGGGTGTGGACTGGCAACTCCCTCTACCAAGCCTAGCCACCAGTCCAAGTAAAATCCAGCCCAGAAATTGTATAAAAAAATGTCTCAGGAAACTATGCTTTGCTGAGACTACTGCCACTCTCTGGATTTTATCTGTCTCACCCATCTGAGGTACCTGAAGGGGGACAACACACCTTCCAGCACTGTTCACATTACCCCAATATATAAAGTTAAATACGTTTTGTGTAAATTCCTACATCAAATATACGGGCGATGTCTACATCATGTCTCACACGAGATTATCTTGATATTGATTAATTTTTCTCTAGTGACCATCAACATAGAACTACAGAAATGAAGCAAACGTAAAACCTTTATTGAGGCCATTTCGACTGAAACTATCTAGTCTGTAAATCCACTTCATTTCTTTTTGCAGTAGAAGTTTGTCTAAGTTCCCTCTTCTTACTCCAAGTGATTTTTTACATACTGTATGCCCCAAAAAGAGAGGCATTTGGGATCTCCTGCATGGCATTGTCTCACATGCCTTGATATACGGTAGTTGTCTCCGCTTTGGTGTTTATGCTGCTTATGTGCTGGCATATTCCACGCCTAAACTCTTGGATGGTCTTCCCAACATAGATATTTTTACAGGACACTGAGCTGCGTAGACAATCCCTGCTGTTTGACAATTAATGAATCGGAGGGACTCCCTGCCTCCATCTTCACTGCATACTGCCATGGTGTGTCTGGGTCCTCTGCCTCGTCTCCCTTCTTGCCCTGTAGCTCCTCCGGCAACTCCTGCTCCTCCTCTCCTGTCACCTGTGTAGAAAAACATTGCTTATGCTCGAATGTCCTCGTCCTCTAGTTCAGCCCCCACAGGGCTCATGTGGCCGTGAGATGTAGTCGCCACGTCTCCTTTCCCCTGCCAGCAAGATTTAGCAGCATCTGTTCCAGGACATAAATCAAAATAAAGAAATAAAAAGTGGCCTCTTCAAAGGGCCCGAGCAAATGGCAGGTAAAATGCATGAGCTGCCACTGGCCAACATCGAAGTTACACAGGGGAGTACCTCTATCCGTCTGTATCATCAAGAAATCGTTTATGGCCTTTCTCTGTTCATGTAATTGGTCCAACATATGAAGGGGGTGGAAACATTGCATATCAGCCTATGTTGGGGGACGCCGTTCTGCCGCTGCTGTTCAAGGAGGGTGTGCTTGTACGAGTAGTTAAAGTGCATGCAAAGTTTCCTGGCCATTTTCAGGATGTCTTGCAGATGGGGTAAAGACTTCAGGAACCGTTTTACAACCAGATTGAACACGTGCGCCATACTCCTTGACGCAGCACTGACACCATGTTCTTCCCGTTGTCGGTCACCATGGTTCAGATTTTCAGTTGTCGATGAGAAAGCCAGGATTCGCTTTCTTGATGAAGGACGATTTCTTGATGAAGTTCCTCTCCTGTGTAACTCAGTTTGCCCAGGCAAGCTAGGTGCAGAACAGCGCGACACCGCCGTGCCCTGCACATGTGGTATGCTGGAGGGGCACTGTGAATTGTCCCTGCAGTGGAGGCTGAGAACATGGTGGAGGATGAGGAGGCAGATGCGGACATTGTCGCAGGACCAACGGTGTAAGAACATTGAGGCGGAAGCGGCATCACCTGGCCAAGTTGCTGTTGTGGCTGGGCAGGAACCACATTTACCCAGTGGGCCGTAAAGGACATATATTGTCCTTGACCATAGTTACATCTCCACACATCGGCGCTGCCATGCACTTTGGCAGACACCAACAGGCTCAAGGACTGGCCTACCTTCTGTTCTTTATATGTGTGAAGGGCTGGTACTGCCTTTTTCACAAAGAAATGACGGCTTGGGACTCTCCACCTCGGCTCAGCACAAGCCATCAGTTCTCTGAAAGGTGCATAGTCCACCACTTGGAAAGGAAGGGACTGCAGCACCAGCAACTTGGCCAGGAGCACGTTCAGTTTCTACGCCGTTGTATGAGTGCATGCATACTGTTGCCTCTTGGCAATCGCTTCGGTGATCGATTGCTGAAGGGATGACTAACGAGGAGTAGAAGGAGCAGGAGCTTCAGGACCAGCAGATGATCAGAAGGACAAACAGCTCTCTTCGGGTGAGGTGGTGGAGCCTTGACTGCATGAGATTGGGTGCGTGCCACTGGGTGATGCAGCGGTTGCTGTAGGAGGCTGAACCACCACATCGGAGCATTAGTTCTCCCAGGCACTTTATGATGACCCTGCATGTGTTGAAGCAGGGCCATGGTGCCAACATTGGCACCCTGTCAACGATTCACCTTCTGCCCACAAATTAGGCAAATGGCCTTGTTCACTTCCTCTGGTGGCCTAACAAAAAATTTCCACACCGCTGAGTATGCAATCAGCCTAACAAAAAATTGCCACACCGCTGAGTATGGCATTTTTCCCCCAACACTCTGCGCTGACTGCCTGTTACCGCTTTTGTGAACCCCTGCACCACTACTTTCCGGGCAGGTAGGCTCCTGCGAAGCAGGTGGTCTATACCATGCATGTTTGGCTCCCGACCTCCCACTGCTGCTGTCACCCTGCTGACTCACGGCTATGCTACCACCCTGCTGGCTTAGCTACTGCCTCATGGACCAGCTGCCTCCCTCTTCTCCTGATGATGATGGTGAAGCCCTTTCTTCACCCGGCTCCCAAGTGCGATCGGCTACATCATTATCATCCGCTACTGTCTGCACGTCACTGGTGTCCCGCTCAACGGTCTCAGGGCCAGGAGCCTCGTAATACCTGCTCCCATGCGACTCTCATCATCACTACTTGCCCACCTACCAGAGGAAGCGGCAGATGTCTCCTCCAGTTCTTGGCTGGGCAGTAGCTGCTGACTGTCCTCTAGTAGCTTGTCCTCGCTGTCATTTTCTGTTCCCTCTAGCGGTGAGGTAACAGAAAGAGACAGAGGCAGATTGAGGACAGTTGGGAGCACAGGGCCTGCTTCCGGGACATGCCAACAAAGCGTTGTGTCAGAGGAATCCACCGACTCTTGGCTGGGGGGGTCTGATGTTGCGAAGTTGAAGACTAAGTCAACCATTCAAGCACTGCTGGGTTGCTGGTCAAGACACGACCGATAGATGGCACCGGGAGCTCAGGCCTCTCGCTGCGACTCCTGCTGCCACCCCTGCTTCTTCAAAAACATTTTGGCCACTGCATGTTCCCTTTGAAGCGCCTGTCACCTGTCTGTCTGAGATACTGTATCATAAAATAATTAAATTAAAATAATGCCCCCCAAAAAAGGCTGCAGTACAATGTAACTTCACCGCAGAACGGCAATTAAGATTTTTCTTTTTTTTCGATTAATAATCCCCCCCCAAAAAATAACATTCACAATTCACTGCAGAACAAATAAAAGGAAGTAAGTTTATTTTCCTTCAATACACCACCCTGTCAATGGCTGTAGTACAATGTAACTTCACCATCCCCGCTGAACGGCAATTATGACATATATTTTTCCAGATTAATAAACTCCCCCCCAAAAAAAAAATAACAATCACAATTCACCGCAGAACGAATAATAGAAAGTAGGTTTATTTCCCTTCAATACACCCCGTAAATGGCTGTAGTTCAATGTAACTTTACCGCAGAGGGGCAATTAAGATGTAAAATCAATGCAGAACGGCTAATAGGACGTATGTATCTTTCCTATTAATACACCCCGTAAATGGCTGTAGTACAATGTAACTTCACCGCTGAATGGCAATTATGACATATATTTTTTCCTTTTTTATTTTCCTATTAATACACCCCCCAAAGAAAATGTTAGACAATATAAAATCAACGCAGTATGGCTAATAGGACGTACATATATTTCCTATTATTCCTATTTCACCTACATATCACTTTGATTTGTATCAAACAATTGTAGATGTGAATCGTTTGGCGCTCAATCTGACCTTAAAAAAGCATTTTCAATCTACTGAAGATTCTGGGCCATGTAATTCTCATCATGATAATATTGATTTACATTGCGTATCACAGTGTTCAATGAATAAAGGAATTAGCCCACATTTCTCTCCTCCAGGAAATGCTATATGAACAGGAGTCTGTTTTGCATATCAATTCTGCTACTGCTTTTAAAACATTTAATACAGACTTCTATCCGATTCAATTGAGGTCTCCTGCTTTAGACCGCTTCCAGGAGTTGATAGAGAAAGATTTGTGCGCATTACACACGAGAGTTAAACTTCCCACAAAGGTACAGAGTTTGCAGCCATAAGGAAAAGGAAAATGAACATGTCCCCAGGGGAATTTAATGCACTAAAAGACTTGATGAGAAGGTCGGATTTAGTGATAAATGAGGCTGATAAGGGGAGCTGTTGTGTTGATGGCTAGCTATATATTAGAGGTGGGACGAATCAAATTTTTTTCGAATCCGAATAGGTTCTCGAATATATCGAATCCTACGAATCCTGTACATAAGAATTGTGTGAACGGTGTAAGTTCACTACATGTAAATTCAGCTCTCACCTCCTCAAAGGAGCAGGCAGTTACTTCCCAAAGTTCCCAATAACTGCCTGTAATGAGGACCACAGGCTTGGTCTATAGGACAGCTTCAGGTGTGTGCAGTCACAGTTAGACTGCACCCTCTGCATGTCTCATAAGTGGGAAGTGCATTGGTACTATGACCCCCATCATCAGCCTGCCACTCACATATCAATAGACAGTAGCAGACCAGCGCAACACAACTTACAAGAAGTCACTACTACTACTACAACCCTTTCCTGACAGCATGCTCGGTGCTGTAGTTTCAATAGGCTGAACTACGGACTTGCTATGAGACGTAAAGCAGTTCAGTGAGTGCAATGAGAAACATAGGAGAACACAGAGCAGCGCACACAACTTACCCCGGAGCTCACAAACACATCTCTGCAGTGCAGCAGCCAGCAGATAAGGCGCCAGCAGATAAGACTACAGAAGCCGCCAGAGAACCAACAACCTCAAGGACGGCGGCTGAAGAGGCTAAAACCGCGTCAGTTTGTCTGAACCTCCTCCTCCTCCCTCTTTTGTGGGTGGAGAAAAAAACCTTGGCAGGAGAGCTGTGCAAACAAGTCCAGAGAGTGTCACCCACTGCCTGGGAATGGCAGAGGCGGCCGCCTGGGACCCGAGGTGAGTGCGCTCCTCAGGCTGCTGTTATGCGGTGTTGGCTTAGGGTTTTACTAGGGAAAGTTCACGGGTAGGGAAATAGCAGGCGCAGTGGCGTGCCCAGGGTGTTTGGCACCCGGGGCGGGTCCTTTCTTTTGCACCCCCCCTCCCCAATACTTGACCACATACCTCTTACATCCAGGGACATCTCCTGTACTGTAGACCTTCTCTTTCCTCTTCTCCTCCATTAGACCGCCATGACAAATTCTTTCAGCTGCATCTCGTCTCTACAGAGTTTGAAATACAAACACGCCAAATTTTTCCGGAAATCTATTTGCGGCAAATTACGTTAAAAAACTACTATTTCCTGGCTGCAGAGAGCCTTTATAGTGGTGTAGAACACTGTGCCTTGTAGTAACATGCATAGGGAGTCTGCTTTGGTAGTGAAATAATACTATCTGGTCAGTTTTGGCCCCGTGACTGACCTAATAAGTAAAGTGTGCAGTGATTCTAAGAACGACGCCTGTCATCTGCATGTCATACGGACTGTATGACATGCAGATGACAGGCGTCGTTCTTAGAATCACTGCACACTTTACTTATTAGGTCAGTCACGGGGCCAAAACTGACCAAATAACTGACTCAAGTATGAACTTAGCCTTACAGGTCGATGTTAGCGTCAAGAAGAAGCGTACTCCTTTGATACCGTCGCCAGCTGATTCCACATAGATGTTTACAGAACCTTTTCTATTAAACGCTTATACAAGTAGAGCCCCGCCAGACAGAGTGGAGAGGGTGTCAGCAGTAAGTTTGTGTAATGACCGGCGACACGCAAAGGGAGGGAAATGGGAAGGCCCTGTCCAAGGGAGAGGGAAAGGTGGTGACCCCTGACTCACCTTGCGGCTGGCACCTGACTGCCCTGACGTCCCTAGACGGATTCCTCACCCGTACGCCGATCACGTGCCTAAACCCTGGCTTTCCCTAAGATGAGCCCTATGTAGTGAACAGGGCGGTGGGATCACTAGTCCGCACCACTAACACTAAGAGGAAAACACCAAGGAGAGGACAGACAATACAGACAAACATATAATCCCAGGTGGGCGACAACAGCAGACCACCAAGGCCCAACAGGGATCCGGAGGGTAACGTTCTGGAACAACAACCAGGGAACACAGCTACACAGCTCCAGTGGGTCCGTATAGAAGTCCAGGCAGGAAGCTCTATATCTGGCAACCAGAGAAGTGGGAGAGGGGAATATAAGGAGATTGGGAGTGCTGGACAAGAAACAGCTAAGGAGAAGGAGCTACGGATCCCTGAGTGAGCCAAAAAGGGTTGCAGGGCAAACCCAGAAAGCTACCATAAAGAAAACACTATCTTTCTACATAGAGCGCACAGCCACCCGCTGCGACTTCCTGACCCCGGGTATAACGGAGTCAGGCGTGGCTCTTGACACCCTCGTGACAGTTTGTGTCAATTTCACTAATTATTTTGCCCTTCCTCTGATCCGTCAGAACAATAACTCACAAAAAACGGATCCTGTCTGTGGAGCATCCGCCTTCACTCGGTCAGCATTTGGTCAGTAATCCATCAGTATCGCTAATTCAAAAAAAAACAGGAGTGCATCCAAAACAGAGATGACACATGAATGGAATATTTGCATTTCTTCTGTGTTTTCTACCCACTCCTGCTATTGGCTACCAAATCATAAGCCAATTCTACTGGGACCATATAGGCCTTACAGTTGCTACACAGACAGGATCTGTTGTGCATCTCATTTTTCCTTCCTACTGACAGATCAGAAGAAAGGTCAAACAAATCATGATGTCAGCCAGGCAGAAAGGCCAAATAGTGGCCCAGTCACGAAGTGGGGAGGGTGGGTATAGCATAATAAGTCCACAGAGTGGCCCTATGACATATTGATGAGGTGGAAGCAGCATCAGGATATCACAGAGTGGAAAGGTGACATAGTGTGGATATGGCAGCAGCATCAGGAGACCACAGAGTGGCAAGGTGACATAGTGTGGAGATGGCAGCAGCAGGAGGATACCACAGAGTGGAAAGGTAACATAGTGTGGAGATGGCAGCAGCGACAGGAGGAGACCACAGAGTGGCAAGGTGGCATAGTGTGAATATGACAGCAGCAGCAGGATACCACAGAGTGGCAAGATGACATAGTGTGGCTACAGCAGCAGCATCAGGAGACCCCAGAGTGGCAAGGTGACATAGTGTGGAGATGGCAGCAGCAGCAGGAGGAGACCACAGAGTGGCAAGGTGACATAGTGTGGAGATGGTAGCAGCAGCAGGAAACGACAGAGTGGCAAGGTGACATGGTGTGAATATGGCAGCAGCAGGAGGATACCACAGAGTGGAAAGGTGACATAGTGTGGATATGGCAGCAGCAGGAGGATACCTCAGAGGGGCAAGGTAACATGGTGTGGAGATGCAGGAGCAGCATGAGGATACCACAGAGTGGCAAGGTGACATGGTGTGGAGATGGCAGCAGCATCAGGAGACCCCAGAGTGGCAAGGTGACATAGTGTGGAGATGGCAGCAGCAGGAGGATACGACAGAGTGGCAAGGTGACATAGTGTGGATATGGCAGCAGCATCAGGATACCACAGAGTGGCAAGGTGACATAGTGTGGAGATGGCAGCAGCAGCAGCATCAGGATACCACAGAGTGGCAAGGTGACATGGTGTGGAGACGGCAGCAGCATCAGGAGACCCCAGAGTGGCAAGGTGACATAGTGTGGAGATGGCAGCAGCAGGAGGATACGACAGAGTGGCAAGGTGACATAGTGTGGATATGGCAGCAGCATCAGGATACCACAGAGTGTCAAGGTGACATAGTGTGAATATGGCAGCAGCAGGAGGATACCACAGAGTGGCAGATGACATGGTGTGGAGATGGCAGCAGCAGGAGGATACCACAGAGATATTTGTGAATATTCTAGATTTTTTTTCATCTGAACCCATGATCCCTCCCTGCTTCTTGCTTGTGGGCCATAGAGGAGGCTGCAATGTCTTTGCTGTGCTCTGTGTTTTGTTGTGTCATTACATTAGATAGTTAGTTAGTTAGCTTATATATATAATACAGATAGTTAGTGGGAGATAGTCATTGAAGGTTAGATAGTGATATAGTGTAGCTGATAGGTTCTGCTGTCCATACATACATGCTACAGACATAGTGCTGTGATGTCACAAGTTCACAACAATACTTAGTGCACCAATCAGTAATATGTAGTCAGACCTGCTAAAATGTAACGTTGCACGTATTGCGCCAAAATATGCGCATCATTAATTGCCGATTTGCGCAATCGTGATTATATTGGAGCACTCTATTTGCATATACACTGCGTGCAGAATTATTAGGCAAACGAGTATTTTGACCACATCATCCTCTTTATGCATGTTGTCTTACTCCAAGCTGTATAGGCTCGAAAGCCTACTACCAATTAAGCATATTAGGTGATGTGCATCTCTGTAATGAGAAGGGGTGTGGTCTAATGACATCAACACCCTATATCAGGTGTGCATAATTATTAGGCAACTTCCTTTCCTTTGGCAAAATGGGTCAAAAGAAGGACTTGACAGGCTCAGAAAAGTCAAAAATAGTGAGATATCTTGCAGAGGGATGCAGCACTCTTAAAATTGCAAAGCTTCTGAAGCGTGATCATCGAACAATCAAGCGTTTCATTCAAAATAGTCAACAGGGTCGCAAGAAGCGTGTGGAAAAACCAAGGCGCAAAATAACTGCCCATGAACTGAGAAAAGTCAAGCGTGCAGCTGCCAAGATGCCACTTGCCACCATTTTGGCCATATTTCAGAGCTGCAACATCACTGGAGTGCCCAAAAGCACAAGGTGTGCAATACTCAGAGACATGGCCAAGGTAAGAAAGGCTGAAAGACGACCACCACTGAACAAGACACACAAGCTGAAACGTCAAGACTGGGCCAAGAAATATCTGAAGACTGATTTTAGTAAGGTTTTATGGACTGATGAAATGAGAGTGAGTCTTGATGGGCCAGATGGATGGGCCAGTGGCTGGATTGGTAAAGGGCAGAGAGCTCCAGTCCGACTCAGACGCCAGCAAGGTGGAGGTGGAGTACTGGTTTGGGCTGGTATCATCAAAGATGAGCTTGTGGGGCCTTTTCGGGTTGAGGATGGAGTCAAGCTCAACTCCCAGTCCTACTGCCAGTTTCTGGAAGACACCTTCTTCAAGCACCGGTACAGGAAGAAGTCTGCATCCTTCAAGAAAAACATGATTTTCATGCAGGACAATGCTCCATCACACGCGTCCAAGTACTCCACAGCGTGGCTGGCAAGAAAGGGTATAAAAGAAGAAAATCTAATGACATGGCCTCCTTGTTCACCTGATCTGAACCCCATTGAGAACCTGTGGTCCATCATCAAATGTGAGATTTACAAGGAGGGAAAACAGTACACCTCTCTGAACAGTGTCTGGGAGGCTGTGGTTGCTGCTGCACGCAATGTTGATGGTGAACAGATCAAAACACTGACAGAATCCATGGATGGCAGGCTTTTGAGTGTCCTTGCAAAGAAAGGTGGCTATATTGGTCACTGATTTGTTTTTGTTTTGTTTTTGAATGTCAGAAATGTATATTTGTGAATGTTGAGATGTTATATTGGTTTCACTGGTAAAAATAAATAATTGAAATGGGTATATATTTGTTTTTTGTTAAGTTGCCTAATAATTATGCACAGTAATAGTCACCTGCACACACAGATATCCCCCTAAAATAGCTAAAACTAAAAACAAACTAAAAACTACTTCCAAAAATATTCAGCTTTGATATTAATGAGTTTTTTGGGTTCATTGAGAACATGGTTGTTGTTCAATAATAAAATTAATCCTCAAAAATACAACTTGCCTAATAATTCTGCACTCCCTGTAAAGCTATTGTAATGTTCTGCCGTGCCAACCATTTTCTCCAGTCTCAGGAAACTTCTAGCAGCTTAAAAAATTTAGCAAAAGTGAGCCACGCCTGTATTGCGCGCAATACACGCATATTACATTGCCCTTTTTTTGCAATCAAGAAAATAATGGCAAATTATCGAATTTGCAATTTTATGACGAATATTCACCCAAATATTCTCGAAATATCACAAATTCGAATATTGCCCCTGCCGCTCATCACTAATCAGGAATTGGTGGTTGGAAATCCTGGCTGATCCATGCTTGATTCATTTTGACAAAGGTCAGTCTCTCCACATTTTGGGTGGACAGGCGAGTTCTCCTTGGGGTAACTATGGCCCCCACTGCACTAAACACCTGCTCTGATGCCACACTACTGGCCGGGCAGGACAGCTTTTCCAGGACAAACTCTGCTAGTTGCGGCCACAAATTTAGTTTGGCTGCCCAGTAGTCCAGCGGATCTTCAATGTGGTTTGACAGGGTGCTGTCCAGGTATGTCACCACCTGCTCGTTGAGGTCCTGATCCAGGTCTACCTGCTGCTGCTGGTCAGTAGTTACTTCACTATGAAGGTGAAGAAAGCTACTCATTAGTGACTGTAGACTTAGGCTGCTGCTGATGGAGCTGATTATGCTTCTGCCAACCCCCCCAGCAGCCGTGGCAGTGGAACGTGAGCGCAGAGGGCCCCCCCCCCGGTCATACCTGCGAGAGGATGGACGATGGCACAGATAGTCAGCGGCCAACTGACTACAAAGGATGTCTCTGTAGTAGTTCAGCTTGTCCTCCCTCTCAGTGGGTGTAAAAAAGGCCCCCATTCTGGATCGGTAGAGAGGGTCCAACAAGGTGGAGAGCCAGAAGTCATCCCTCTGCCGAATGGTGCCAATTAGACTGTCACTACGCAAGCAAGTGAGCATGGATCGGGCCATTTGCGCAAGTGACTCGGAGGGACTCCCTGCCTCCATCCCTACTGCATATTACCACGGTGTGTCTGGGTCCTCTGTCTCGCCTTCCTCTTCACCCTGGAGCTCCAGGACATTGTCGCAGGACCAACAGCGTGACAACGTGGAGGCGGAAGCGACGTGATCTGGCCAAGTTGCTGGTGCGGCTGTGCAGGAACCACATTCACTCAGTGGGCAGTAAAGGACATGTACTGTCCCTGACCATAGTTACAACTCCACACATTGGCGCTGCCACGCACTTTGGCAGACACCGACAAGCTCAAGGACTGGCCCACCTTCTGTTCGACATATTTTTGCAGGGCTGGTACTGACTTTTTCACAAATAAATGACGGCTTGGGACTCTCCACCTCGGCTTGGCACAAGCCATCAGTTCTCTGAAAGGTGCAGAGTCCACCACTTGGAAAGGAAGGGACTGCAGCACCAGAAACTGCTGTTTCTTGGCAATTGCTTTGGGGATCGATTGCTGACGGAATGACTGACGAGGAGTAGAAGCATCTGGACCAGCAGAAGATGGGAATGAAAGACAGCTCTCTTCGGCTGAGGTGGTGGAGCCTTGACTGGCTGAAACAGGGTGCGTGCCACTGGGTGATGCAGCAAAATCTGTGGCAGGCTGGACCACCACATCGGAGCTAGTGTTGAGAGCGCGAATATTCGAATCGTGAATTTTAATCGCGAATATCGCCACTCTGAGAATTCGGGAATATTTAGAATATAGTGCTATATATTCATATTCGTGAATAGTGTTGATGGCGAATATTCTAATTGTAAATTTATCGCAAATTTATTGCGAATATCGGCACTTAGCAACATCCCTACCAACCAATAGGAAAGTTGGCTACCCCTTAGTGTTGATCGCAAATATTCTAATTGTGAATTTTTATCGCAAATATATTACATTGCCGTAATGTCGAGTTCCCGAATTCTCGAATTTGCAAATTTATGGCGAATATTCCACCAAAAATGTGCAAAATATTGCAAATTCGAATATTGCCTATGCCGCTTATCACTTATCGGAGCCACGGTTCTCCCAGGCAACTGCATAGCGATGCTGCATCTGTTGAAGCAGGGCCATAGTACCAACATTGGCACTCTGGCCATGCTTGACATTTTGCCCACATATTCTACATGTGGCCACATTAACCTTCTCTGGCAGCTTAATAAAAAACTGCCACACCGCCGAGTAGGTGTAACGCACCTAGTTGATCAGTTAGGATCTCAACTGCGGAAGCAATGGACATCCACTATTATCCCACCGCCCTTGTTTTTGGCTGTGGGATTCACGGTTACTCAGTATGTACTCCAGGCGTCTCTCTCAGTCTTGGTCGGAGAGTTTGGGGTAACAAAATCATTTACTGCTATCCATCTAATTAGTTACTGCTGGAAAGGAAGGTACCCCAGTATTACAGGAGTCACAAGTTAGTATAAGCTTGTGCACAGTTCAGAGTTAGTATATAGTATGCCCTCAGTTTAGTCTATAGTATGCCATAGGTTCAGGGTTAGTATATAGCATGTCCTCAGTTTTAGTATATAATATGCAGTAGGTTCAGAGTTAGTATAGCATGTCCTCAGTTTTAGTATATAATATGCAGTAGGTTCAGAGTTAGTATAGCATGTCCTCAGTTTAGTATATAATATGCAGCAGGTTCAGAGTTAGTATAGCATGTCCTCAGTTTAGTATATAATATGCAGCAGGTTCAGAGTTAGTATAGCATGTCCTCAGTTTAGTATATAATATGCAGCAGGTTCAGAGTTAGTATAGCATGTCCTCAGTTTAGTATATAATATGCAGCAGGTTCAGAGTTAGTATAGCATGTCCTCAGTTTAGTATATAATATGCAGCAGGTTCAGAGTTAGTATAGCATGTCCTCAGTTTAGTATATAATATGCAGTAGGTTCAGAGTTTGTATAGCATGTCCTGAGTTCAGTGTTGGTTTGGGAATATCGCCTCACACCAGCAGGAACCACCCCACTCTGAGTTCCAGGACCTTAATCAGAGCAGGTAACAGGCATATACTTGCGGTTAGTTGATCCTGGCTAGGAAGCCAGCAGTGGGGAAGCCAGTGGCAAGAAGGTAGGCAGTCCTTCACAATGTTGTTAGGGATCCATTTTCCCCCCAACAGTCCGCTCTGACTGACTGCTACTGCCGCTGCCTCCGTGAACCCCTATACCACTACTTCCCGGGCAGGAAGGCTGCTGCGAAGCAGGCGGTCTGACCCAGGCACTTTTGCTCCCGACCTGCAACTGCTTCCACCCTGCTGACTCCCAGTCATGCTACCACCTTGCTGGCTCAGCCGCTGCCTCACAGGCAAGCTGCCACCCTCTTCTCCTGATGATGATGAAGCCCCTTCTTAACCCGGCTCCCAACTGCAATCGGCTTTATCATCATCAAGTAGTGTCTGCACGTCACTGATGTCCTCCTCAACGGTCTTTGGGTCAGGAGCCTGACCGCTCGCAACACAAGCTCCTGCGCCACTCTCCTCATCACTACTTGCCAGCCTAGCAGAGGAGGCGGTGGATGTCTCCTCCAGATCTTGGCTGAGCAGTAGCTGCTGACTGTCCTCTAGTAGCTCTTCCTCGCTGAAAAGTGGAGCTGAGTCCACAGCATATAGTACTTCTAGCGGTGAGGTAACAGAAAAGGACAGAGGCAGGATGAGGACAGGTGAGGGGACAGGGCCTGCCAACTAAGGGTTGTGTCTGACGAACCCACCGACTGTTGGCTGGGGGTGTCTGCTGTCACTTGGGATGACGTGGATGACCGAGTTAACCAATTAAGAACCACTGGGTTGCTGGTCATAACACGACCCCTAGATGACACCGGGAGCTCAGGCCTCTCACTGCGACTCCTACTGCTATGCCCCCTTACTCTGCTGCGACCTCTGCTTGCGACAGAAATAGTTAGGCCTCTGTGCATGTCCTGGCACTTCTCTGCCTGACATACTTGTAGCTGAACTAAACAAATTAAACAGAAATTAAAACACCCCTAAAAGCGACGAATATATTTTTCTTTTTGTACTGAAATAAGCCACTAAACGCTTTCACCACAATTGACTGCAGAAGTGAGCTGAGAATATATTTTTCTTGTTGCACTGAAATATGCCACTATACGCTTTCACCAGAATTAACTTCAAAAAAGCACTGAGAATATATTTTTCTAGTTGTACTGAAACACAACTGTATACGCTTTGACCAGGAAAAACTTAGAGTAAAGTGAGTATATATTTTTCTTTTTTTACTGAAATACGCCCCTATACGCTTTCACCAGAAATAACTGCAACAGTGCAGTGCGTATATATATTTCTTTTTTAACTGAAATACGCCCCTATACGCTTTCACCACAATTAGCTGCAGAAATGCACTGAGAATATATTATTCTTGTTGTACTGAAACATGACTGTATACGCTGTGACCAGAAATAACTGCAACAGTGCAGTGCGTATATATTTTAATTTTTTTACGGTAATACGCCCCTATACGCTTTCACCAGAAATAACTGCAACAGTGCAGTGCACATATATTTTCCTTTTTTTACTGTAATGCGACCCTATACGCTTTCAACAGAAATAACTGCAGAAGTGACCTGAGAATATATTTTTCTTGTTAGACTGAAATAGGCCACTATACGCTTTGACCAGAAACAACTTAGAGTGAAGTGCGCATATATTTTTCTTGTAGTACTGAAATACGCCTCTATACACTTTCAACAGAAATAACGGCAACAGTGCAGTGCGTATATATATATATATATATATTTTTTTTTTTTTACTGAAATATGCCCCTATACGTTTTCACCAGAAATAACTGCAGAAGTGAAATGTGTATATATTTTTCTTTTAGTACTGATATAAGATACTAAAGATACTAAGATATAAGCCACTAAAGGCTTTTCAACATAGCACTTGCAGCCCAATAACAAATAGCTGGATTGACAGAGCTGTATAATGGCTATTTGGATCCCCAAATAATATTTCCTTGCACTTATAAATCACTTTCCTATATATGTCCCTAGCGCCTTCTGACATCTCTCTCTGCACTAAGATGCTGTGAAATGATTCCTCCCTATCCCTTTCCTGCTCTTATAAATCATTTTTTCTGTCTTTTTTTTCCACAATCAGGTGTTTTTAACCACTTCAGCCCCCAGTGCTTAAACACCCTGAAAGACCAGGCCACTTTTTACACTTCTGACCTACACTACTTTCACCATTTATTGCTCGGTCATGCAACTTACCACCCAAATGAATTTTGCCTCCTTTTCTTCTCACTAATAGAGCTTTCATTTGGTGGTATTTCATTGCTGCTGACATTTTTACTTTTTTTGTTATTAATCGAAATTTAACGATTTTTTTGCAAAAAAATGACATTTTTCACTTTCAGTTGTAAAATTTTGCAAAAAAAACGACATCCATATAGAAATTTTGCTCTAAATTTATAGTTCTACATGTCTTTGATAAAAAAAAAATGTTTGGGTAAAAAAAAAATGGTTTGGGTAAAAGTTATAGCGTTTACAAACTATGGTACAAAAATTTGAATTTCCGCTTTTTGAAGCAGCTCTGACTTTCTGAGCACCTGTCATGTTTCCTGAGGTTCTACAATGCCCAGACAGTACAAACACCCCACAAATGACCCCATTTCTGAAATTACACACCCTAAGGTATTCGCTGATGGGCATAGTGAGTTCATAGAACTTTTTCTTTTTTGTCACAAGTTAGCGGAAAATTATGATTTTTTTTTTTTTTTTTTTTTTCATACAAAGTCTCATATTCCACTAACTTGTGACAAAAAATAAAAAGTTCTATGAACTCACTATGCCCATCAGCGAATACCTTAGGGTCTCTTCTTTCCAAAATGGGGTCACTTGTGGGGTAGTTATACTGCCCTGGCATTCTAGGGGCCCAAATGTGTGGTAAGGAGTTTGAAATCAAATTCTGTAAAAAATGACCTGTGAAATCCGAAAGGTGCTCTTTGGAATATGGGCCCCTTTGCCCACCTAGGCTGCAAAAAAGTGTCACACATCTGGTATCTCCGTACTCAGGAGAAGGTGGGGAATGTGTTTTGGGGTGTCATTTTATATATACCCATGCTGGGTGAGAGAAATATCTTGGCAAAAGACAACTTTTCCCATTTTTTTATACAAAGTTGTCATTTGACCAAGATATTTATCTCACCCAGCATGGGTATATGTAAAAAGACACCCCAAAACACATTCCTCAACTTCTCCTGAGTACGGGGATACCAGATGTGTGACACTTTTTTGCAGCCTAGGTGGGCAAAGGGGCCCATATTCCAAAGAGCACCTTTCGGATTTCACTCCTCATTTTTTCCTGAATTTGATTTCAAACTCCTTACCACACATTTGGGCCCCTAGAATACCAGGGCAGTATAACTACCCCACAAGTGACCCCATTTTGGAAAGAAGACACCCCAAGGTATTCCGTGAGGGGCATGGCGAGTTCCTAGAATTTTTTATTTTTTGTCACAAGTTAGTGGAAAATGATGATTTTTTTTTTTTTTTTTTTTTTTTCATACAAAGTCTCATATTCCACAAACTTGTGACAAAAAATAAAAACTTCCATGAACTCACTATGCCCATCAGCGAATACCTTGGGGTCTCTTCTTTCCAAAATGGGGTCACTAGTGGGGTAGTTATACTGCCCTGGCATTCTAGGGGCCCAAATGTGTGGTAAGTAGGTAAATGACCTGTGAAATCCGAAAGGTGCTCTTTGGAATGTGGGCCCCTTTGCCCACCTAGGCTGCAAAAAAGTGTCACTCATCTGGTATCTCTGTATTCAGGAGAAGTTGAGGAATGTGTTTTGGGGTGTCTTTTTACATATACCCATGCTGGGTGAGATAAATATCTTGGTCAAATGCCAACTTTGTATAAAAAAATGGGAAAAGTTGTCTTTTGCCAAGATATTTCTCTCACCCAGCATGGGTATATGTAAAATGACACCCCAAAACACATTCCCCAACTTCTCCCGATTACGGAGATACCAGATGTGTGACACTTTTTTGCAGCCTAGGTGGGCAAAGGGGCCCATATTCAAAAGAGCACCTTTCGGATTTCACAGGTCATTTTTTACAGAATTTGATTTCAAACTCCTTACCACACATTTGGGCCCCTAGAATGCCAGGGCAGTATAACTACCCCACAAGTGACCCCATTTTGGAAAGAAGAGACCCCAAGGTATTCGCTGATGGGCAGAGTGAGTTCATGGAACTTTTTATTTTTTGTCACAAGTTAGTGGAATATGAGACTTTGTATGAAAAAAAAAAAAAAAAAATCATCATTTTCCACTAACGTGACAAAAAATAAAAAATTCTAGGAACTCGCCATGCCCCTCACGGAATACCTTGGGGTGTCTTCTTTCCAAAATGGGGTCACTTGTGGGGTAGTTATACTGCCCTGGCATTTTCCAGGGGCCCTAATGTGTGGTAAGTAGGTAAATGACCTGTGAAATCCTAAAGGTGCTCTTTGGAATATGGGCCCCTTTGCCCACCTAGGCTGCAAAAAAGTGTCACACATGTGGTATCGCCGTATTCAGGAGAAGTTGGGGAATGTGTTTTGGGGTGTCATTTTACATATACCCATGCTGGGTGAGAGAAATATCTTGGCAAAAGACAACTTTTCCCATTTTTTTATACAAAGTTGGCATTTGACCAAGATATTTCTCTCACCCAGCATGGGTATATGTAAAATGACACCCCAAAACACATTCCCCAACTTCTCCTGAGTACGGCGATACCAGATGTGTGACACTTTTTTGCAGCCTAGATGCGCAAAGGTGCCCAAATTCCTTTTAGGAGGGCATTTTTAGACATTTGGATACCAGACTTCTTCTCACGCTTTGGGGCCCCTAGAATGCCAGGGCAGTATAAATACCCCACATGTGACCCCATTTTGGAAAGAAGACACCCCAAGGTATTCAATGAGGGGCATGGCGAGTTCATAGAAATTTTTTTTTTTTGGCACAAGTTAGCGGAAATTGATATTTTTAATTTTTTTCTCACAAAGTCTCCCGTTCCGCTAACTTGGGACAAAAATTTCAATCTTTCATGGACTCAATATGCCCCTCACGGAATACCTGGGGGTGTCTTCTTTCCGAAATGGGGTCACATGTGGGGTATTTATACTGCCCTGGCATTCTAGGGGCCCTAAAGCGTGAGAAGAAGTCTGGAATATAAATGTCTAAAAAATTTTACGCATTTGGATTCCGTGAGGGGTATGGTGAGTTCATGTGAGATTTTATTTTTTTACACAAGTTAGTGGAATATGAGACTTTGTAAGAAAAAAATTAATAAATTCCGCTAACTTGGGCCAAAAAAATATCTGAATGGAGCCTTACAGAGGGGTGATCAATGACAGGGGGGTGATCAATGACAGGGGGGTGATCAATGACAGGGGGGTTGATCAATGACAGGGGGGTTGATCAATGACAGGGGGGTGATCAGGGAGTCTATATGGGGTGATCACCACAGTCATTGATCACGCCCCTGTAAGGCTTCATTCAGACGTCCGGATGCGTTTTGCGGATCCGATCCATCTATCAGTGCATCCGTAAAAATCATGTGGACATCTGAATGGAGCTTTACAGGGGGGTAATCAATGACAGGGGGGTGATCAGGGAGTCTATATGGGGTGATCACCACAGTCATTGATCATGCCCCTGTAAGGCTTCATTCAGACGTCCGGATGCGTTTTGCGGATCGGATCCATCTATCAGTGCATCCGTAAAAATCATGCGGACATCTGAATGGAGCTTTACAGGGGGGTGATCAGGGAGTCTATATGGGGTGATCACCACAGTCATTGATCATGCCCCTGTAAGGCTTCATTCAGACGTCCGGATGCGTTTTGCGGATCGGATCCATCTATCAGTGCATCCGTAAAAATCATGCGGACATCTGAATGGAGCTTTACAGGGGGGTGATCAGGGAGTCTATATGGGGTGATCACCACAGTCATTGATCATGCCCCTGTAAGGCTTCATTCAGACGTCCGGATGCGTTTTGCGGATCGGATCCATCTATCAGTGCATCCGTAAAAATCATGCGGACATCTGAATGGAGCTTTACAGGGGGGTGATCAGGGAGTCTATATGGGGTGATCACCACAGTCATTGATCATGCCCCTGTAAGGCTTCATTCAGACGTCCGGATGCGTTTTGCGGATCGGATCCATCTATCAGTGCATCCGTAAAAATCATGCGGACATCTGAATGGAGCTTTACAGGGGGGTGATCAGGGAGTCTATATGGGGTGATCACCACAGTCATTGATCACGCCCCTGTAAGGCTTCATTCAGACGTCCGGATGCGTTTTGCGGATCCGATCCATCTATCAGTGGATCCGTAAAAATCATGCGGACGTCTGAATGGAGCTTTACAGGGGGTTGATCAATGACAGGGGTGTAATCAATGACAGGGGGGGTGATCAGGGAGTCTATATGGGGTGATAACCACAGTCATTGATCACGCCCCTGTAAGGCTTCATTCAGACGTCCGGATGCGTTTTGCAGATCCGATCCATCTATCAGTGGATCCGTAAAAATCATGCGGACATCTGAATGGAGCTTTACAGGGGGGTAATCAATGACAGGGGGGTGATCAATGACAGGGGGGTGATCAGGGAGTCTATATGGGGTGATCAGGGGTGATCAGGGGCTAATAAGGGGTTAATAAGTGACGGGGGGGGGGTGTAGTGTAGTGTAGTGGTGCTTGGTGGGACTTTACTGAGCTACCTGTGTCCTCTGGTGGTCGATCCAAACAAAGGGGACCACCAGAGGACCAGGTAGCAGGTATATTAGACGCTGTTATCAAAACAGCGTCTAATATACCTGTTAGGGGCTAAAAAAAAACACATCTCCAGCCTGCCAGCGAACGATCGCCGCTGGCAGGCTGGAGATCAACTCTCTTACCTTCCGTTCCTGTGAGCGCGCGCGCCTGTGTGCGCGCGTTCACAGGAAATCTCGGCCATCGCGAGATGACGCATATATGCGTGACTCTGCGCAGGGCTGCCACCTCCGGAACGCGATCCTGCGTTAGGCGGTCCGGAGGTGGTTAATTGCTGACCCTAGCGCCTTCACACATCTGTCCCTGCACTCTGAACGCTGGAAAATGTCTGACTGTAAGATGGCCACTGTATTTATAGGGCTCTGACATCACAGGGCTGTCTGGCTGCTGATTGGCTGCATGCAGGCATGTCAATCTGGGTGATCCGGCCTTCCCAAAGTTCCTTGCCCCATGTCCTCAGTCCTCACACATGTAGCCACCATTTTAGTAAAAATGCTATTCGTTACCACGAAGCATGAGGAAGTTCGCATTAGTTGCGAATCAAATTTTTCCTGAAATTCGTATTGAATTCCACTTCATCAGCTTCGATTCGCTCATCTCTAGTCAAAATGATGACATATCCTACAGAGAGGTTTATCTTTAGGGATATTGAGTCAAAAAGAAATGGAGCATATTTAGGTGAAGCATCCTATCATATCTATTTTCCATTCTTTACCCAAGGTACATAAAGGAGAGTTTCCACCCCCCATGAGACCTATAGTGGCAGGTAATGGCTCTTATTCAGAAAAATGTTCAGAGTGGGTGGACTCTCTCCTTCAACTCTTGGCTCCATTGATTCCCGGCTACTTAAAAGACACTAGATCAGTATTGCAATCTTTCAGTGGTTTTCAATGGTGCAGAGAATATGTGTGGATAACTGTGGATGTAGTATCCTTATAAACAAATATACCGCATGATCTTGCATTGGTGGCTTTGCAATGGTTTCTTACAGTCTACAGTCAATATACATTGGAACTGCAAGAGTTTATATGTTTATCAGTTGATTTTTTATTGAAGCATAATTTTTTTATGTTTAATGATAATTTTTATCTTCAAATATCTGGAGTGTCCATGGGAGCTAAATTCTCCCTATCCATAGCTAATATTTTTATGGCATGGTGGGAGAGACATCACCTGTTCATTGATTCCAATCAATTTTTTCTGAATAGACAGTGGTATGGACGCTACATCGATGACCTGTTATTTATCTGGTCAGGTGACGTGGTGGACATACCACTGTTTGGTATATATTTGAGTAAGTGAATAGATACTCTCAAATTTAGTTGGCACTATGATCTAGACCTGCATCTGATTGGAGATACTGCCAGAAAAGAAACAGCTGGCAACTTCCTGTCATCTGTCCCATGTAACCAGGAATATACCTAGAGGTGAAATGCTGAGAGCAAGGCGTAATTACTCCAATGCCAGACTGTTCTGGCAGGAGGGGGATGAGATTGGCAACAGGTTACATTCTAGATTTTATACTAACCAGTTGACACAAGGTGCAAAGAATTTGGCGTTATCCCTAGATAGGAACCAATTAGTGTTCCCTAATGAGAGTGCATCAAATAAAAGAAAAAATATCTTACCTTCGCAGAGGGAGAAAAAGGTGACATTTACCACCAGATATAGCGAGGAATACCATGAGATATGTAGGATCGTAAAACAACATCTGCCTATTTAGAATTTTGATAGAGATTAGAATAAGGTGGTAACAGGTGGCATTCACTGTGCAGCCCTCAAAGCTCCAACTTTGGGACAGATGATCAGTCCCAGTATGTTTCGTGATCGCCCTGAGACTAAACCTATTTGGCTTTCATGTAGGGGTAGTTTCAGATGCGGTCATACGAGATGTATTTGTTGCGATCATATGTCTGTGGGTTTGACTTTTGAGTCCACAGCAAATGGCAGAAATCATGATATTAAATGTTACCTGAATTTCAATACTGAATTTGCCATTTATTTGATTACATGTAAAAAAAATACCTACTACAATATGTCATATGTACCATAAATCAGATCAAAGCCAGGGTGCGCAAACATATATCAGATGTACCTCACTATAGAACCCGCAATGTCTCTGCAGTCAGCATGCATTTTGCTACAGTTCACAATGGGGACACAATGTCTGTTGCGGATCAGGGAGTGGAAAGGGTTACTCCACCGATTATGGGTGGGGATCAGAGGAGAAAGCTTCTAAGCCGAGAGGCTTTCTGGATGTTTGAATTGGGAGCTTGTTCCCCCACAGGCCTGAACAGAAAATATGATGTGATACTACAATACCGATTAATTCATGTTTTTTATGTAGGTTTCGAAATCTTACATGCTATGTTGTTTTTTTTTTTTCTTTTCTTTTTTTCTTTTCTTTTTCTTGTTTCCAATGATCTATAAGAAATGTTTATAAGCATTCAGCCTATGTTTTGTTAGTCACTCTCTTTGTTAAATCATGTGATACCGAATCCTTTTGTGATTGGCGGGACACATGGTTATAAAGAAAGGTTTGTCTTAGTGTAAAATGTCATGAGTAAGGACCAGGATTGTGAGGTCAGAAACGTGTAGATTTACACTGTATTCTGCTTATGGATTTCTTATACTAATATAAGAAATGTTACTGTGAACTTTTGTAAATGAAAATCTGTAATTTGAATAGCTGATGGATATAGGCATATTTTTTGGACTCAGTGGCATGAGGTTGGGACACACGTTAGACAGGATTCCACTGATATATATATCATGATATATATTTTTTCTGCACATTGGTGCTCTTCCTATTTTTTTCATTGATACCACCTTTCCACACTAATTACTCAAGTATTAATTAATTAAGACTGACTCTTGAAAACTTGAAAAATGGTTTCTAAAATTTTAAGACTAAAAAATAATATGATGTACAAAATGTTGCCAACATATATGGTGAATGTTAATTAATAACTATTTTTTTGTGAACTTTGGATTTTTTTTAAATAAACAAAGGAAAAATATATCCACCCAAATTTTCACTAACATAAAGTACAAAGTGTTACAAGAAAACAATCTCAGAATGGCTTGAATAAGTAAAAGCATTTCAAAGTTATTATCACATAAAGTGATATGTCAGATTTGCAAAAATCAGCCTGGTCAGGAGGATGATAATTTGCTGGGTCTTGAAAGGGTTGAAATACCCTTTTTAACTTTATAGTAAAACAAACCAGACTGCATGATTCATAACACTGCAAAAAAACACATGTTGTAAGGTATACTTAATTTTACAATGGGAGAATATGGGCAACATATGCCACTGTATATCTATACATATTTTAGGAAGCCTTCCAACAGATACCTCCAATAGGAAGACACAATGCCCATAGAACCTTAGTGTGCCATGAAGTTATGTGTTCGCCAGTTATTTGTTTGCCTGTGCTTCTTTGTGAGGTCCTACCAGCCTGTCTCTAACACTGTATATATATATATATATATATATATATATAGCACTGTAAATCTGACGGTCAGCAATATATTACTAAGCTAAGCAAGTGTTCGGCAAAAAAATAAAATAAAATTCTCATTTCCCTGGTTCTCTTCTGGCCATTTGTTTACCTGCAATAACAACAATCTCTGCCCCTCCCCCTGCTCTGCAAAGGGAGTGAATACAAGTGCTGCCCTGAGTTACATGTCTGCTTGCTGAGAGACTCAGCAGTATGTTGTACTTGTAGGACTACAAGTCCCAGCTGTATAATGACACTGCTGATAAACACAGGATCTTCCAACCTACCTGTTCTTGTGCAATGCTCTACAGAACTCCTCTGTCAGCTCTGTGCCCAACATTTGTCTCCTCACTGCCTGCAGCTACTCAGTAAAGCCTTTAGTCCTGAGCAGCTGAAGGGGTTAAGAATCCAGGGAGAGAGCAGACAGCAGCAGATGGCAGTGAAGGGGGGGCGTGGCCAGCACAGTGACCTCTCGTGTGCGGACTCATATCTGATCTCTCAGGCTTGTGCACAAAACATCATCAGAGCAGGGAGAGAAGCTGACATCACAGGTCATGTGACCCTCAGTGAAATCTGAGAAAGCAGCAACTGGAGATAAAGTAAGTGAATTGTAAAGTCCTTACATTTGCCTAGTTAGAAACATACAGAGAACAAAAAAATAACTCAGACAACCCCTTTAAGGCACCTTCCCCTAAGTTCTATATTCTCTTGCTTGATAGCCCTTAGTGAAGGTTTACTCTTCTGTTTGTCTGTCCATGTACTTACCTCTGTCAATTCTGATCCTCACTGCCTGATCTGCCCTTAGCCTGGTTACTGTATTGATCATTTGCCTCCTGCCCTAACCTTGGACTAGTTTCACAGATTCGCATGAACTCTGCCTGACCTGACCTCAGCCTGTTTATCTGACCCTTTTGTTCTTCTCACCAGTGTCTATGACCTCAGTGGATAAGCTGCAAATCACACCAGGACTAATTCAAGAGGTAGCGGCCTGAAGGTTCTGCTGCAGCGAAGTCAAGATTCCTGTATAGGGGTCAAAGGTTGAATACCAGGATAACGCCCTTAGGTCTAGTCCAAAGTCAAACCAGTTGGTTGGAGCAGTGGTAACAAATATACAGTACACAGGGGCATATTGAGGATTTAAAGTGGCCCTGGGAAAAAACTGAAAGCGGGTCCATGTTGTAGGTGGGTGCAAAGTGACAGAAGATGGGCAAAAAAAAAGTAGTCGGGGGGCAAAAAAAAGTAGTGTGGCAATCAAGAGTGATCACCTGGGGATTGCCCCACCGAGAGATTTCCCTGTCGGGTCTATGGACAATCCACCCCTGACAGTACACCTGGCCATCCACATGATGTAAAAGAAAACATGGTTCATCAGTCTAGCCCTGCTTCTTTCATTACGCCATGTTCTAGGTTTATACTGATGTGCCTATTGTAGGTGCTTTAAATGGACAAGAGTCAGCATGTATCCCACTCACTGACAGATGCCATTATACCAAAATAATTAATGTCATTCATTTTATTTATTTGATGACAAAGCACTGCAAAAAGTAAAAGTTTGTGACTTAACATGCCCATGATCATGTCCATTGGGTCTGTATTAGAAGAGAAAAAACCAGGGTCTGTACATCAAAGCTATGCTAACTACCTACTGTATGCTTTTAAGACAGGTGGGATTTTTTTTTTAAAGGCACAGACATTGATCAGCTCTGAACAGCCCCGCACATTGCGTGTGTTTTCAGATATGTGTATCTCGTTCTTTAAAACATACACATACTCAACATGCAGGGGTGCACCACCAATGAGACCAGATGAGGTGATTGCCTCAGACAGCCCCAGGTAGGGGCAAGAGGGGGGGGAGCAGCCGAAGGGCCATGGGCTGAAAGGAAGGAGTTAGGTTAAGAAATTGGCATTGGGGAGGGAGGGAGGGCGCTGTTTCAGGTTTCACCTCAAGCAACAGAAAGGCTAGATGAACCCCTTCATACATGCATATTTTTGTTAGTGACGTTCCCTTTAAAATCCTAAAATCTGGTCTGGTTATTTGTATACTTTCTATTTCCTATGCTTAATACTACTACCAATAATAATTTAGGCTGCAGCTACATGTAGTTAAAATAAATCCACCTGCTTTTGATACATTTTATTTCTGTTGCTTTGTAATCTGATCTCATTTACTAATCAAGATCTGTAGGGAACATATTCAGTATATGATATGTTGCGAACTGCCTGACGGAATCTTAACGGCTTCAGTTCTGTGTGCAGTGTTTAATCTGTAACCGGCCATGTATTTGCGTTTGGTAATTATTTCAAAGACAGTATGTTGAAGAAGAGAACACGCAAGTAGGTCAGACATGCAATACTCAATGCACCACCTTTGTACAATGTTTCTCTCGTAATCAGACACAATATCTGAGGGAATGAGTGAGGATGTAGCAGCAGTAATGTCTCCCAGACATGAGTGATTCTTCAGTCTGCCAGCCACAAACAATAAAATCCACCCACGCAAATATGCTGTTTTGCCTAAGGCCTCTGCAGTTTCATACGGGCACATAAAAATCCTTTCTACTTGCAACGATAATAAAATAAGTAATGCAGTTAATTCTTGGCAGTCCTCCGCTTTACAGAATTCTGCTAAATGCTGAGCTTTTAATCACACAATAATACAATGTATTTTATAAAATTTCTGAAGTTTCAGAACAGGAAACTAAATAGTTTTGCATCTGCCTTAGAGCAAATTTACTTTAACTGTTAAGCAAAAGCCTTCAAAGATGCCTTTGAACTTTGTGGCTTAATAAGAAAGAGGGTATGCTTGGCTTTGAGCTTTAATTGCACCAAGAAGTAAAAGGGCAATGCAAAATATGAGATAGCTTCCTGAAAAAAACCTTGCTCTTAAATATTAGTAACCTTTTTCCAATTTGTTCATTTGGTAGTGAAACTGTTAGCTAATATAGTATTATGTGCTGTTTAATTAATACACGTAACTAATTATCACTGCAATTCCCATATACAGCACATAAAAACTCCTACAATCTTGTGTTCATTACAGATAATGCACTAGATCATCATTTCCTCACCCATCCCATTCAGGTTAATTTCCATTAAATTCTATAATTACACAGACTGTCACTGATCTATCTCAGTTGTCTTCAGGTGTGGAGTTGTGAGGTTAAAGGGGTTGTGCCAAGTATGCAAATTATCCCCTATCTGGTGGTCTTACCGTTGGGAGGGGGAGGGTTCCTGCACAGTCTGCCACTGATTGCATAATGTCAGACTGTACAAGGAAACCCCCACCCCGCCTCAAACTCGTAGCAACTGAGTTATTCCGATTGCAGGCTATTGGCAATTCATTCATAAGAAAAGGCTACTGGAGCTGTTTAAAGTTTCTTAAGAGTCTCTTAACTCATAGACATCATGGTGGCCTAGACTTCATGGTGGCCAGAGCAACAGTGACACAGTAAGGGACATTTACTAAGAGCATATTATGTCATTATTGTGGTGCAACAAAGTCACAAATTATGGCATATGCCATATGTGCACCATGATTTGCTACTTTTAAACCTTCTTGGCACATTTTTGAAGTAACTTCAACATTAAACAAATCGCAGACAATAATGTGTGATAATGCAACAACAAACACCAATTTGAGAGCACACATATTCAAAATATCAAATTTTATTATATACCATGATTACACTATAGACACAATAAAACCCATAAGGGACAGATTATGCAGGAGAGAATATGGAAACAATGTGTGTCCCCTGATTGCACTGAACTGGTAAGGACACAAAGGCAATAACATCAAATTATAACCATCATGGTTAAGTAACAAACACTGCCCGAATCCTACACCCACCCAGCATCCATCAATAACACCCCATCTCAGAGGGCACAATGCCAAACTGTGTTGTAAAGACAAGTGCCTGCACCCCCGACCGGGAATGCTAACAACAAGTCCCCAACACAATATTACTCTTGAGCAGCCTAATAGCATACATGGACACAACTGTGGGGATACCAACCAGCGATCAGGAGACACACACCCCAGACGTACGTTTCACCGTCGCTTTCTCTTGGGGGCGTGTCTTTCTGAAGTGCAGAGAAAAACGGAGGGGCTTAGAGGACGGGCAGGTCTTTGCACGGCCCAGCGGATTTACTGTAACATGCCATAAACTCGCGTAAGTTATAGCTGAATTCTGTGCCAGCCTGTAGCTGGTGTAGACTTCAGTTTCTGGCACACAGCAGAGCAGACATGCTTCTAATTTCTTAAGGGGTGTTTGCCTCTTAAAATATTAGATGCGTCTCACTCCAGTATCAAGACTGGCGTATGTGAATTCCAATCATGATAAATGCCCCTAGTGTCTCTTATTGCTATTAAAGATGAGCAAATCAAGCTTTGGATCCAAGATCCGAAGTCAATTCAGTCAAAACTTCATTTTAATGCTGTACTGAGATCCATCCCTGTGAAGCATTAAAATGTATGGGCTCCGGTGAGGGAAATTTGTTATCGCAGGACTTCAGTGAATAACTTCGGGTTTTGATTTTTCAACTTGAAAACCATTTTAAAACTTGGTTCCAAAGTCGGGTTCGGTACAGAAGTACCAGCCGGTACCGAAGCCGACTTTGGATTCCTGTTTTAAAATGTTTTTAAATTTGCAAGACTTTGGTGATAACTCATCTCAACTTGGCGGAGCCCATACATTTGAATACTGTATGGCGATTACGTTTTCAGCAAAGTGACTTTGGATCCGAAGCTTGTTTTACTCATCATTAATTGCTTTACCATAATTACATTGGGAGTAATTGACCAAGGTACACCTTAATGAAATAGAGAAAGAGTGTGAAGATCCGTGAAATAGAAAAGGGAAAACTTTTCAATAATGTTTATGTATATTCTACTCTACTGTAGAAGTGGAATCTTAAAGACAGATTTGGGTTTCTCACCAAATTGATATGTTAATTCATGTTAGAGTTAATATTTTTGAAATATTAGAAACTAGTGGTTATATAGTTATATTATGTAGAATTTGAAAGGTTTCATTTACAATATAAGTTTGATCAATGTGGAAAAAGAAGAATAAAAAGTAAGATTACACTGCGTGCAGAATTATTAGGCAAATTAGTATTTTGACCACATCATCCTCTTTATGCATGTTGTCTTACTCCAAGCTGTATAGGCTCGAAAGCCTACTACCAATTAAGCATATTAGGTGATGTGCATCTCTGTAATGAGAAGGGGTGTGGTCTAATGACATCAACACCCTATATTAGGTGTGCATAATTATTAGGCAACTTCCTTTCCTTTGGCAAAATGGGTCAAAAGAAGGACTTGACAGGCTCAGAAAAGTCAAAAATAGTGAGATATCTTGCAGAGGGATGCAGCACTCTTAAAATTGCAAAGCTTCTGAAGCGTGATCATCGAACAATCAAGCGTTTCATTCAAAATAGTCAACAGGGTCGCAAGAAGCGTGTGGAAAAACCAAGGCGCAAAATAACTGCCCATGAACTGAGAAAAGTCAAGCGTGCAGCTGCCAAGATGCCACTTGCCACCAGTTTGGCCATATTTCAGAGCTGCAACATCACTGGAGTGCCCAAAAGCACAAGGTGTGCAATACTCAGAGACATGGCCAAGGTAAGAAAGGCTGAAAGACGACCACCACTGAACAAGACACACAAGCTGAAACGTCAAGACTGGGCCAAGAAATATCTCAAGACTGATTTTTCTAAGGTTTTATGGACTGATGAAATGAGAGTGAGTCTTGATGGGCCAGATGGATGGGCCCGTGGCTGGATTGGTAAAGGGCAGAGAGCTCCAGTCCGACTCAGACGCCAGCAAGGTGGAGGTGGAGTACTGGTTTGGGCTGGTATCATCAAAGATGAGCTTGTGGGGCCTTTTCGGGTTGAGGATGGAGTCAAGCTCAACTCCCAGTCCTACTGCCAGTTTCTGGAAGACACCTTCTTCAAGCAGTGGTACAGGAAGAAGTCTGCATCCTTCAAGAAAAACATGATTTTTATGCAGGACAATGCTCCATCACACGCGTCCAAGTACTCCACAGCGTGGCTGGCAAGAAAGGGTATAAAATAAGAAAATCTAATGACATGGCCTCCTTGTTCACCTGATCTGAACCCCATTGAGAACCTGTGGTCCATCATCAAATGTGAGATTTACAAGGAGGGAAAACAGTACACCTCTCTGAACAGTGTCTGGGAGGCTGTGGTTGCTGCTGCACGCAATGTTGATGGTGAACAGATCAAAACACTGACAGAATCCATGGATGGCAGGCTTTTGAGTGTCCTTGCAAAGAAAGGTGGCTATATTGGTCACTGATTTGTTTTTGTTTTGTTTTTGAATGTCAGAAATGTATATTTGTGAATGCTGAGATGTTATATTGGTTTCACTGGTAAAAATAAATAATTGAAATGGGTATATATTTGTTTTTTGTTAAGTTGCCTAATAATTATGCACAGTAATAGTCACCTGCACACACAGATATCACCCTAAAATAGCTAAAACTAAAAACAAACTAAAAACTACTTCGAAAAATATTCAGCTTTGATATTAATGAGTTTTTTGGGTTCATTGAGAACATGGTTGTTGTTCAATAATAAAATTAATCCTCAAAAATACAACTTGCCTAATAATTCTGCACTCCCTGTATATATATAAAAGTGCAGTAGATTTGTAATACACTGCACATAAGAAAATTCCAATATATATTTCATGTTGCCAATTTCACTCTTCAGTGGAACATAAAAACAGAACCAGAAAGTCTATACTTTAATTTCTAAACTGAATGTTAGTTATAGCAAATAAAACTAGTGTGCATTTTGTTTTCCGCCATGACCCTATTTGTGCATTTGAAAGTAATTAATTTTACATGTCACATAGTAACCTGGAACCCCTTTTAAATTTTTCAATCACATTTTCAAAGCCACCTTTTTTTTTCTGTCCATAAAGATGAGTAAGGTTTTTTATTTTATTTTGCATGATGAGTTGTATTTTTAAAAGAGACCACTTTGGGATACATATTTACTGATTAGATTTTTTTTTTGTTGTAGAGTAATGCAACTTCACCTTATTTTTTTAATCTGCATTTTTTGTTTACAAGGCTGAAAATATCCTTTATGTTACAGGTCAGTATGAATATAGTGATGCCAAATGTGTACAGGTTTTTTCATGTTTTAGTACTTATGCATAATAAAACTATTAATTTTTTTTAGACTGGTCTTAAGGAAAACCAATTTATAACTGTGGGCCAATATATCAAATTGCAGAACACAATAAAGGAGCAAACATAAGAGGGTAAATGTTCAATAACATGTTACAATCAATCAAACCCTTTGTATATCATTCTCAAGCAATTAAACAGATATCTCTACAAACAAAATACAGAATGGGAATGTATCAAGCCTTGCACTCCAGAGTTCTGTCTTGAAAAATGTGATAATAGTGCTTTTGCTAATTTTTGGGCTTATTTTCACAAAAATGTGTGACTTTTTGCATTTTTTCATGGCCACACATTCTGTTATAGATGTCTCACGATGGAGCCAAGGACAATTAGGAGTCTTAACAGGAGAAGAAGAATGTGATGATGATGATGATGATGAGGATTACAAAGATACAGGACAGACTTGTTCTGATTGGGAATGCTCTCCAGTTGTATTTTCCCAAAGGATCCTGTGATGCCGCCTCATGTACTGCAATAGACCTCTGGAACCTAGGATTGTGTTTGAAAAGCCACGGCTTATTTAAATCCTGCACATCTTGCACATGGCTGTGGATTTGTGTGCCTTACTTGTGGAGAAAGTACTCCATATGGGAGTTGCTCACATCCATAGTGTCAGCAGCCTCACCAGATCAAGAGACAGGCGTGGCCCTGGCTGTTCTTTGGGAAGTACATGGCCTCTGCTCTTTATTGCTGCCACCAGGGGTGCACCACCAATAAGGCCAGGTGAGGTGATTACCTCAGGCAGCACCAGGTAGGGGCAAGAGGGGGGCAGTGGAAGGGGCATGGGCAATCAGCGCTTTCATTGTGGTAAAGGAGTTAGGTTAAGAAATTGGCATTGGGGGGGTGCCATTTCAGTGCTCACATCAGGCAGCAGAAAGGCTAGGTGCACCCCTGGCTGCCACCACCGCTGTTCTCCACTGATGTTGCCTCCTCCTCAGCACCTGATCTGACACTCAGGTCTTGTCCAGCACACAATCGTCATCAGAGTCCTCACCCTACCACTTTTATCAGACTATGAGATATCATGGTGGGCGCCTGGGCTCCCCTGCCCTGCTCTGCTTTTTCCCCGACTGCCACTGTCGCTACTCCTGCCACTAATGCCATGGCTAAAGGGAAAACGAAGATACCCCTCTAGGAAAGGGCGAAGACAGAGAGGACTCCACTGAAGGCCTTCTCCGGGGCTGTAAGGACGAGGAGCAGGAGAAGCGCTGTGACCCCTGGCTCCACACCATGGTGTCCAACTCTAAAATCACCACCATGTCATCCTGAGAGGAGGACTGAGCCATCCAATCCACAATCTCAAACTCTTTCTCCTCAATGATAATGTTGTGTTTTTCCAAAGCAGTGGCCCTGACATTTTTGGGCCTCACAGATAAAGTTGTGCGCTACCTTGTGTATTGTTATAGTAATCACATATATGCTGGTTTTAATAAATTCAACAATCCCCCCAACAAAAAGATTTGATTGGAAACATGTGTAGACAGAAATAAACTGAAACAGATTTAAGTCTAAATTCAGCATCACACACAGATAATGTGTGCAGGTAATGCTCGCTAAGCCAATCACTGGCCTCAGCAGTGACCGCCTCAGACAGTGATTTGTATCTCATGCCATTTCTTGTGTGTCGAGCTGGGACCAGGAAGTAGAGACCAGTGGAACCCTGATAAGAATTGGAAAGGCAGCAGGAAATTGGTAAGGTGAGTAATGAGTATTTTCTTTTTTATGTAACTTATTCTGCCCCTTATCTAAAAAAAAAAAAAAAAATCCTGCCATACAACACTTTAAAAACTATGTGCCTAATATTATGTGGATCCACCCCCAAATAGGGGTAAATTGGAAACCTAAAGTGGCCCTGAAAATAATAAAAGTGGCCCCATGATGTAGACAGGTCTAAATTCACCTAAATTCACAGAAGGCACTGGCAAAACAAGTAGGGAGGGTCAACAATACCATAGTGCCCCAGCAGAACCAAATATCACAGTGCAGCACAAAACACCTCCTCAGAAGCTGTCCTTCTGTGGCCGTCAGCACCATGTGTTTTTCCACCACATCCTACAGATGCTCGATTGGATTTAGACCTTAGGAATTTGGTCAATACCTTAAACTCTTTGTCATGTTCGTCATTTCAATCCAGAACAGTTTGTGGAATATATCAGGCACATTGTGCTGTAGGAAGAGGCCACTGCCATTATGGAGCACTATTGTCATGAAGGAGTGTATTTTTCGTGCAACAATGTTTAGGTAGATGGTACAGTATATGACAAAGTAACATACACATGAATGCAAGGTCCCAAGGTTCCAATTTTCAAAGCAATGCAGGGCACAAGATACAGTTTTTGAACTGCTGACTTCACAATAGTAAATATATCAGTGCCATTCATATATATGTTATCAGATATTCACCAATGTCCAACATTCAAATTAGTGCAGTTATTGTTCAGTATTCAAATCCCGTAAGATACATAGTCACGTAGCACAACAACACACTTGTGAGGCATTTCTGGGAACCACCCCCTTCATCAGTATACTGTACTGTGGGCTAATAAAACAATCATCATGACATGATAGCAAAACCTTGTTCAATAAGAGTATGTAGTAAGATTTAATATCCAATGGCCCATTTTTATTACGGGTACTTTCACTCTAGCGTTATTCTTTTCCGGCATTGTGTTCCGTCCTAGGGGCTCAATACCGGAAAAGAACTGATCAATTTTATCCTAATTCATTCTGAATGTAGAGCATTATTATTGAGATGCACCAAAGAGAATGGGGGGAGATTTATCAAAACTGGTGTTAAGGAAAACCAATTTATAACTGTGGGCCATGAAATCAAATTGCAGAACACAATAAAGGAGCAAACATAAGATGGGAAATGTTCAGTTACATGTTACAATCAATCAAACCCTTTGTATATCATTCTCAAGCAATTAAACAGCTATCTCTATAAACAAAATACAGAATGGGAATGTATCAAGCCTTGCACTCCAGAGTTCTGCCTTGAAAAATTTGATAATAGTGCTTTTGCTAATTTTCGGGCTTATTTTCACAAAAATGGGTGACTTTTTGCATTTTTACATTACTCCGGTTTTGAAAAGTGGGTGGTGAAAGTGCCCATTGTTATCAGTGCAACTTTTTTTTTTTAAGTCACAAACTCACTCCAGTAGGGGGTGGCATAAAAAAAAAAACTGGAGTAGAATTTCTAGATAAAAGGTCCCTTCACAGCGGACAATGCAGCAGCAGATTGTCAAGAAGAAGCGTTCCGTCCTGACAATCGCCTGCTCGCTGTTGGAGGAGACCGTTGGAGGAGTGATCTTCTCCAGAGTATGGGGAGAAGTGATCGCTAATGCTATCACTCATCCCCATACTAATTGTTTACATTTTGCTCGTTCATTGGGTAATCGGCTGTACATTTACACCACCAAATAACCGCTAATGGTTAGTTTTTATGAATGCTTGTTAGCAATTATCTGTGGGATTCTCAGCCCATGTAAAGGGCCCTTTAAAGATGGTCAAATTAAACAAGCAATGTTGAGGAAAAGTATACAAATGCAGACTTAAAGGGGTTATCCCATCCCTATAATGACCGCCAGAATGCCCGGCATGATCTCTAGAGCATACTTACCTGCTCCCCGGCACCCATGTCCCTATGGATCCCTACACAGCCACCTCTGCATCTCCCTGTCAGACTGATCAAAACAGCCGGTGATGGGGGATGGATCCTATAGCAAGCAGTGACGGTGACCAGCCTCCCTAGCAGCTAGCCTGCTATTAGCTGCACCCCCCCCCCCCCCCCATTGCCGGATGTTTTGATCCATGCGACGAGGAGATGCAGCGGTGGCCGTGCAGGGATCCAGAGTTCCAGGGAGCAGGTAAGTATGCTCTAGAATAGGGGCCTGAACATTCTGGGGATCATTATAGGGATTGGATAGCCCCTTTAAGCAAAACTGACTTACCCTCAGAATCTTCAAAAAATGTTATAGTAAAATATACATAAGGCTGTAGATGAAACACTTGCCCTCCTTAGCATGCTTGATTGTATGTGCACAGATGGCTACCATCAAGAACCTATAAAAACAACCTTTTAGTCTCGGTCCAGGTTATAAATCCAGTATACTTCCTGTTGTAATAAATGCATCCCTATATCTCATGTTGTCATCAGTGTTTTTTGTTTCATCTAGAATAAATCATTTGAGATCATACACTTTATGTTTCTTCTCATAGAAATGTTTTGCTACTGATGTTTCATCAAACTTTTTTTGTTGTTCATCCTCTGTTTTTGGGAGTAATGTCTGTGATATTATTATATTTTGTTTGTAAATTCTGATGGTCAGTTGATATTCATTCCATAATGTACCTTTGCGACAAGGGCATTTAAAAATGTAACCATTTTTATGATTACACTGGTTATTTACTTTACTATCTATCTTATTACCCTTGGTTTGTATAATATTAAAGCAATTCTGACATGGCAGACATAGGTATGTGCCATGTGTTTAAGACATTAATAAAGCATATCTAGATGAAAAATGAGACCAAATTTATGTTCACATTTCATCAAACTCCAATGTTTAAGCATGGTATTGTTATCATCTTGGCATAATTATCATACTGTATGTAGATACAAACAGTCCTACATTTTAATTAGAGATGAGCGAATCGAATCCCTCGAAGTGGAATTCGATCCGAATTTCAGGATAAATTAGATTCGCTTGGAAGTTGAATTTCCTTATGCTTCGCGCCAGCGAATCGATTTAACCTGAAATAGCATGAAAAAAAATATCAAACTTACCGCCTCCATTTGCTCGTGACGGGCCGCCAGCCTCCATCTTGTTTGAAGATCTCGGCTGAAATCCCAAACGGCGCGAGATTCCACATCACACCGGCCGGCGTGATGACAAAATCTCACGCCTCACAGGATTTCGGCCGAGATCTTCAAGCATCCAGAGGAAAAAAAGCAGGCTGGTGTGAGAGCTGCATTAATGCAAGCAGGCAAATAACGTGAGTTTGTGAGCGTTCGCGTGTTTGAGTTTGAGGGTTTGATTGTATTAAGTGTGTGACTTTAGATTACGTGAGGGAGTATCTGTGAAAGCTAAATTTTTTGTGTGCAGTGCTGAGTGGCTGTGCCTGACTTTATTGTACACTGTGACTTGCTTTTGCTGCCATTTATTGCATAGCAGCTGAGAGTATACTGTGATAAATTCAAAAATTCTCTTCCTTCTTCAGGGTGTTGAACAGGTGAGTAATTAGGGTGTGGCTGTCTAATTAGGAGAAGTTAAATAGCCAGCCTTGAGGGCAGCTCAGTCCTTTGAATCCAGAGGGAAAAAAGCAGGCTGGTTTGAGAGCTGCATCTATACAAGCAGGCAAATAATGTGAGTTTGTGAGCGTTCATGTGTTTGAGTTCAAGTGTGTGTTTGTGTTAAGTGTGTGACTTTAGATTAAGTGACTTCAGATTCGGGACTACAGTAAGTTAGATTCTTTTCACTGCACTATATTGAATTTTTCTCTTTTCTTGCGTAATCCTCACTTAGTATGTGTTTCATTATTGACAGCGCAGTCCAGTGCACATCTCGTCTAATGTATGCAGTCCTGGAACAGTCATTTGAGGGTGCATATATTTGTTTTAAAATGTGAGCAAATTGCGTTTGGAATCGCACATCGAGTATCTAAACAGGCGAATTTATACACTGAGAAGCGTTGACAATTTGGAAAACAGTTTGCTGCTCACTGAGCAAACACTCTATGGGGTAGATGTGGGGGAGGGTGGTAGTAAGGAGGCTCAAACTGAGGTAGCTAGCTGGGTAACAGAAAGCGGGGTAAAGGAAAGAGTGCCAGGGAGGCTAGGCCTGATCTGACACACCCCAACAAGTTAGCATGGTTGGCAGATGAGGGGGATGTCAGTTCAGAGACAGCACTGCTGCAGCCAGACACTTCCTCTGCCAGTCAGGGGAATATCCGCTCCAGTAAGCAGGGGACCAGGAGAGCAGGGCAGGCCAGACAGGTGCTGGTAGTAGGAGACTCAATTATTAGGGGTACAAATAGGGCAATCTGTCACAAAGACCGGGATCATCGAACGGTGTGTTGTCTTCCTGGCGCTCGAGTTCGACACATCGTGGATCGGGTTGACAGATTACTGGGAGGGGCTGGAGAAGATCCAGCGGTCATGGTCCATATCGGATCCAATGACAAGGTTAGAGGTAGGTGGAGCGTCCTTAAAAATTATTTTAGGGATTTAGGTCAAAAGCTTAGGGCAAAGACCTCAAAGGTAGTATTTTCCAAAATACTACCGGTACCACGAGCCACACAAGAAAGGCAGCGACAGATTAGGGAGGTTAACAAGTGGCTCAAGAAATGGTGTAGGAAGGAGGGGTTTGGGTTCCTGTAGAACTGGGCCTACTTATCTGTTGGCTACAGACTCTATCGTAGGGCTGGGCTGCACCTCAATGGGGAAGGGGCAGCTGTGTTGGGGGAGAAGATGGCTAGAAGGTTGGAGGATTGTTTAAACTAGGGACTGGGGGGAGGGTAATTACATTATAGGATGGGAAGATAGTACAGATAGAGACCGGGGGCAAGGTAATGGGACTGTTGGAGAAATGGAAGGAGGGACTAGAACAGATCAGAAGGAAAAGTGTAGGGTAGAAAATATACATAAACCTCTTAAATGTATGTATACTAATGCCAGAAGCCTGACTAATAAAACTGGGGGACTGGAATTAGTGATGTGTAGTGTTGATCACGAATATTCGAATTGCGAATTTTAATCGCGAATATCGGCACTTCGAGAATTCGCGAATATTTAGAATATCGCTAAATATATTCGTAATTGCGAAAATTTGTTTTTTTTTTAAATACCAGTGCATATTTTATGCGAATTTTATGCGAATTTTCGCAATCAAGAAAATAATGCCTGGAGATCATGAATTCGCGAATTCTCGAATATATGGCGAATATTCGCCCAAATATTCGTGAAATATCGCAAATTCGAATATTGCCCCTGCCGCTCATCACTAGTGATGTGTGAGGAGGCAAAAACAATAATAACTTACTAATAGGAGTTTATTATAAACCACCTATTATACCAGAGTCCACAGAAATCTGTGGATAGACGAGGTGGCAAGTCATAATGAGGTGGTAATTATGGGGGACTTCAACTACCCAGATATAAACTGGGAAACTGAATCTTGTATATCTCATAAAGGTTCTTGGCAATAACCAAAGACAATTACCTTTCCCAACTGGTTCAGGATCCGACTAGAGGGACGGCCTCACTGGACTTAGTATTAACCACTAGACCTGACAGAACAACAGATGTGAGTGCGGGGGACACCGGGGAAATAGTGACCATAAAGTAAAAACCTTCCAATTATCATTCAAAAGAGTGTTTCTTCAGGGAGAAACAAAAATACCAAACTTCAAAAAAGCTAAATTTTGCCAAATAAGAGAAGCCATATGCCTAACTGGGACAAACTCCTCAAAAATAAAAATATAGCCACAAAATGGAGTATTTTCAAAAGCATCCTAAAACCTAATTGTGAGAGGTATATACCTTATGGGAATAAAAGCTTAAGGAATAAGAAAAAAACTATGTGGATAAATAGAACTGTAAAGAAAGCAATAAATGACAAAAAGAAAGCATTTAAATCACTAAATCAGGAGGGTAGCGAGGAAGCACTGAGAAACTGTAAGGAAGAAAATAGAATTTGTAAATAACAAATAAAAGCAGCCAAACTAGAGACCGAGAGATTAATTGCCAAAGAGAGCAAAACTAACCCTAAAATGTTTTTCAATTATATAAATGGTAAAAAGTATAAATCTGAAAGTGTCGGCCCTCTACAGAGTAATAAGGGGGGAGTTGCAGAGAGTGATGAGGAGAAAACAAAGCTATAAAATATTTTTTTCTCCACTGTATTCACTGAAGAAAATGTAAAAGTTAATTCCCCATTAAAAGTGTCCTGTCTGACCCAGGACAAAGAACAGCGGCGTATTAAAAAGATTAAAATAGACAAATTGCCAGGACCAGATGGCATACTCCCCGTATCCTAAGAGATATTTTTGTGACTTTTGTCACACATAGCAAATGAGCTATAATCTAGGTCTAATCTCACTGTTAACTCATAAACATAGGCCATTGTGAACGGTGGCGAGGGTAACAAAATGTTGCAAAAATGTTACAGTTGCTATGAAAATGTCGCAGTTGCCATCACTTGCGACTTTTTTATGCCACAAAACTGACATATCTGATTTCAGAAATGACCCCCATATTATAAAATGATTTAGAATTGTGCTAGTTACACTATTTTTTATTAAACAAAATTGTGTGAAAGTACAGTGCCTCTTTAACCAGACAAAGAGGACTGGTTGCCTGGAATACTGGCCACTGTACATTTTCTGACTTGCCACATAAGACTGTATCCTACTAGTGACAACACAATACTGATCAACTTCAATGCTATGTACATTTTCAATTGCAGCTAATGCTAAGGTAGTTCATTTGGCTGGCATATGTGAAATATACACTCACCTAAAGAATTATTAGGAACACCATACTAATACGGTGTTGGACCCCCTTTTGCCTTCAGAACTGCCTTAATTCTACGTGGCATTGATTCAACAAGGTGCTGATAGCATTCTTTAGAAATTTTGGCCCATATTGATAGGATAGCATCTTGCAGTTGATGGAGATTTGAGGGATGCACATCCAGGGCACGAATCTCCCGTTCCACCACATCCCAAAGATGCTCTATTGGGTTGAGATCTGGTGACTGTGGGGGCCATTTTAGTACAGTGAACTTATTGTCATGTTCAAGAAACCAATTTCAAATGATTCGAGCTTTGTGACATGGTGCATTATCCTGCTGGAAGTAGCCATCAGAGGATGGATACATGTTCTCATTCTGTTTACGCCAAATTCGGACTCTACCATTTGAATGTCTCAACAGAAATCGAGCCTCATCAGACCAGGCAACATTTTTCCATTCTTCAACAGTCCAATTTTGGTGAGCTCGTGCAAATTGTAGCCTCTTTTTCCTATTTGTAGTGGAGATGAGTGGTACCCGGTGGGGTCTTCTGCTGTTGTAGCCCATCCGCCTCAAGGTTGTGCATGTTGTGGCTTCACAAATGCTTTGCTGCATACCTCGGTTGTAATGAGTGGTTATTTCAGTCAACGTTGCTCTTCTATCAGCTTGAATCAGTCGGCCCATTCTCCTCTGACCTCTAGCATCCACAAGGCATTTTCGCCCACAGGACTGCTGCATACTGGATGTTTTTCCCTTTTCACACCATTCTTTGTAAACCCTAGAAATGGTTGTGCGTGAAAATCCCAACAACCATGCCACGCTCAAAATTGCTTAAATCACCTTTCTTTCCCATTCTGACATTCAGTTTGGAGTTCAGGAGATTGTCTTGACCAGGAGCACACCCCTAAATGCATTGAAGCAACTGCCATGTGATTGGTTGACTAGATAATTGCATTAATGAGAAATAGAACAGGTGTTACTAATAATTCTTTAGGTGAGTGTATACAGCTAGTGAGTTTCATCTATAGAATATTACAATAATTTAAATGTGACTTAATAATAATGCAAATAAAATATGTTTTTATATTTATATGACCTAGTAAAGTGAAATAAAATAAGATACTCTTTTTACTAATTAATAAATCTATCAAGAAAATATGCATTACAAACCAATGGCACCTAGAAATTGCAGTGTCTTAATCCACATTCTGAAATTCTAAATATATTGTAATTTACGCATGCACAACTGAGATCATGATCCCGGGAATCTAAATGCAGAATATGAATGTGATTTGCATATATAACTTTGACTAATAATCAGTTTTTAGACGATTTTTAAAGCGCCTTTTCCTAGTAAAGCTCTCCCTGGCTGGCTGTTACTTCTGGAAGTGATTTCCTAGGCAATTTTACATCTAGAGGAGTGTGATTGTGGAATTGTCTCATTTGCATGCAACATTGTGTAATCATTCTTATTTGAATACTAAGAGTGAAATTGTATCAAATTACCAGTATTTCCATTTTGACGTTATCAAATGTCAAGCTGAAATGTCAAAAGAAGGTACAGGAACAGGCGGCAGATTATATGATTATGCTCCATAAATAAACATACAGTAGATAGCATGTCTTTCTCTGATGGTAAATAAATCAGGAGGGCCAAAATCTTAGGTTTGGGCATCTGTACAACTAAAATTTTGTTATGGCCAATGATCTCTGCATACCAAAAAATCCCCAGTTTTGCATAAGTCCCTTGTCTTTTCTTCTTAGGTGTAATTGCATAGAGGACCCAGGTATGATACTGTCACGGTCTCTCCCATGACAGGGTCAGAAGATCCAAGAGACTGGCTGCACGTGATGTGATCTGACAGCCTCTTTGGTTTCACTTGTTTCTGTGTTGTTGCTGGTGATGACCACACAACTTGTCTCAAGTTTAGCTTTAGTGGTCATTCCTACTCCTCTATTTAGTCTGGTCTCACCCATCATGCTATGTGGTTGATAGCTCCTTTCTGGTTGTGGAAGTGCTGGTGTTTGGTTCTCCACTGAGTTCCAGCTCGTCCACGTACTTCGGAGTTAAGTGTCTTTTTCCTATCTCTAGTTTGTTGTATTCCCCTATCTCTTGGTATTAGGCCTGAGGGAGTCTCTTGTTCCTTCAGCTGGGAAGGAACAGGTCATATTTTATCCTGACACTATTTCCACAGCCCTTTAGGGTCAGATAGAGCTCTTGGTTACTGCGTATGAACATTCCTACTATCGAGGTCTGTTCATACTGACAGTAGTCAGGGCTCGGTTTAGGGATTTACAAGGTCGAAAACTTTCCCCTTTCCCTAGTTTCCAGGCCTAGTACCTTTTCCCTTCCCTCCTGTGTTCGGTGTGGAGTTTACCACCTACACCGCGCCGTGACATTATCAACCGCCACAAACCGTAATTTTTTTGTATGTGTCAGTGTGTTAGGGTTACCTGCACAATTGCTTGTAGAGGTTACTCGAAGAGGGGAAGGAGTCCAATGGCAGCGACACAGGAACAGAGGAGCGCGGAAACGGAATGGATGAATGATCCCGATATGCAGGAATGGCGGTGGCTCAATGGACCCGATAAGGTGCACGTGGTAGATGAGTGCCAAAGAACGAGGAAGGCAAGAGAGTAGTCAGGCAGTCCTGGGTCGGTACACGGGATGGCAGGTACAAGGATTTAGGATGAGGCTGGAGAGTAGTCAATGGAGGCAGAGTTCGGTACACGAGATGGCAGGTGCAAGGATTCAGGATGAGGCAGGAGAGTAGTCGATGGAGGCAGAGTTCGGTACACGAGCAGGTTAGCAGACAAATACTGAGAGGCTGAAGCAAGACTACGGCTGAGATATCTCAATAATCTGGCAAGGAAGGAAGTGACATGGTCTTCCTTAAATAGGGCGTACACAGATCTGATTGGTCAAACCAAAAGCAGGAACATCAGGTCAAGGAGGTGGTTCAAAAAAGTAACAGAAATTGTCCAGGAAGCTCTGTGGTCTAGTGAGCAAGGCTACAGCCTAGGACGCCGGAGTCTCCCGGTTCGATCCCTGACACAGTGAGGTAATGGACCAATCGCTGCACTGGCTAGACAATTGAAGGGTCTGTCTACAGAGGTAGCTGAACTCCACAATGAAAATCCAGGGATCACAGGCTGCTGGTGCCAGTAGTAGTTACCAGGCCTGTCCTGAACCTAAGGTTGCACTTTTGGACAAATTTTCGGGGGGAAGCGATAATTTCATTTGGTTCAGAGAATCGTGTAAATTGTACTTTAAGTTAAGGGTACTTTCACATTAGTGGCAGGGGACTCCGGAAGGCTGTTCCAGCGGGTGAACAGCCTGTTGGATCCGTCCTGTCGCTAGTTCACGTATGCCCCCGACTGCCTCTCTGTCCCCATTGACTATAATGGGTTCGGGGGCGGAGTTCCGGCGGTGGCACAGCAGCGCACAGCGAGAGGCAGTCCAGGGGCACACGTGAACTAGCGGAAGGACAGATCTGACAGGCTGTTCATCTGCCGAAACAGCCTGCCGGAGTCCCCTGCCGCTAGTGTGAAACTAGCCTAAGTTGGATCTCATCTGGGGATGAGAGTCAAAGAGTGGGTATTTTCATGTCGTTGCTCAAAGGGGACGCTCAGTCTTGAGCTCTTTCTCTACCGACCAGATCACAATCCCTCTGGTCGGTAGATACATTTTTAGAGCTCTAGGTCTTATTTACGGATCGGATCTCTCTGGCCAAGACCAAGTTATGTCATTTAAAGCAGGGAGAGCGTTCTGAGGAGATCTATTGCTCTGAATTTAGGAGATGGGCTACGGATACAGAGTGGAATGATCCAGCTCTCCGTAGCCAAGTCTGTCATAGATTATCCGAGAGGCTAAAGCATGCACTGGCCTTTCACGAAAATTCGGAGTCGTTGGAAGCGGCTATGTCTCTTGTTGTACGTATGGATAGATGCCTTAGAGAGAGATCTAAGGATCCTCACTGTCAGGATGAACTATAATATAACATGGCGGCTTCCTCTGACACCTTAGGTTGAGAGACTCCTGAGTTTATGCCTGGTGATGAACCAGTGCAATTAGGGGGAGCTACCCCTGTGCCAGCTTGCAAGAGTTTTAGTCATAAGAAGGGAGCATGTTTTTTCTGTGGAAAAAGGACACATTTTGTTAATGTGTCCTTACGTTCAGCGTCAAGGGGAAAAGAAAACAAAAAAAAAAACGTTTAAATTTCCATCTTACTCTTGGTGGTGTGAGTGGGGAGTCAGAGAACTTACTTTTGTCATTTACTAGTAGTAGCTGATTTCTCCTGTCTGCCGAGGTGGCGCTAGAGGACAAAACTGTGGGAATTGAAGTGTTTATTGGTTTATTGACAGTGGAGCAGGGGTAAACCTAGTTGATGGTCAGTTCGTCCGTTTGCATGGGTTGACAACAAGTGCATTAGAGAAAAATATTCAGCTGTTTGCAATAGACTCCGCACCACTTACTCAGAAATGTTTTTCACAGATGGTGCAGGACATCCGTTTAAAAGTGGGTAATTTTCATCAGGAATCCATTTTGTGTTTTGTGCTGGAGGGTCTGCCTGCTCCATTGGTTCTGGGTTTACCATGGTTGATCAAACATAATCCAGCCTTTGACTGACAGATTCTTGGTTGGAGTGATTATTGCATGGACCACTGACTTAATACATATCTTTCTGCCTTGACCACTAAAGCTGTTCCCTCTTTCATTTCAGATTTTTCTGATGTATTTTCTGAGAGTGGCTGCCAGGGTTTACCCCCACACCAGGAATACGATTGTCCTATCAATCTTATTCCCGGAGCTAAGTTGCCCAAATCTAGGTTATATAACCTTTCTGAACCTGAAAGAGCGGCCATGTGGGACTATATTGCTGAGAGTTTGGCTAAGGGACATATTAGACCTTCCAAGTCCCCAGTGGAAGCAGGGTTTTTCTTTGTAAAGGAGAAAGACTGAACTTTTAGGCCATGTCTGGACTTCCGTGAGCTCAATCAGATTACGGTCCGTGATCCGTACCCCGTTCCTTTGATTCCTGACTTGTTTAACAAGATTGTTGGTGCCAAGGTGTTCTCCAAGTTAGAACTAAGGGGGGTATACAATCTGGTCAGGATCAAGGAAGGGTATGAATGGAAGACGGCGTTTAATACCCTAGAGGGTCATTTTGAGAGTCTGGTCAAGCCGTTTGGGTTAAATAGTGCTCCTGCAGTTTTCCAGCATTTTGTTAATGATATCTTTCATCATCTGGTGGGGAGGTTTGTTGTTGTGTATCTGGATGACATACTAATTTAATCTCCAGATATGGGGACTCATCAGGATCACGTGAGAATGATGTTACCGATCCTAAGGGAGAATAAATTGTATGCTAAGATGGAGAAGTGTGTATTTGCAGTTCAGGAAGTGCAATTCCTAGGTTACCTTCTCTCATCTTCAGGTTTTCGTATGGATACAGAGAAGGTCCATGCTGTGTTGGACTAAGATCGACCCAAAAATCTGAAAGAGCTTATGTGGTTTTTGGGATTCACCAACTACTACCGTAAATTCATTTTGAACTACTCGACTGTGGTTAAACCTTTAACGGACATGACTAGGAAAGGTTTGGATGTCTAAGTCTGGTCTGGTGCGGCATTACAATCTTTTTCTGCGGTGAAGGAGTGTTTTGCTTCTGCTCCTATACTGGTGCAACCAGATGTGTCACAGCCATTCATTGTGGAAGTTTACGCATCCAAGGTGGGGTAGGAGCAGTCTTGTCACAGGGTCCTTCACCTAGTAAATGGTAGCCATGTGCATTCTTCTCTAAGAAGCTCTCGGCTGCAGAAAGGAATTATGACGTAGGTAATAGAGAGTTCCTGGCCATTAAGTTGGCTTTTGAGAAGTGGCATCAATGGTTGGAAGGAGCAATTCATCCTATTACTGTGCTTACTGATCACAAAAACCTGGCTTACCTGGAGTCAGCTAAATGACTGAACCCAAGGCAGGCCAGATGGTTGTTGTCTTTTACCAGATTTAATTTCATCATCACCTATCGTCCTGGGGTTAAGAACATCAAGGCTGATGCTTTGTCGTGTAGCTTTCCTGGGGGGGGTGATTCAGAAGATCCTGGTCCCATATTGTCTGAATGGGTAGTTATATTCGCCTTATATCCCGACCTTGAGGCAGAGGTGTTGGAGGCCCAGGGAGATGCACCGAATTCTTGTCCTCCAGGGAAGTTGTTTGTTCCTTCTGAATTACTTCACAAGGTGTTAGAGAAACATCACTGTACGGTGCTCACAGGACACCCTGGGAGCAGATCCACTGTTGATCTCATCTCTCGTAGATTCTGATGGCCGGGGTTGCATAAGTGTGTTGAGGACTATGTGTAGTACTTGTGCACTTCTCTTTGGCCTTTCATCCTCAGTTGAACGGACAGACTGAACGCACTAATCAGAATCTGAAAACATACTTGAGATGTTTTGTCTCGGAGAACCAGGAGGAGTGGTCTTGATTTTTGTCTTTAGCCGAGTTTGTCATAAATAACCGTAGACTGGAGTCCACTGATAAGTCGCCGTTTTTGGGGGCATATGGGTTGCACCTGCAATTTGGCACATTTTCTGGTACGGAGACTTCTGGTATACCTGAAGAGGAACTATTTTCCTCTTCTTTGTCATCTATTTGGCAGAAAATTCTAAATAATCTGAAAAAAATGGGCAACAAGTATAAACGCATGGCTGACAAGAGATGTATGAATGGTCCGGACCTGAGAGTGGGTGTCCACAAGAAACATTAAGTTGAAAGTACCTTCTTGGAAGTTGTGTCCAAGGTTTATTGGTCCATATAAGATCACTGCCATTATTAACCCGGTAGCCTTTCGTCTTGAACTTCCTCAGGCTTTGAAGATTCCTAATGTGTTCCATAAGTTGTTGTTGAAGAGATATGTCGAACCTGTTGAACCATCCTCCTTGCCTCCCGCTCCTGTCATGGTGGACGGTAATCTGGAATTTCAGATCACCAGGATAGTGGACTCCCGAATTCTCTGCAGATACCTCCAGTATCTCGTTCACTGGAAGAGTTACGGATCAGAGGAGAGGATGTGGGTTCCAGCGGCCGACGTTAATGTTAGTCTTCTGATGAAAGTCTTTCACCTAGCTCATCCGGATAAAGTCGGTCCTGGGTGTCAGGATGCCGCCCGTAGAAGGGGGAGGGTATTATCACGGTCTCTCCTGTGACAGGGGTCAGAAGATCTAAGAGACTGGCTGCATGTGATGTGATCTGACAGGCTATTTGGTTTCACTTGTTTCTGTGTTGTTGTTGGTGATGACCATACCTCTTGTCTCAGGTGTAGCTTAAGTGGTCATTCCTACTCCTCTATTTAGTCTGGTCTCACCCATCATGCCATGCGGTTGATAGCTCTTTTCTGGTTGTGGAAGTTCTGGTGTTTGGTTCTCCACTGAGTTCCTGTTCGTCCGCGTACTTCGGAGTTAAGTGTCTTTTTCCTATCTCTAGTTTGCTGTATTCCCCTATCTTTTTGTATTAGGCCTGAGGGAGTCTCCTGTTCCTTCAGCTGGGAAGAAACAGGTCATCTTTTGTCCTGACACTATTTCCACGACCCTTTAGGGTTAGATAGGGCTCTAAGTTATTGCATATGAACATTCCTACCATCGAGGTCTGTTCATATAGTAGTCAGGGCTCGGTTTAGGCATTCATTAGGTGGTGACCATTCCCCTTTTCCTAGTTTCCAGGCCTCGTACCTTTTCCCGTCCCTCCTGTGTTCACTGTGGAGCTTACCAACCACACAGCGCCGTGACAGATACAGCCCATGAAGACAATCAGTGCAATCAAAAAGGTTAATTGAGATAGAACAAATAGTTGGCATTAAAGGGTTATTGAAGAAAAATAATCTCAGACAGCCCATACAATTCCTTAAAAAAACTTTATACTCACCTGTTTCTCTAACACCCTTCTCTGCAGCTCTACACTGGTACTCCTGCCGCTGTTTACAAACAGTAGCCGTGTTGTGCCTAGATACATCATATGATATCTGCAGCCAATCACTGTCCAGGAGTACTAGACCAGCACTACAGAGAATGACACTGGAGAAATAGGTGAGTATATCAGTTTGTTAGTTTTTTAAGCAATTATAAGAGTTATCCAAAATGCTTAACCCCTTAAAGACAAAACCCATTTTCATTTTTGCATTTTTCCCTCACCACATTCCAAGAGCCATAACTTTTCCATTCACATAGCCATATTGTTTTAATATTTAAAAAATAAAAACATTAAAAAAAAATTCTTTGCATGGCCATATTCTCAGAGCCATAACATTTTTATATTTATGTCTGCTGTATGAGGGCTTGTTTTTTGCTAGATGTACTACAGTTTTTATTGGTACTATTTTTGAGGTATGTACGACTGTTCTTCAACTTATTGGGTGGGGACACAGTAACAAATTCACGGAAATTAAATAAAAGGGTGTGCGTCTATTTTGAAAACTAATCACTGCCTTTATTAGATGCTAAAAAATTAACAAAATAAATCTTTATTAGAGTTTAGGTTAAATTGGGGGACACAGTAACCAAAAGTGGTGAATCACATGCTTTTATTTTTCTGTTAACGCGCAGTAAAATATATTAAATTTTTTTATGAAAAACTATGAAAAGGGGGTGATGTTAATTTTTCATATTTTTATGATTTTTTGTAAAATAATTTTCACAAATAGCCCCAATGGGGGCTAGAACCTGCGATCTTCTTATTGTTTGTTCCATAGACTGTAATAGAGTACTGTTATGGTCTATGGGATTCTGACATGCACACAAGGTTTTACAGGCAGTTAACCATGACAGCTTTGACAAACTTTAGATTTCACAGTGAAATCACTGGGCTCCGATCCAAAGGCAGAGGGAGCCCCCTCCCTCTGCCTAACTCCATGGATGCTGCAATCGCTATTGAATGTGGTAACTGAGTGTTTAAATGACCAGGTTCGGCGTCCTTTGTACTGTATTTACACTGGAAAGTCCAATAACAGATTACATGATTAGAGATAAAGTACATTTTCCATTCCCTAATGTCACCTGTTTAACCCAACAAGAATTACCAGGTCCCATAAATCACCAGGTCCAGATGGCATTTACACCAGAGTTCTGAAGGAATTAAAGGGGTTGTCCAGCCATTAATATTAACCACTTCCTGACTGCCCATAGGATATAAACGTCCTATGGGCGGTTGTTTATCTCTAAATGGATGTTCTAAAACGTCCATTCAGAGATTGCAGCTGCATGCTAATCGTGCAGCTGCCGAGCAGGGGGCCCTGGGAACTGTCCCTGCCTTCTAGATCGCTGTATACGAGCGCAGTGTATACAGATCAGGAAGCGCTGTCTCTCAGACTATGGAGACACTAAAACATAATTTTTTGGTTTCAAAAATGCTATTATTGTGTAAAACTTAAATAATAATAAAAAGTATACATATTAGGTATTGCCGTGTCCGTAACAACCTGCTGTATAAAAATATCACATGACATAACCCCTCAGATGAACACTGTAAAAATAAATAAATAAAAACTGTGCTAAAACAACCAATTGCCACATCAAGTGTAATAATGAATGATCAAAAAATCATATGTACCCAAAAATAGTACCAATAAAAACATCAACTCTTACTGCAAAAAACTAACCCTTGAACAAGTCGATTGGCAGGGAACAAAAATAATATGGCATTCAGAAAATGGAGACACAAAAACATAATTTTTTTTTCAAAAATGCTTTATTATATAAAACTGAAACAAACAAACAAAGAAAGTAGACATATTTGATATCATTGCACCTGTAACAACCTTCTCTATAAAAATAGCAGATGAATGTTGTAAAAAATAAAGAATAAAAACAGTGCCAAAACAGCAATTTTTTGGTTACCTTGCCTCACAATAAACGTAATATAATCAAAATCATATGTACCCCAAAATCGTACCAATAAAACTGGCATATTATCCCCTAGTTTCCAAAATGGTGTAAACTTTTGGGAGTTTCTACTGTAAGGGTGCATTAGGGGGGCTTCAAATGAGACATGGCATCTAAAAACCAGTTCAGCAAAATCTGCCTTACAAAAACCATCCTTTTCTTCTGCGCCCTGCCGTGTGCCCTAATATCTGTTGACGACCACATGTGGGGTGTTTATGTAAACCGCAGAATCAGGGTAATAAATATTAAGTTTTGTTTGGCTGTTAACCCTCGATGTGTTAAAGAAAAAAATGGATTAAAACTGAAAATCTGCCGAAAAAGTGAAAGTTAGAAATTTAATCTCCATTTTCCTTTAATTCTTGTGGAACACCTAAAGGCTTAACAAAGTTTGTAAAATCAGTTTTGAGTAACTTGAGGGGTGCAGTTTCTACAATGGGGTCATTTATGGGGGGTTTCCACTATGTAAGCCCCACAAAGTGAAGAATTGCTTCTAAAATTCTAAGCCATAATCTTAAAAAAATAAAATGACATTTACAAAATGATGCCAACATAAAGTAGGCATATGGGGAATGTTAAGTAATGAATATTTTATGAGGTATCATTTTCTGTTTTAAAAGCAGAGAAATAGAAATTTTTAAAATTACAAATTTTTCAAAATTTTTTGGTAAATTTGGGATTTTTTCATAAATAAAGGTAAAATATATTGACTCAAATTTATGACTATCATGAAGTACAATGTGTTACGAGAAAACAATCTCAGAATGGCTTGGATAAATAAAAGTGTTCCAAAGCTATTACCACATAAAGTGACACATGTCAGATTTGTAAAATTAGGCCTGGTCAGGAAGGGGGCAAATGGCCCAGTCTGGAAGTGGTTAAGGACCTATCCTCAGGACCCCCACCAATCAGCTGTGAGAACGAGGAGGCAGCATTCCATGCCAGTGCTGATTCCTGTTCTTCACACTATGCTTCGTCTCCTGTGGAGTGGTGGCATAGTGTAATTACAAGTACTTGCACAATTCACTTGAATGGAGAGAATACTTGTATTACACTGTACTTCCGAGACGATATGCAGCCTAATGAAGAGAAAACGGCGCTCGCATCGAACGCCGCCACCTCTTCAAACTGCTGATAGGCGGGGGTGCCCGGTGTCCACCGTTCAGATACTGATGACCTATCCTGACAATAGATCATTAATATTAACGGCTGGACAACCCCTTTAAGTACAATGTAAAGACCATTATCTGTTTTTCAGTCAAGCCGTTCCAGCAACAGTAAACAGTCTCAGCCAGTGATTGGCTTAGCAGGCAGTCCGAGCCATTTCAGCATGTTGAGCTCAAGAAAAGGAAATGCAGAGGAGCAAGGACCGAAGCAGTGGCAAAACAGCAGTGACAGGGGATTGGTAAGGTGAGTATTCTATGTTTGCCCTTTTTATTTCAAAATATGACACCAGAATACCCCATTATCTGCACTGACCAGCACCAGGCTGCTGCTGCCAAGGCAAATAAAATCAGGGATGCATCAAACAAAGCATAGCTTTGCTTCCATGCAAATCACTACGCAGACCACACATGGAATATTGTGTACAATTATGGGTACCTATGTATAAGAAGGATATGGCTGAACTTGAGCAGGTGCAGAGGTTGGCATCCAAGCTAATTAGGGGAATTGGTGGATTGCCTTATTAAGACGTGTTATCAAACTTTGGGTTATTTAAACTGGTACATGGATTGCAGGATAAAACTTACCAGGAAAGATTAAAGGACCTTAACATGTATAGCTTGGAAGAAAGATGAGACAGAGGGGATATGATAGAAACTTTTAAATACATAAAGGGAATCAACAAGGTAAAAGAGGAGAGAATATTTAAAAGAAGAAAAACTGCTACAAGAGGACATAGTTTTAAATTAGAGGGGCAAAGGTTTAAAAGTAATATCAGGAAGTATTACTTTACTGAGAGAGTAGTGGATGCATGGAATAGCCTTCCTGCAGAAGTGGTAGCTGCAAATACAGTGGAGGAGTTTAAGCATGCATGGGATAGGCATAAGGCAATCCTTCATATAAGATAGGGCCAGGGGCTATCCATAGTATTTAGTATATTGGGCAGACTGGATGGGCCAAATGGTTCTTATCTGCCGACACATTCTATGTTTCTATGTTAGTTTGGGGAAAAAAGATGGCTTAATATGATTTTATTACATTGTGCAAAAACTTGAATGAACATTATAAAGATCTTTCTAAAAATATTTCTAGAACTAAGCCTGTAACTAGTGATGAGCGGCAGGGGCTATATTCGGATTTGCGATATTTCACTAATATTTTGTAGAATATTCATCATATATTCGTAAATTTCGAGAATTTGAGATTCATTTATTGAATGCGAAAAATCGCCAATGTCACTTTGGCTACATTTTTCAAGCTGGTATAAGTTTCCTGAGACTGGAGAACATGGTTGGCATGGCAGAACATTAGAATAGCTATATATGCAGATAGAGTCAAGTGCTCCAATATATTCGCAGTTGCGCTAATCGGCAGTGATTAGAATATTTTTTCGCACTACGTGCAACTTCACATTTTAGCAGGTCTGACTACAGATTACTGATTGGTCCACTAGGTATTGTTGTGAACTTGACATTGCTTCCTTCTCATTGGCCCACAAGAAACAAGCAGAGAGGAATCATGTGTTTGAATATTCTATATAACGAATATACAGTATAGCACTATATTCTAAATATTCGCGAATTCTCGAAGTGGCGATATTCACAATAAAAATTCGCTATTCGAATATTCATGTTCAACACTACCATGACAGGGGGCATCCCCACCATCATCATAGATGAGGCTTCTTTACTGTAAGAGAAGTGAGACTACGTAACTCTTTCACAAGACTGAAAATCAAGTTAATTTGGGCAAGTCATTCAGCTGGTGGACCCAGAAGTGCATTGGATCTTAGATCTCATGCTTTTCTTCTAATAAGGAAGAGATCCTTATATCTGACCTTTGGTTCCAGCATAGCAGTGTACTCAAGGCTTGTTACTGCCTGCCCACACATTACTTTTACAAATTTATTTTTTAGCAATTTCCACACGGGCTTACGCTATTGCCAATTGTCCTCCATTGGAGTTTTTTATTGTTTGTTGTTGTGTTTTTTTTGCTGAACTACCGTACATCGCACACTGACTCTGGTCCAGTCAATAACTCCTATTTTTTTCTATATTTTTGTGAATAGAAGATCCCTATATTCCATTATATAAAGCAAGTTACAGGGAGCAAAGAAGGGAAGGCATTTGTGAAGAAGTATATAACTCAAACCAAAAATATCACGTATGGAAAAATGCCAAGAACTCCTATAAATGTAATTTTTGGTTTGAGTTATATATCGGAGTTAACTGTATTTCCTGTTTCATTACAGAAGGATCGAATATGGATTTCAGATCACGTGATCAGACCTAGATTACCCAGGTGGAGGCGGTATTCGCCGGAAGTGTAAGCTGTGGGGATGATCCTGGGCAGCAAAGCACAAGGGAGCTTAAGATTAGATTTAGAAAACTACTGCACAAACGTATCAATATGTGGTGGAATAAAGCCTCTTGAATGATACATTTTCAAAGCGTTTATCCCTAGGGGCCTCAGAGTCCAGACCTTCCCTTCTTTTGGAAAATCCAAATGGGAAGCAGCCTGTGATACGTGTTCACGCACTCACATGCAGCTGATCATAGAACTTAATAAAAAAAACTGCGACTCAGTTGGAGATAGAGATTAATGAGGTTGAACACCTATTAATTAAAAAATTATCCCTGACTGAATGGGAACTGTACAAAAAAGAGTTAGACGCATCCTTTAACAACTGAGAAAATCAGATTAAGACGATCAAAATTAAGAAACTCCAGAGAGATTTGCTGGATGTGGACAATAACAGAGTCTATCGTTGGAAAAGTGGTGATAGTAGAGTGAGATCCAGATGAGCCTCAATCTCATCGACCACTTCTAGGAGTAAAGATGGGAATTTGATGGCGAAGGGAATAAGAAGATACCCACAAAGATTTTATAAATGGAAGAATGGTAATTCCCAAGTGCCGGCAGGGAAGAGACGTCCGGATATCTCCCCGGAACACTTCAGGTAATTAACCTGTCAACACATGTACTGACCCAGGATCAAACTACTATCCTGGAGAAGGGATTACCATTCTCACCCACCAGTAACTATGATGTGTTTTCCACAGTGAAAGATGTGCATTTATTTGCACTCAAACTGGTTTTAAAGAAGATTTATTGTCAGAAGCAAGATCCAAATTTCTCCACATCTACTGAACATGATGCCCTGATGACATTGGTGGCACTTTTGGATGAACAAGAGGCATTTCCATCAGTGGGTGAGTTCCCTGGGAGGTTACAGCCTAAGTCTAAGAAATTTCCACCCTTCTCTTTGTTCCACAATATTGAGTTATTTGTCCAGCTTCTCTGTAGGGATTTGGCTAGAATTCCCCCTGGGGATAGATACGACAACTGCACCAGGGGTGAAAGACACGCATTAAAGGAGCTGAAATCATGGCATGATGTAGTAATACAAGGGGCGGATAAAGGAGGCAACATTGTCATCTGGCCCCGTACCTCATATGAAAAAGAAGCCTGGAGACAACTTAACAATCAAGAATGTTATATGTGACTTACCTTTAATCCAACAGTGAAATACACCAGTGAATTGAGTAATATCCTCAATCAGGGCATACTAGATGGTGTTATTTCTGAAAAACAGGCGTCGTATTTACTAATTGAACACCCAGTAACCCCAACATTGTATCTTCTCCCCAAGGTGCATAAGGATATGCGACAACTGCCCGGAAGACTGATCGTGTTAGGAATTAATAGCTTGAATGAAGCGATCTGCAAATATGTAGAATTATTTTTGCATCCATTGGTAGAAACATTACCCGCATATCTTAAGTATACTATGGATGTTCTGAGAAAAGTGGAGGATTTACAATTGGATCCGGACATGATCTTGGCAACTTTTGATGTGGAGTCACTGTACACATCTATTAAGCACCAGGATTGCCTAAGAGCGGTAAGCTTCTTTTTGCAGACATCAAACATGGAGCTTAAGAAACGTGAGTTTGTGATGCGGTTGTTGGAATACTCACTTACACACAATTTTTTCATGTTTGGGGGTCTCTTTTTCCTACAGATCCAGGGAACTGCGATGGGGGTGGCCTGTGTGCCCTCTTATGCAAATCTTTTCCTGGGGCTGTGGGAGAGAGAGATCCTGCAGGAGGTGGTATTACAGGCACACAAAGTGCAGTATTGGGGGAGATATATTGATGACCTGTTGATCATTTGTCAAGGTACGAGTCAAGAATCTGGGACCTTTATTGATGGTCTCAATAATAATGACAAGAACATCAGACTAACCTATAAAACCGGTAGAGCGGGGGTGGACTTCCTTGATGTCAAGTTAAATGTGGCAGCGGATGGCAGAATTTCCACGGACCTCTTTAGAAAGACAACTTTGGTTAATGCTTTATCAGCCAAATCTGCACATCCTAGTAAACTCATTCACAGTATAACCATAGGTCAGTTTTTGAGGGCAAGAAGGATCTGCTCCCCTGATCAGCTTTTTGAATTACAGGCTAATGAGTTGCGGGGGAGGTTTCACGAAAGAGACTACATGACACGATCCATTGAGACTGCATACCGACGGGCTCGAAAGGCGAAACGTTCTGATCTTCTGAAAGAAAATCTAAACAAGAACAATTCAGAGGATGTTCGCTTTATCACTACCTTTAACCACTTACCGTCACGCTAACGCCGAAAGGCGTCATTTCTGCGGCGCTCCCAGGTCACACTAACGCCAATAGGCGTCATCTCGCGTGAGCCGGGATTTCCTGTGAACGCGCGCACACAGGCGCGCGCGCTCACAGGAACGGAAGGTAAGAGAGTTGATCTCCAGCCTGCCAGCGGCGATCGTTCGCTGGCAGGCTGGAGATGTGTTTTTTTTAACCCCTAACAGGTATATTAGACGCTGTTTTGATAACAGCGTCTAATATACCTGCTACCTGGTCCTCTGGTGGTCCCCTTTGTTTGGATCGACCACCAGAGGACACAGGTAGCTCAGTAAAGTAGCACCAAGCACCACTACACTACACTACACCCCCCCCCCGTCACTTATTAACCCCTTATTAGCCCCTGATCACCCCATATAGACTCCCTGATCACCCCCCTGTCATTGATTACCCCCCTGTCATTGATCAACCCCCTGTAAAGCTCCATTCAGACGTCCGCATGATTTTTACGGATCCACTGATAGATGGATCCGATCCGCAAAACGCATCCGGACGTCTGAATGAAGCCTTACAGGGGCGTGATCAATGACTGTGGTGATCACCCCATATAGACTCCCTGATCACCCCCCTGTCATTGATTACACCCCTGTCATTGATTACCCCCCTGTAAAGCTCCATTCAGACGTCCGCATGATTTTTACGGATGCACTGATAGATGGATCCGATCCGCAAAACGCATCCGGACGTCTGAATGAAGCCTTACAGGGGCATGATCAATGACTGTGGTGATCACCCCATATAGACTCCCTGATCACCCCCCTGTAAAGCTCCATTCAGATGTCCGCATGATTTTTACGGATGCACTGATAGATGGATCCGATCCACAAAACGCATCCGGACGTCTGAATGAAGCCTTACAGGGGCATGATCAATGACTGTGGTGATCACCCCATATAGACTCCCTGATCACCCCCTTGTCATTGATTACCCCCCTGTAAAGCTCCATTCAGATGTCCGCATGATTTTTACGGATGCACTGATAGATGGATCGGATCCGCAAAACGCATCTGGACGTCTGAATGAAGCCTTACAGGGGCATGATCAATGACTGTGGTGATCACCCCCCTGTCATTGATTACCCCCCTGTAAAGCTCCATTCAGATGTCCGCATGATTTTTACGGATGCACTGATAGATGGATCGGATCCGCAAAACGCATCCGGACGTCTGAATGAAGCCTTACAGGGGCGTGATCAATGACTGTGGTGATCACCCCATATAGACTCCCTGATCACCCCCCTGTCATTGATTACCCCCCTGTAAAGCTCCATTCAGACGTCCGCATGATTTTTACGGATCCACTGATAGATGGATCGGATCCGCAAAACGCATCCGGACGTCTGAATGAAGCCTTACAGGGGCGTGATCAATGACTGTGGTGATCACCCCATATAGACTCCCTGATCACCCCCCTGTCATTGATTACCCCCCTGTAAAGCTCCATTCAGACGTCCGCATGATTTTTACGGATCCGCTGATAGATGGATCGGATCCGCAAAACGCATCCGGACGTCTGAATGAAGCCTTACAGGGGCATGATCAATGACTGTGGTGATCACCCCATATAGACTCCCTGATCACCCCCCTGTCATTGATTACCCCCCTGTAAAGCTCCATTCAGATGTCCGCATGATTTTTACGGATGCACTGATAGATGGATCGGATCCGCAAAACGCATCCGGACGTCTGAATGAAGCCTTACAGGGGCGTGATCAATGACTGTGGTGATCACCCCATATAGACTCCCTGATCACCCCCCTGTCATTGATTACCCCCCTGTCATTGATTACCCCCCTGTAAAGCTCCATTCAGACGTCCGCATGATTTTTACGGATCCACTGATAGATGGATCGGATCCGCAAAACGCATACGGACGTCTGAATGAAGCCTTACAGGGGCATGATCAATGACTGTGGTGATCACCCCATATAGACTCCCTGATCACCCCCCTGTCATTGATCACCCCCCCTGTCATTGATCACCCCCCCTGTCATTGATCACCCCCCTGTCATTGATCACCCCTCTGTAAGGCTCCATTCAGACATTTTTTTGGCCCAAGTTAGCGGAATTATTTTTTTTTTTTTCTTACAAAGTCTCATATTCCACTAACTTGTGTCAAAAAATAAAATCTCACATGAACTCACCACACCCCTCACGGAAACCAAATGCGTAAAATTTTTTAGACATTTATATTCCAGACTTCTTCTCACGCTTTAGGGCCCCTAGAATGCCAGGGCAGTATAAATACCCCACATGTGACCCCATTTCGGAAAGAAGACACCCCCAGGTATTCCGTGAGGGGCATATTGAGTCCATGAAAGATTGAAATTTTTGTCCCAAGTTAGCGGAACGGGAGACTTTGTGAGAAAAAAATTAAAAATATCAATTTCCGCTAACTTGTGCCAAAAAAAATTTTTTTCTATGAACTCGCCATGCCCCTCATTGAATACCTTGGGGTGTCTTCTTTCCAAAATGGGGTCACATGTGGGGTATTTATACTGCCCTGGCATTCTAGGGGCCCCAAAGTGTGAGAAGAAGTCTGGTATCCAAATGTCTAAAAATGCCCTCCTAAAAGGAATTTGGGCACCTTTGCGCATCTAGGCTGCAAAAAAGTGTCACACATCTGGTATCGCCGTACTCAGGAGAAGTTGGGGAATGTGTTTTGGGGTGTCATTTTACATATACCCATGCTGGGTGAGAGAAATATCTTGGTCAAATGCCAACTTTGTATAAAAAAATGGGAAAAGTTGTCTTTTGCCAAGATATTTCTCTCACCCAGCATGGGTATATGTAAAATGACACCCCAAAACACATTCCCCAACTTCTCCTGAATACGGCGATACCACATGTGTGACACTTTTTTGCAGCCTAGGTGGGCAAAGGGGCCCACATTCCAAAGAGCACCTTTAGGATTTCACAGATCATTTACCTACTTACCACACATTAGGGCCCCTGGAAAATGCCAGGGCAGTATAACTACCCAACAAGTGACCCCATTTTGGAAAGAAGACACCCCAAGGTATTCCGTGAGGGGCATGGCGAGTTCCTGGAATTTTTTATTTTTTGTCACAAGTTAGTGGAAAATGCTGCTTTTTTTTTTTTTTTTTTTTCATACAAAGTCTCATATTCCACTAACTTGTGACAAAAAATAAAAACTTCCATGAACTCACTATGCCCATCAGCGAATACCTTGGGGTCTCTTCTTTCCAAAATGGGGTCACTTGTGGGGTAGTTATACTGCCCTGGCATTCTAGGGGCCCAAATGTGTGGTAAGGAGTTTGAAATCAAATTCTGTAAAAAATGACCTGTGAAATCCGAAAGGTGCTCTTTGGAATATGGGCCCCTTTGCCCACCTAGGCTGCAAAAACGTGTCACACATCTGGTATCCCCGTACTCAGGAGAAGGTGGGGAATGTGTTTTGGGGTGTCATTTTACATATACCCATGCTGGGTGAGAGAAATATCTTGGCAAAAGACAACTTTTCCCATTTTTTTATACAAAGTTGGCATTTGACCAAGATATTTATCTCACCCAGCATGGGTATATGTAAAAAGACACCCCAAAACACATTCCCCAACTTCTCCTGAATACGGAGATACCAGATGTGTGACACGTTTTTGCAGCCTAGGTGGGCAAAGGGGCCCATATTCCAAAGAGCACCTTTCGGATTTCACTGGTCATTTTTTGCAGAATTTGATTTCAAATTCCTTACCACACATTCGGGCCCCTAGAATGCCAGGGCAGTATAACTACCCCACAAGTGACCCCATTTTGGAAAGAAGAGACCCCAAGGTATTCGCTGATGGGCATAGTGAGTTCATGGAAGTTTTTATTTTTTGTCACAAGTTAGTGGAATATGAGACTTTGTATGAAAAAAAAAAAAAAAAAAAAAATCATCATTTTCCACTAACTTGTGACAAAAAATAAAAAATTCTAGGAACTTGCCATGCCCCTCACGGAATACCTTGGGGTGTCTTCTTTCCAAAATGGGGTCACTTGTGGGGTAGTTATACTGCCCTGGCATTCTAGGGGCCCGAATGTGTGGTAAGGAGTTTGAAATCAAATTCTGTAAAAAATGACCTGTGAAATCCGAAAGGTGCTCTTTCGAATATGGGCCCCTTTGCCCACCTAGGCTGCAAAAAAGTGTCACACATCTGGTATTGCCGTACTCAGGAGAAGGTGGGGAATGTGTTTTGGGGTGTCATTTTACATATACCCATGCTGGGTGAGAGAAATATCTTGGCAAAAGACAACTTTTCCCATTTTTTTATACAAAGTTGGCATTTGACCAAGATATTTATCTCACCCAGCATGGGTATATGTAAAAAGACACCCCAAAACACATTCCCCAACTTCTCCTGAATACAGAGATACCAGATGTGTGACACGTTTTTGCAGCCTAGGTGGGCAAAGGGGCCCATATTCCAAAGAGCACCTTTCGGATTTCACTGGTCATTTTTTGCAGAATTTGATTTCAAATTCCTTACCACACATTCGGGCCCCTAGAATGCCAGGGCAGTATAACTACCCCACAAGTGACCCCATTTTGGAAAGAAGAGACCCCAAGGTATTCGCTGATGGGCATAGTGAGTTCATGGAAGTTTTTATTTTTTGTCACAAGTTAGTGGAATATGAGACTTTGTATGAAAAAAAAAAAAAAAAAAAAAAATCATCATTTTCCACTAACTTGTGACAAAAAATAAAAAGTTCTATGAACTCACTATGCCCATCAGCGAATACCTTAGGGTGTGTACTTTCCGAAATGGGGTCATTTGTGGGGTGTTTGTACTGTCTGGCCATTGTAGAACCTCAGGAAACGTGACAGGTGCTCAGAAAGTCAGAGCTGCTTCAAAAAGCGGAAATTCACATTTTTGTACCATAGTTTGTAAACGCTATAACTTTTACCCAAACCATTTTTTTTTTACCCAAACATTTTTTTTTTATCAAAGACATGTAGAACTATAAATTTAGAGCAAAATTTCTATATGGATCTCGTTTTTTTTGCAAAATTTTACAACTGAAAGTGAAAAATGTCATTTTTTTGCAAAAAAATCGTTAAATTTCGATTAATAACAAAAAAAGTAAAAATGTCAGCAGCAATGAAATACCACCAAATGAAAGCTCTATTAGTGAGAAGAAAAGGAGGTAAAATTCATTTGGGTGGTAAGTTGCATGACCGAGCAATAAACGGTGAAAGTAGTGTAGTGCCGATTTGTAAAAAAGGGCCTGGTCTTTAGGGGGGTATAAACCTGTGGTCCTTAAGTGGTTAATATGAGCCACAACGAAATTGGTGAGATTTTATCCAAACATTGGGATATACTGCAATTGGACCCACAACTGGGTAACGTGATTACTGATCATCCACAGATCACATATAGACGGTCAAAAAATGTGAGGGACCGTCTGGTATGTAGCCACCATCTGACCAAAACTCCTGGTCTATTTGGATCAAAGGGCCCCAGATGGGGTAATAAACAATGTGGTAAATGTGTGGCATGCCCCAATATGCACAGAACAAATGTCTTTTGGGATGCCACACATGAAAAAGAATATCAGATCACTTATCCCATTGATTGCACCACAGTAGGGGTGATATATTAGGCTATATGCCCGTGTAATATGTGGGGATGACTACACGCCAATTTAAAAAGTGGATTCGCAAACATGTTCTGGCCATAGAAGCGGCCAGAGATACGGTTGAGGTGGATGGGTTAACAACGATACCCAGACACTTCCGTGCATTACATGATTGTGATGGCTCACTATTATTATTTAGGGGCATTGATAACGTTAGAGTATCCCCAAGGGGCGGGAACTGGAAAAGGCTTCTCGCACAATGTGAAACACGGTGAATTTACACCTTAAGGTCGTTGACACCGCTTGGATTAAATGATTATAACAGTTTTGTTTCTTTTCTATAGATCTCCCTTGTGCTCCACTTCTATGGATTTTCGATGATCACTGGGTAAGATCCCATGTGATTTTTTAATCAATTTTAACAGTTTTTCTGTATTATGTTTTTTTCATTTATTGTTGTATATGTATGTTTTAATGATACTGGTGATCATTGTATACTTACCTATTTTTCCTTTGCCTTCCTAGCCATTACCTGTTAGCCTCTGGGAACTATACCGTATGATGAGTGATGTTTTTTTACAGTCACCGGGATGAAAATATGAGATGGTGCATATGGACTTTCAAGTGCATTGTGCACTAACCAACTAGCCCCCTCTTGTCTTATTCTCTTCCCCTTTATCTTTCTTCCCCCTTTTTCCCTCTTCCGGCCCCCCCCCCCCCCCCCCCCCCGTTTGACCTTTTACTCCACCTTATTCGTGGTTACGTTCTTGTCCAATTGGTGGATAGACCTGACCCAGTATGTCTACTATATGGTATCTTGTATTCCTTATTATTTTGGGGTTGTATGTAGTAGTTATTTATTTTAGATTATATGTGTATTCATGTATTGTTTGTGAACAATATAATAATTAATTATACTTGGTGATGATTATGTGTAATAAGTAATCATGCTTTATGATTTTGCATCATGGATTTTGGATCTAAGATGATTTAGGTGACACTTCAAGTGGTGTAACACACATTTTGCACTTTCACCTTTGCACTTTTGCACTTGCACTTTTTTTGTAGGCACTTGCACTTTCATGCACTTTTAATTGCTATTTTAGCATTTTATCTAATTTATGTCATTTAATTATATGTCTATATGCCTGGGCACTTACAGTCCGAACGCCGCCCCTGGGCACTTGCGAGCCCTCATTTACATATGAATAAAACTCAGTTTTTGCCCCTAGTGAACATCCAAACAAAATGACAAAGGTACCATTTGACTGATCTATAGTTATGCTATAGTGCTATGTTAGTGGTCTATAAGGGCAAATTGTGGTGACAGACTCCCTTTAAATACTGCAATTATATTCTGGGTTAAAAAACACAATTTTTTTGCAAGATAATACATTTGCGGCCTTTGTTGCATTTGTGACAGTCAAATACAAACTTTAAATACTGCAGTTATATTCTGTGTTTAAAAAAACCAAAATTTTTTTGCAATACCCTACATCTGGGGGCTTTGCTGCATTTGTCACAATCTAATACAGGCGTTAGATACTGCTGTTAAATTCTTGTTTTAAAAAAACACCCATTTTGGGCAAGATAATAAATTTGTGGCCATTGCTGCATTTCTGACAGTCCAATACAAGTGTTATATACCGCTGTTATATTCTGGTATTAAAAAAGCACCCATTTTTTGCAAGACCCTACATCTGGGGCCTTTGCAACATTTGTCGCAGTACAATACAAGTGTTATATACCGCTGTTATATTCTAGTATTAAAAAAACACCCATTTTGGGCAAGATAATACACTGCTCAAAAAAATAAAGGGAACACTTAAACAACACAATGTAACTCCAAGTCAATCACACTTCTGTGAAATCAAACTGTCCACTTAGGAAGCAACACTGAGTGACAATCAATTTCACATGCTGTTGTGCAAATGGGATAGACAACAGGTGGAAATTATAGGCAATTAGCAAGACACCCCCAATAAACGAGTGGTTCTGCAGGTGGTAACCACAGACCACTTCTCAGTTCCTATGCTTCCTGGCTGATGTTTTGGTCACTTTTGAATGCTGGCGGTGCTTTCACTCTAGTGGTAGCATGAGACGGAGTCTACAACCCACACAAGTGGCTCAGGTAGTGCAGCTTATCCAGGATGGCACATCAATGCGAGCTGTGGCAAGAAGGTTTGCTGTGTCTGTCAGCGTAGTGTCCAGAGCATGGAGGCGCTACCAGGAGACAGGCCAGTACATCAGGAGACGTGGAGGAGGCCGTAGGAGGGCAACAACCCAGCAGCAGGACCGCTACCTCTGCCTTTGTGCAAGGAGGAACAGGAGGAGCACTGCCAGAGCCCTGCAAAATGACCTCTAGCAGGCCACAAATGAGCATGTGTCTGCTTAAACGGTCAGAAACAGACTCCATGAGGATGATATGAGGGCCCGACGTCCACAGGTGGGGGTTGTGCTTACAGCCCAACACCGTGCAGGACGTTTGGCATTTGCCAGAAAACACCAAGATTGGCAAATTCGCCACTGGCGCCCTGTGCTCTTCACAGATGAAAGCAGGTTCACACTGAGCACATGTGACAGACGTGACAGAGTCTGGAGACGCCATGGAGAACATTCTGCTGCCTGCAACATCCTCCAGAATGACCGGTTTGGCATTGGGTCAGTAATGGTGTGGGGTGGCATTTCTTTGGAGGGCCGCACAGCCCTCCATGTGCTCGCCAGAGGTAGCCTGACTGCCATTAGGTACCGAGATGAGATCCTCAGACCCCTTGTGAGACCATATGCTGGTGCGGTTGACCCTGGGTTCCTCCTAATGCAAGACAATGCTAGACCTCATGTGGCTGGAGTGTGTCAGCAGTTCCTGCAAGACGATGGCATTGATGCTATGGACTGGCCCGCCCGTTCCCCAGACCTGAATCCAATTGAGCACATCTGGGACATCATGTCTCGCTCTATTCACCAACGTCACGTTGCACCACAGACTGTCCAGGAGTTGGCAGATGCTTTAGTCCAGGTCTGGGAGGAGATCCCTCAGGAGACCGTCCGCCACCTCATCAGGAGCATGCACACGTGTTGTAGGGAGGTCATACAGGCACGTGGAGGCCACACACACTGCTGGCCCTCATTTTGACTTGTTTTAAGGACATTACATCAAAGTTGGATCAGCCTGTAGTGTGTTTTTCCACTTTAATTTTGAGTGTGACTCCAAATCCAGACCTCCATGGGTTGAAAAATTTGATTTCCATTTTTTAATTTTTGTGTGATTTTGTTGTCAGCACATTCAACTATGTAAAGAACAAAGTATTTCAGAAGAATATTTAATTAATTCAGATCTAGGATGTGTTATTTTTGTGTTCCCTTTATTTTTTTGAGCAGTGTATATTTGTGGCCTTTGCTGCATTTTTGACAGTCCAATACAAGCGTTAGATACCGCTGTTATATTCTGGTATTAAAAAAACACTCATGTTGCGCAAGATAATAAATTTGCGGCCTTTGCTGCATTTTTGACAGTCCAATACAAGCGTTAGATACCGCTGTTATATTCTGGTATTAAAAAAACACCAATTTTGGGCGAGATAATACATTTGCGGCCTTTGTTGCATTTGTGACAGTCAAATACAAATTTTAAATACTGTAGTTATATTCTGGGTTTAAAAAAACACAAATTTTTTGCAAGACCCTACATCTGGGGCCTTTGCTGCATTTGTCACCATGAAATACAAGCTTTAAATACTGCAATTATATTCTGGGTTAAAAAAAACACCCATTTTTTGCAAGATAATATATTTTGGGTCCTTTGTTGAATTTGTGACAGCCAAATACAAACTTTAAATACTGCAGTTATATTCTGGGTTTAAAAAAAAATAAAACATTTTTTGCAAGACCCTACATCTGGAGTCTTTGCTGCATTTTTCACAGTGAAATACTAGTGTTAGATACTGCTGTTATATTTTGGTTTTAAAAAAACACCCATTTTGGCAAGATAATACATTTGCGGCCTTTGCTGCATTTCTGACAGTCCAATACAAGCGTTAGATACTGCTGTTAAATTCTGTTTTTTAAAAAAAACACCTATTTATGACAAGATAATACATTTGTGGCCTTTGCTGCATTTCTGACAGTCCAATACAAGCGTTACATACTGCTGTTATATTCTGGTATTAAAAAAACACCCATTTTGGGCAAGATAATACCTTTGCGGCCTTTGTTGCATTTGTGACAGTCAAATACTAGCGTTAGATACTGCTGTTATATTCTGGTTTTAAAAATTCACCCATTTTGTGCAAGATACTACATTTGGGGCCTTTGCTGCATTTGTCAGTCAAATACTAGCATTAGATACTGCTGTTATATTCTGGTTTTAAAAAAACACCCATTTTGGGCAAGACCCTACATTTGGGGCCTTTGCTGCATTTGTGACAGTCAAATACAACCAGTCAATACTGCAGTTACATTGTTAGTTGACAAATTAAAAAATTTTGGGACTGTGAAGTAATTGTATAAAGTTCGCCTGTCACACTGTTGTGTGACCTCGAGAAATTTTTCCTCTTTATGACACTGGCACTGCCTTACTCTCAGTGAATTTAATGGTTGACTATTGGCAGTTACATTGTCGCCTGACATAAACCATTTGTTACTTTGGTGGGTGAACGCAAAGAATGAGGAGAGCGTCAAATAAGGGACGTGGCCCCGGTCATGGTGCTGCTGGTCGAGCTCCTGTTGCAGGGAGAGGATGTGGTCGATCTGTGCCAGCTACACGCACAAGTGAAACACCTTTCTCAGGTGCGAGTAGGCAACAGAACCTTCAGCGTTATTTGGTCGGGCCGAATGCGGCTCTACAAATGGTGAGGCCAGAACAAGTACAGGCGATAGTAGATTGGGTGGCTGACAGTGCCTCCAGTTCCTTCACATTGTCTCCCACCCAGTCTCCTGCTGAAAGATCAGAGTTGGCACCTTAAGCCGATGTCCATCAGTCTTTCACCTCACCCCCTTGCAGTCTGAGCCCCATATCATGCAGCAGTCACTTCTGCTTTTTGATGACTCTGCTAGCAGGGTTTCCCAGAGCCCTGCCCCAGAAGGGGAAGAGATTGAGTGCACCGATGCCCAACCACTTATGTTTCAGGATGAGTACAAGGGAGGACCACCGCAGCACGTCTCGGATGATGACAAAACACAGGTGCCAACTGCTGTGGCTTTCTGCAGTGTGCAGACCGACAAGGAGGGCAGGGGTGAAGACTGGGTGGAAGATGATGTGGAGGACGATGAGGTCCTCGACACCACATGGAATCAAGGTCATGCGAGTGAGCTGTGTAGTTCGGAGGAAGAGGCTGTGGTCGCACAGAGGCAGCAGCACAGCAAAAGAGGGAGCAGGGTGCAAAAGCATCTGTTACATTCTTGGGTGACATTTTACTATTTTTGCCATGAATAAACCCCTGCTCTGCATAGGTGACAGGGACATAAATTTCAAAAAATCGTTTTTTACATTGTCAGGTGACATTTTACCAATTTTGCCATATACAAACCCCTTCTCTGCATAGGTGACAGGGACCTAATTTTTGTAAAATTGTCTGTTCAATTGGTGAGTGACATGAACACAGTTTTGCCGTGAATAAACCCCTGCTCTGCATAATTGACAGGAACCAAAATTTTTAAAAATCGTCTATTCCATTGGTGGTGATATTAACCCATTTTTGACGATGAAAAACCTCTGCTCTGCATAGGTGACAGGGACTTAATTTCTAAAATTCGTCTTTGATTGACCCGCGCCACCTCCTTTCATTCGATCCTACCACTTTAACAACTTGTCCCACATTTCCGCTCTATCCCATTTCAGCCATTGACCTCCCTTGGATGTGGTATCCCATTCTCGCGCTCCCTCTCCGGCATGGAACCCTGATTCGCTGCTAACCGTGATCAACATGGTAGGCGCAGAAAAGAACATCGAAAGTTGATAGAGAAGATATCCAATTGGATTGTGCACATTACGGGGACGTGCGACATGGTGGGGCAGTATGTTTGCACACGCCTACACGTACTGAATGATGGGTCTGCCCCCTTCAACTTCTGGGTCTCCAAATTGGGCACATGGCCTGAGCTTGCCCTTTACGCCTTGGAGGTGCTGGCCTGCCCTGCAGCCAGTGTATTGTCTGAACGTTTGTTTAGCATGGCTGGAGGGGGTTATCACAGATTATATTTCCCAATGTTTTGGGGTCTACCCAAATTTAAACAAAAAAATAAAAATAATAAAATAAAAAACAAAAACCAGTGTTGGCTACCTCCTCCTCCTCCACCACCGCTCCCACCTACACCGCCACATCCACCTCCTCCTCAACCTCCTACTCCATATGGACCTTGTCCTCCTAGATCAAGACTATTATTTTTTATTTTTACGTATTTTATGTTATTTTAAGTCATTTCCCTATTTGATTGCAGAACACTTGCCATGCTCTTAACCACATTTTGCTGTCATTTGCAGACCTCTAGCCCTTTCCATGACTTTTTTAGAGCCATTTTAGTGCTCAAAAGTTCGGGTCCCCATTGACTTCAATGGGGTTCGTGTTCGGGGTCAAGTTCGGGTCCCAAACTCGAACTTTTTTGTGAAGTTCGGCCGAACCCGTCGAACCCGAACATCCAGGTGTCCGCTCAACTCTACTGATCAGTTATTTGCATAGCCTGCAAATGACTACAGATGAGTTGTTTGACAAGGTGAAAAGAAATGCCAAACTGAGAACAGCATCTGTCCTTAGGTTTTTCTTTTGGTCTTTAGTTAGCCTGTGTCTTTTTTAAGAGACATTTTCATTAGGAAGTGGTATTTTCTTTTAAAATCAATATTTATAGAAAACTATTTTTTTACAGTTATTCTGGTAGTGACAAGTTATCCCCTATCCACAGGGTAGGGGATAACTGTTGGATTGGTGAGGGTCCTACCACTGGGAACACCAGGCTGCAGCACTACAGGGGACTTTACAGGCTGCTGGAGCACTGCAGGGTGCATTAGAGGCTGGAGCACTATGGTGGCATTATAATACAGGGGACACTACTGGGGGAATTATCTATACATACACTATGGGGGACATTATATGTAATAGCACTACAGGGGCATTATAATACAAGGAGCACTACATGGGGGTTATAACTGCAAGTAGGCATTATAAATACTGGATGAACTATAGGGGGAATTATAAATACTGATGGCACTACAGGGGGGCATTACTAATACTGGGGATACTACAGAGGGCTTGTAAATAATGGCGCTACTACAAGGGGCATTGCTAATGATGGGGGCACTCTTGGGGACCATTATGAGCTATTGGTGGTGCTGTGGGGGGTATTATTACTATTCAGAGCAGTCTGGGAGCACTATTACTATGGGGAACTATCTGTAATTAATTTTGCAGTATAGTGTTTGGGGGCATTGGGGAGCTCAGCAGTCACACTAATCAGCAGGATCACACTGTTGGGACACCAGTATAGAAAAGTGAGAAACCTAAGATGTCTGTGTGTCAAACTCTGCATAGAAGAGACATGGCTGCAAGAAGTCATCAAGGTGGTCTGGTCCAAATGAAGAAGATAAGAAAAAAAAAACATCTACATCCGAGGAGACATCACTTGATGTAAAAGGTATGTGCTACTGTATTCTCCTGCATGTTTTGTAGCACTGTATGTAATGTCCACCCAAATCTGTCTTTTTAACAGTAGGACTGGGTGAAGGAGTTAGATTAAGAATTTGGCACATCAGGCACATTAGTCACATCAGGCAGCAGCTGACGCTCCAGTCATCTCTATGGGAGCTCTGGAAATAGCGCTGTACTGTGCTATCTGTGGAACTTTCATAGAAGAAAACGAAGTGGCAGTGTGCATGCCTGACCTAATGCTCCATTCATTTTGGAGGGCCCCAAGGTATACGGAATCCTAATTCTTATGATTGTGAGGGTCCAAGTTGTAGGACCCCCACTGATTTAAGTTATTTCCTATGCTGTGGATTGGAGATAACCTGTAAGTGATGTAATCCAGCTCACAGCCAAGCTTCCACACAACCGCATAGCAGGACAACTAATGCAATGTGAACAAAGCAAGACTGTAAGCCACACCCATATCAGACCATGTGATGGAGGTTACCAGGTGCAAAAGAGAGTGTTTGAATGCCAGGTAAAGGCACATACACTACATATAAAACAAGACACAAACATCACCTTCAGACCTTGTTCACACCATAGGTAGCTTAGTGGTAGGACCCCTTGCCATGCTGAGTGACCGTGACGTGGTGCATGATGGACTCCGATATTTTCCTGACAGGAATATATTGGCAAAAGTCTCAGCTTTTAATATCTGCATTTATGAATAGCCAGTATAGTCAGTGGCATATCCGTTTGGTGCATTTTTTCTGTGATTTATATAATTATATTTTCATCCGCACAATGCTCCGTTTTGTGTAGGATGCTTTTGTGGTGCATGTGGACCGCGCCGACATCCTCCACCGTATGCATTTTTTTTGCTGGGGATAGTCGTTTGCTGCGGTCCACATGCGGTGGGGCTGCTCCCCCAATGAAAAACACGCTACAGTGTTAGGGGTTGAGCAGCTCCCCCAGATTTGCCACTATATTTCTGTGTTTATAACCTGTATGTACCAGAATAGCCTTTTAAAGAATTTTTGTCAATTTTCACTTTTCATTTCAGCGAACTTTTTTCGTGAGTATCGGCACTGCGAGAATTTGAAAATATTTAGAATATAGTGCTATATATTTGAACTGACAAGTATTATTTTATTTTTTTAACAGTACATTTCAAATGATCATACCTCCCTTCTTCTACAAACCGGATTCCAAAAAAGTTGGGACACTATACAAATCGTGAATAAAAACTGAATGCAATGATGTGGAGGTGCCAACTTCTAATATTTTATTCAGAATAGAACATAAATCACGGAACAAAAGTTTAAACTGAGAAAATGTACCATTTTAAGGGAAAAATATGTTGAATCAGAATTTCATGGTGTCAACTAATCCCCAAAAAGTTGGGACAAGGCCATTTTCACCACTGTGTGGCATCTCCCCTTCTTCTTACAACACTCAACAGACGTCTGGGGACCGAGGAGACCAGTTTCTCAAGTTTAGAAATAGGAATGCTCTCCCATTCTTGTCTAATACAGGCCTCTAACTGTTCAATAGTCTTGGGCCTCCTTTGTTGCACCTTCCTCTTTATGATGCGCCAAATGTTCTCTATAGGTGAAAGATCTGGACTGCAGGACTGGACCCGGATCCTTCTCCTACGCAGCCATGATGTTGTGATTGATGCAGAATGTGGTCTGGCATTATCTTGTTGAAAAATGCAGGGTCTTCCCTGAAAGAGATGACGTCTGGATGGGAGCATATGTTGTTCTAGAACTTGAATATATTTTTCTGCATTGATGGTGCCTTTCCAGACATGCAAGCTTCCCATGCCACACGCACTCATGCAACCCCATACCATCAGATATGCAGGCTTCTGAACTGAGCGTTGATAACAACTTGGGTTGTCCTTGTCCTCTTTGGTCCGGATGACATGGCGTCCCAGATTTCCAAAAAGAACTTTGAATCGTGACTCGTCTGACCACAGAACAGTCTTCCATTTTGCCACACTCCATTTTAAATGATCCCTGGCCCAGTGAAAACGCCTGAGCTTGAGGATCTTGCTTAGAAATGGCTTCTTCTTTGCACTGTAGAGTTTCAGCTGGCAACGGCAGATGGCACTGTGGATTGTGTTCACTGACAATGGTTTCTGGAAGTATTCCTGAGCCCATTCTGTGATTTCCTTTACAGTAGCATTCCTGTTTGTGGTGCAGTGTCGTTCAAGGGCCCGGAGATCACGTGAATCCAGTATGGTTTTACGGCCTTGACCCTTACGCACAGAGATTGTTCCAGATTCTCTGAATCTTCGGATGATGTTATGCACAGTTGATGATGATAGATGCAAAGTCTTTGCAATTTTTCGCTGGGTAACACCTTTCTGATATTGCTCCACTATCTTTCTGCGCAACATTGTGGGAATTGGTGATTCTCTACCCATCTTGGCTTCTGAGAGACACTGCCACTCTGAGAAGCTCTTTTTATACCCAATCATGTTGCCAATTGACCTAATTAGTGTTAATTGGTCTTCCAGCTCTTCGTTATGCTCAAATTTACTTTTTCCAGCCTCTTATTGCTACTTGTTCCAACTTTTTTGGGATTTGTTGACACAGTGAAATTTTGAATCAACGTATTTTTCCTTTAAAATGATACATTTACTCGGATTAAACATTTGATCTGTCATCTACGTTCTATTACAAATAAAATATTGACATTTGCCATCTCCACATCATTGCATTCAGTTTTTATTCACAATTTGTTTAGTGTCCCATCTTTTTTGGAATCCGGTTTGTAGATTGTGGGCCAATGAGAAGGCTTTGTCACAGTTTAGCAACATCCCTAGCATCCAATAGAAAAGTTGCCTACCCCATGCTGATATTTCACGCGCATTACGTGAATAATACATTGCCGATTTTCACAATCAATAATCTAATCTCGAATTTGCAAATTCACGAATAAATGACGAATATTCTACAAAATATTTGTGAAATATTGCGAATTCGAATATTACCCCTGCCGCTCATCACTATACTATACCAAGAGAGGGAGAGAGATAACACTTCTATATAGATAGGTAACTCAATGTTAGTTTACTGCTGTTGCAAGGGAAAGATATTTTTTGTTAGTATATTAGTAGATTAGTAGAATTAGGATGACAGCATGACAGCTCTAGGGTCTATTGTTCTCTTGATATGCCTAGCTAAAGATGTCCACAAAAGACCACTGCACTTATCAGTGTAATGTGTAATGCTCTAATACTAGTTTCAACAGCCTGATGTAGTTCTCTGCATATAGCATAGGCTACTTTCACACCTACGATGTGAAACTCCAGCATGACCATTTAGGCAGACAAGCAGATAGTTCTCCGCTTGCTTGTCTGCCGGAATGCATATTGGATCTCCCCCAAATTCCATTATACTTAATGGGGCCGGTGGACATTCCGTCCGCATCTGGCAGCACCAGATCCTGAAAATTCTCTATTCTCTACAAGAACAGCCTGCCAGAATTCAAACTGGAGGTGTGAAAGTAGCCATAGTCAGCCACACGGCCGCCGGAAACCATTGACTATAATGGGGACCGTCGGGGATCCAGCTGCACCCTGGCATAAATGCCGAGATTCGGACTATCAAAAAATGCTGTATGCAAAGTTTTTTGTCTGGTCAAATCCTGCCATTTATGCAGTGGAGTGGCCGGATCCTCTCTAATTCCCATTATAGTCAATGGGGTCCGTCGTGCACGTGGCACTATTCAGTTATCCTGCATCCAAACTCTTTTAGGCTGTTCACTGCCAGAACAGCATGCCATATTGCTTCGCAGCATATATTGATGAGTTTCTTATTCTCCTGCCCTTTCTGGATGCAGTGAAATGTCTGACTGAGAAAGACAAGTGAGGCTGTTTACCATGCTAAAATTCCAGAGGACGAAATTAAAGGGGTTCTGCAGTTTGTTATAACTGATGATCTATCATCTGGATAGATCATCAGCATCTGATCGGCGGGGGTCCAAAACCCGGGACCCCCGCCGATCAGCTGTTTGAGAAGGCACCGGCGCTCCAGCAATGCCGCGGCCTTCTCACTATTTACCGCTGGCCCAGTGATGTCACGACTAGTATCAACTGGCCTGGGCGGGGCTAAGCTCCATTCAAGTGAATGGTGCTTTACCCCACCCAGGCCAGTTGATACTAGTTGTGACGTCACTGGGCCAGCGGTAAAAAGTGGGCCAGCGGTAAACAGTGAGAAGGCAGCGGCGCTGCTGGAGCGCCGCTGCTGGAGCACCGCTGCCTTCTCAAACAGCTGATCGGCGAGGGGTCCCGGGTGTCGGATCATCAGTTAAAACAAACTGTAGAAACCCTTTAAGAGCTAGGGCAGGAAGTACAATAAAATATATTCAGAATTATAAATCCATCCACCTGTCTTTGTAAGTATATAGAATATTCACATTTGGTTGTTACAATGAGATAAAAAAAGATTTTTCTAATGCTATTTAAGATTTTTCCTGTGCCTATTTTTTACAAGAATTTAAAAAACTTACTACGTTTTCTTCTAACCTCAATAATGCTGCAATTATGATGGTACTTAAAGGGGTTGTGCAGCCTGTTTATATTGATGACTAGTGTTTAGTGAATCGAGCTTCGGATCAGAGATACGAAGTCGATTTGTTCAAACACTTTGGTTTTCATGCTGTCACCGTACAGTATGAAAATGTTATGCCTCTGTAGACAAAATTTGTTGCGCGAAACGTCAATGAATTAATTTGGTAATCACATCTGCATCTTTAAAAACATTTTAAAATAGCAATCCGAAGTCGGGTTTTGTACTGAGGTACCAGCCGGTACCAAACCCAACTTCGGATTGCTATTTTAAAATGTGATTACAAAATTATTTCACCAGTCTTACGCGACTTTGGGTAAAACAAATTTTGCCTACATCGAGGCAATACATTTTAATGCTGTACGTGGAGACAGCAGTAAAACCAAAGTGTTTAAACAAATCGACTTTGGATCTCTGATCCGAAGCTCGATTCACTCAACACTATTGATACCCTATACTCAGGTTTGAAGATCAGCTGTTTGAAGAGGAAACAGCTGTCCATGCAAGCGCTGCGTCTCTCTTCATTACACTACGCATCATCTCCCCTTTAGCTGAGGTGTTCGGTAATTACAAGAACTCACTCCATTCTAGTGAATGGAGCAAGTACTTGTGATTACACTGCACTTCTTAGACGATGGGCAGTATAATGAAAAGGAAGTAGCACTAACATGGAGTGCTGTTTCCTACTCAAACATCTGATTTGTGGGGGCACTGGGTGTCAGACCACCACCCCAATTTAGATATTGATGACCTATCCTGAGGATAGGTCATCAATACAAACAGTCTGCACAACCCTTTTAACACTTTCCACCACTTGGGGGGTGGCTGACTGTAAAAAATATTTTCATTCATTTCCCCAAGGATATCACAAAATGTCTTCACTTTTTGCGGGACACCAAGTGCAGACAACCTCTGACAGTGACTGCATACTAAAAAATATTTATTTTGTTTCCCAAAGGATTCCCACACAGTGCAGCAAACACTATCTATGGCTGACTGCAAAAAAAGAAAGTGTTATAGAACTTGCAGGTATCACAGGACACTAATTAACTATTGAACTTACTGACAGATGTACAGTAGATGTGATCTCTTGAGATTGTAAATTTTATCAATAATATGATCCAGCATCTTATATAGCGCTCCAGGATTATGCATCATATGTGACGAAAAATTGCTTGTTGACTATTTTAATTTAAAATCCACCAATGGCAAACCTCCCGAATGGGCAAAGCCACTCATCTTTAAATTCTTTTTTGGTGCAATATAGAAAGTATATAAGTTATTGTGTCAATGTTTTCTGTATTTATTTTGCAAAAAGTGAACTTTTAGTTTGTGAGGCTGCCAGAATTGGAAGGATTTTAGCTCTTTAGTACATGAGTTGTATTGTATTAATTATGTTGTTGAGACAGTGCTGATTTTCCTTTATTCCTTTGGCAGCAAATAAAAACAGTGATTAGTCAAGTTCATTTTTGTCATTAAATACAATCTCCTTTGATTTATATTGTTTTTCCTCACTGAGCTCTATTACCCAGCATTTTCTTTATCCCTGTGCAGCTGCACAATTGTCTGGGAGAACAGCTCTCAATGCAGACGAATGAGTTTCCAAAATATAACACTGAATAACTGTGATCAGTACATATACTCAGAGTTAACTCAATATACCCACAGTTAATTTAACCCAATTATGACAAGAAAAACTTCAAGAATCTTTGGAATAGTCTCATCCAGGATTAGAAGAAGGGTCTGCTTTTTCTAGAAACAGTACCACTCTTGTCCATGGGATGTATGTAATATTGCAGGTCAAACCATTTACTGGAATGTGCATGGAGCTCTTTCAGACAATTTTTCCAATCCATCCATTACAAAAATAAAAAAAGGAGTAGAACATGTCCATATCAAAAATATTATATAATACAACATAATCACTGATGATGTCCCCATGCCCAGCCAGCGCACTGGCATGGTGACATCACAGTCACCCCACGCAAGATTTTGGATGGTATCCTTAATAAAGATAGCCGCGACGGCCCCTCCATGAGCAAATGGATGAGGTGAGTATGTTTTTTTAACCACCATTTCAGGAAAAAAAGATTAGTTACCAAGAAGCTGCTAATCAAATTTTTCCTGAAATTCGGGTCAAAGTCAATTCATTTGGCTTCAATTCGCTCAACACTGGTAATGAGCTAAGAGGCAGGCTGAGATGCCTGCCTATGTATGTTCCACACAGTCATCTTCACAGTCTTCAGCCCTCAATACTAAAGACAGACTCTCCTTAGCAATGTCATTTAAAGCTTTGCTGAGGAGACTCATTGCACCCTGTTTTCCTTAATGCTACACAATGACACTTACACTTTAACTAACTGAATCCAAGACATACTGTACACTGAATTCTGCTCAGATGTAAAATCATCACTTTAAAAAACTGGATAGCAGAAAAGTGTACAAAAAGTGTTTGGATCACAAAACTTTTGTAAGATTCTGAACTATCTAACCACAATAAGAAATATTTTCTAATGGAGTTAACTTGAAATCACGACTGTATCTGTTTTGCGGTATGCATCGTGGATCTGCAAAATATGGATGCAGTCTATGTGCATGTTTCATGGGCCCCATTGTAGAAATGCCTATTTTGTCAGCAAAGTGGCCAAGAATAGGAAATGTTCTATAATTTGTGGCACGGCTGCATGGATGCGGACAGCAATAGGGCGACATCCATGTGCTGTCCACATTTCTTGTGGCCTCATAGAAATGATGGATCTGCATTCAATCCACAAAAATGCTGATTGTTTGTGGACCATGAGTCCCAAATCCTAGTCATAAACTATCCAAAGAACTCTAGTCCTCTATATTCTCTGCAAATATTAGTGCCCATAACTCCCCAACGAGTGCATGTGCTAAAATGGAGTTTGTAGAAAAGTAGGGAGGTGGAAACCACTGCATTGATATTTTAAATTCAAGGCAAATCTAATTTTGCAAATAAAAGCAAGTAAATAGAAATCCCTGAATGCTCCCCAAACATTTCATGTTCTACAGATGAAAGTGTCTAAAGTTGACTTAACTTCTTTGTAGAATATAGGTTCTTCACATCATTCCATGGTAACATCAGTCAATCATGATGGTTGCAGCATAGGGCATTCTTCATGACCTTGAGAACTTGCCAGTAATAATGGAACAATTAATTTTGCAATGAACCTGAACATTTCTACAGAGAAAGACTGGTCATCTGTGAACTAAAGCATAACAGATAAATCTAGATAGAATATGGAAATATTGTGTATGTCACACCTAGAGGGAACCCTAACAACAGTAGGCACCTGTGCAAAAACAGCAAATAATGTTGGTTCTGGTTGGGTTCTGGTCATAGACCACATCATACATGCTCTTTCGAAAATTTCTCACTTGTGTACCAATCCAACAGTAATTGTAAGACATGAATGGGAATTAATATGTGAACAATTTTTTTAAGTTAGCATGCCTCTCTTGACTGCTGAACAACTGTGGAGATATATGGTTTGCAAATATAGTATGTCCACCCCTAATTACATCCAGGTGCCTTCTCTCTCCACTTAGATTAGTACAAAAGTAGACACAGTTAAAAAACATAACAAGATGTTTCCAGATCTCTAGAAATTTTAAACAATTAACTAGAAATATGGTTTAATTATATATTTCAATTTATTTCAATTATAATTTTAAGAACCCTTCATGTAAAATCAAGTTTTTTAAATAATTACTAACTACTTAGATAAAAGTTTGGAAACTAAGCAAATGCATATCAGGAGCAGGCAGAAGTGTTGCTTTTTTGCATGATTGATCATATGTTCCATAAAATATGCCAGTATGGAGTCACCTGTAAAAAATAATATTTGTATTATGCAAAAAGCTAGTTGCTTTCCCCCAGGGCCATCTAACAACTTGATGCTTAATAATATTTTTCCCACCTCTAAAATATTCAGTGACAAATGACATTTTTGTGCAAGCTCTTAATCATACACTACACTGCTTGTATATTTATTCCTAAACTATTGCCTCAAGTTAAATGTAATTAAAGGCAGTGTTTTTCACAGGCTATTTAACTTTTTGATAAGACAGCATTTTAAAATGCTTGCCTTGAAGTTTTTTGACTTAAAGATTTATTAGGAAATCATTTTTGAGATAATCCTCAAATAAATAGAACAATGTATTTGTTCTAGCAATCTAAAGTTACTCAGAATTAATCATATAGACATTATGTTGGAATAATAATTATCATAATAAAAAGAAAAATGTTTCAAAAGGAAAGCGCAATATATAAAAAAAATAAATAAATTTTGGAAGCATGTAGGCATTTAGACAGCATGTGAGCAGTTGTAGGGTGTTTTCATGCTATATTTTTTATTATTATTATTATTATTATTATTATTATTATTTTATGGCCTACACTTTTTTCAATAGTGGTGTTTGAAGACTTTTTCCTAGCATTTTCTTACTCCCTTGCCATCTGTTGAAAATCTTAGCATGATCTTGGTGTGGCTTATTATAAAGATGTTTTCTCATAAACTTCCATATTAAAAGAAAAATCTGAAAAAAAAAACCATTATGTACTGATACCTTAAAATAAATTTTGGGAAAAATGCTGGAATTTCTTTTATTCAAAGGTCAAGAAAAAAGATTGGAATAACAAGCATATTTTATGGATAGGTTGGGTATAATAGACTCTGACACAATAAATTACCTTTATTCAAAAACGTAAGCTTTAATATAATTGAATGAAAAATGTCCCCCATATAAATGCAGTGTGTCCAACAGATAAATACAGTAGTTATTTCCATCAGGGTTTAATGTACAGGATTGCCAGAAGGGACTAATTTAATAAACTATTCCATCTTCAGCTGTATAGGTTTAGATGACCTTGTTCAACAAGGTGTCGTGGTGGCGGAACCTTGACAAACAATTAAAGCATATAAGTTGACAGCACGGCATGGGTTGCTCCAGGTCCAGGAATTGCCTTACTCTTTCTCTCAAAGAAATCCCTGAGCTATACCTACCTGCAAGGGGAGCACTCATCCCAAAAAGTGTGACCCCACTTCTCTGTGGCTAAACCGTGCCCAGACCCTAAGATAGTCCCAATATGTTTCCTCATAGAATTATATTGGTTCTTCAGGGGAATAAATACGGTAGTTATAGTATAGTATAGTAATTAGGCTACTTTCACACTAGCGGCACGGACCTCCGGCAGGCTGTTCCGTAGGGTGAACGGCCTGTAGGATCAGTCCTGCCACTAGTGAACGTGTGCCCCCGGACTGCTGCTCCGTCCCCATTGACTATAATGGGGGTGGGGTGGAGTTCCGGCGGAGGAACGGCAGCGCACGGCGAGAGGCTGCCGGAATAAATGTCGAACATGTCGTAGTTTTAAATAAGGGGTTGGGTCAGCACAACCTGCCTGTAGGTGCAGATCACTATGGCGAAATACATATACAAACGGAAAATGCAAATGTGATCGCACACTACATCCAGCACTCTGCCCTCCATGCTGGATGAGACATTGGTTTATATTTTGGCCAAAGCATAGTAAGCCACTCACCGCGTCAAGGCTGTCTCATGAGTGGTCCCTAACTCTTGTTCCTACCTGTTCATGGGCCATGACAGCCACATAAAATCCAGGGAATGCAGGTCAGCATGCAAGCCAAGTACACTTTGCTTGTAACCCCGTCCGGTGCCATTACAGCTTTCATCGGATCCAGGGATGCAAGTACCAACATGCATGCTGAACCCACCATATACTTCTCCTGGAGCCAGATGGCTAATGGTAGGTTCTATACAAGCAGACTCAGTTTTATACTGACTTTAAAACCAGCCTCAAGGACAGATTAACTGGTCAGGTGTGCAATGACTCCAAGGAGATCGCCACGCCTCCAATATATACTACAAAGAAAAAAATAAGGGGTTGGGTCAGCACAACCTGCCTGTAGGTGCAGATCACTATGGCGAAATACATATACAAACGGAAAATGCAAATGTGATCGCACACTACATCCAGCACTCTGCCCTCCATGCTGGATGAGACATTGGTTTATATTTTGGCCAAAGCATAGTAAGCCACTCACCGCGTCAAGGCTGTCTCATGAGTGGTCCCTAACTCTTGTTCCTACCTGTTCATGGGCCATGACAGCCACATAAAATCCAGGGAATGCAGGTCAGCATGCAAGCCAAGTACACTTTGCTTGTAACCCCGTCCGGTGCCATTACAGCTTTCATCGGATCCAGGGATGCAAGTACCAACATGCATGCTGAACCCACCATATACTTCTCCTGGAGCCAGATGGCTAATGGTAGGTTCTATACAAGCAGACTCAGTTTTATACTGACTTTAAAACCAGCCTCAAGGACAGATTAACTGGTCAGGTGTGCAATGACTCCAAGGAGATCGCCACGCCTCCAATATATACTACAAAGAAAAAAATAAGGGGTTGGGTCAGCACAACCTGCCTGTAGGTGCAGATCACTATGGCGAAATACATATACAAACGGAAAATGCAAATGTGATCGCACACTACATCCAGCACTCTGCCCTCCATGCTGGATGAGACATTGGTTTATATTTTGGCCAAAGCATAGTAAGCCACTCACCGCGTCAAGGCTGTCTCATGAGTGGTCCCTAACTCTTGTTCCTACCTGTTCATGGGCCATGACAGCCACATAAAATCCAGGGAATGCAGGTCAGCATGCAAGCCAAGTACACTTTGCTTGTAACCCCGTCCGGTGCCATTACAGCTTTCATCGGATCCAGGGATGCAAGTACCAACATGCATGCTGAACCCACCATATACTTCTCCTGGAGCCAGATGGCTAATGGTAGGTTCTATACAAGCAGACTCAGTTTTATACTGACTTTAAAACCAGCCTCAAGGACAGATTAACTGGTCAGGTGTGCAATGACTCCAAGGAGATCGCCACGCCTCCAATATATACTACAAAGAAAAAAATAAGGGGTTGGGTCAGCACAACCTGCCTGTAGGTGCAGATCACTATGGCGAAATACATATACAAACGGAAAATGCAAATGTGATCGCACACTACATCCAGCACTCTGCCCTCCATGCTGGATGAGACATTGGTTTATATTTTGGCCAAAGCATAGTAAGCCACTCACCGCGTCAAGGCTGTCTCATGAGTGGTCCCTAACTCTTGTTCCTACCTGTTCATGGGCCATGACAGCCACATAAAATCCAGGGAATGCAGGTCAGCATGCAAGCCAAGTACACTTTGCTTGTAACCCCGTCCGGTGCCATTACAGCTTTCATCGGATCCAGGGATGCAAGTACCAACATGCATGCTGAACCCACCATATACTTCTCCTGGAGCCAGATGGCTAATGGTAGGTTCTATACAAGCAGACTCAGTTTTATACTGACTTTAAAACCAGCCTCAAGGACAGATTAACTGGTCAGGTGTGCAATGACTCCAAGGAGATCGCCACGCCTCCAATATATACTACAAAGAAAAAAATAAGGGGTTGGGTCAGCACAACCTGCCTGTAGGTGCAGATCACTATGGCGAAATACATATACAAACGGAAAATGCAAATGTGATCGCACACTACATCCAGCACTCTGCCCTCCATGCTGGATGAGACATTGGTTTATATTTTGGCCAAAGCATAGTAAGCCACTCACCGCGTCAAGGCTGTCTCATGAGTGGTCCCTAACTCTTGTTCCTACCTGTTCATGGGCCATGACAGCCACATAAAATCCAGGGAATGCAGGTCAGCATGCAAGCCAAGTACACTTTGCTTGTAACCCCGTCCGGTGCCATTACAGCTTTCATCGGATCCAGGGATGCAAGTACCAACATGCATGCTGAACCCACCATATACTTCTCCTGGAGCCAGATGGCTAATGGTAGGTTCTATACAAGCAGACTCAGTTTTATACTGACTTTAAAACCAGCCTCAAGGACAGATTAACTGGTCAGGTGTGCAATGACTCCAAGGAGATCGCCACGCCTCCAATATATACTACAAAGAAAAAAATAAGGGGTTGGGTCAGCACAACCTGCCTGTAGGTGCAGATCACTATGGCGAAATACATATACAAACGGAAAATGCAAATGTGATCGCACACTACATCCAGCACTCTGCCCTCCATGCTGGATGAGACATTGGTTTATATTTTGGCCAAAGCATAGTAAGCCACTCACCGCGTCAAGGCTGTCTCATGAGTGGTCCCTAACTCTTGTTCCTACCTGTTCATGGGCCATGACAGCCACATAAAATCCAGGGAATGCAGGTCAGCATGCAAGCCAAGTACACTTTGCTTGTAACCCCGTCCGGTGCCATTACAGCTTTCATCGGATCCAGGGATGCAAGTACCAACATGCATGCTGAACCCACCATATACTTCTCCTGGAGCCAGATGGCTAATGGTAGGTTCTATACAAGCAGACTCAGTTTTATACTGACTTTAAAACCAGCCTCAAGGACAGATTAACTGGTCAGGTGTGCAATGACTCCAAGGAGATCGCCACGCCTCCAATATATACTACAAAGGAAAAAAATAAGGGGTTGGGTCAGCACAACCTGCCTGTAGGTGCAGATCACTATGGCGAAATACATATACAAACGGAAAATGCAAATGTGATCGCACACTACATCCAGCACTCTGCCCTCCATGCTGGATGAGACATTGGTTTATATTTTGGCCAAAGCATAGTAAGCCACTCACCGCGTCAAGGCTGTCTCATGAGTGGTCCCTAACTCTTGTTCCTACCTGTTCATGGGCCATGACAGCCACATAAAATCCAGGGAATGCAGGTCAGCATGCAAGCCAAGTACACTTTGCTTGTAACCCCGTCCGGTGCCATTACAGCTTTCATCGGATCCAGGGATGCAAGTACCAACATGCATGCTGAACCCACCATATACTTCTCCTGGAGCCAGATGGCTAATGGTAGGTTCTATACAAGCAGACTCAGTTTTATACTGACTTTAAAACCAGCCTCAAGGACAGATTAACTGGTCAGGTGTGCAATGACTCCAAGGAGATCGCCACGCCTCCAATATATACTACAAAGAAAAAAATAAGGGGTTGGGTCAGCACAACCTGCCTGTAGGTGCAGATCGCTATGGCGAAATACATATACAAACGGAAAATGCAAATGTGATCGCACACTACATCCAGCACTCTGCCCTCCATGCTGGATGAGACATTGGTTTATATTTTGGCCAAAGCATAGTAAGCCACTCACCGCGTCAAGGCTGTCTCATGAGTGGTCCCTAACTCTTGTTCCTACCTGTTCATGGGCCATGACAGCCACATAAAATCCAGGGAATGCAGGTCAGCATGCAAGCCAAGTACACTTTGCTTGTAACCCCGTCCGGTGCCATTACAGCTTTCATCGGATCCAGGGATGCAAGTACCAACATGCATGCTCAACCCACCATATACTTCTCCTGGAGCCAGATGGCTAATGGTAGGTTCTATACAAGCAGACTCAGTTTTATACTGACTTTAAAACCAGCCTCAAGGACAGATTAACTGGTCAGGTGTGCAATGACTCCAAGGAGATCGCCACGCCTCCAATATATACTACAAAGAAAAAAATAAGGGGTTGGGCAGCACAACCTGCCTGTAGGTGCAGATCACTATGGCGAAATACATATACAAACGGAAAATGCAAATGTGATCGCACACTACATCCAGCACTCTGCCCTCCATGCTGGATGAGACATTGGTTTATATTTTGGCCAAAGCATAGTAAGCCACTCACCGCGTCAAGGCTGTCTCATGAGTGGTCCCTAACTCTTGTTCCTACCTGTTCATGGGCCATGACAGCCACATAAAATCCAGGGAATGCAGGTCAGCATGCAAGCCAAGTACACTTTGCTTGTAACCCCGTCCGGTGCCATTACAGCTTTCATCGGATCCAGGGATGCAAGTACCAACATGCATGCTGAACCCACCATATACTTCTCCTGGAGCCAGATGGCTAATGGTAGGTTCTATACAAGCAGACTCAGTTTTATACTGACTTTAAAACCAGCCTCAAGGACAGATTAACTGGTCAGGTGTGCAATGACTCCAAGGAGATCGCCACGCCTCCAATATATACTACAAAGAAAAAAATAAGGGGTTGGGTCAGCACAACCTGCCTGTAGGTGCAGATCACTATGGCGAAATACATATACAAACGGAAAATGCAAATGTGATCGCACACTACATCCAGCACTCTGCCCTCCATGCTGGATGAGACATTGGTTTATATTTTGGCCAAAGCATAGTAAGCCACTCACCGCGTCAAGGCTGTCTCATGAGTGGTCCCTAACTCTTGTTCCTACCTGTTCATGGGCCATGACAGCCACATAAAATCCAGGGAATGCAGGTCAGCATGCAAGCCAAGTACACTTTGCTTGTAACCCCGTCCGGTGCCATTACAGCTTTCATCGGATCCAGGGATGCAAGTACCAACATGCATGCTGAACCCACCATATACTTCTCCTGGAGCCAGATGGCTAATGGTAGGTTCTATACAAGCAGACTCAGTTTTATACTGACTTTAAAACCAGCCTCAAGGACAGATTAACTGGTCAGGTGTGCAATGACTCCAAGGAGATCGCCACGCCTCCAATATATACTACAAAGAAAAAAATAAGGGGTTGGGTCAGCATGCTCAGGGGTTGGCTCCAGGAGAAGTATATGGTGGGTTCAGCATGCATGTTGGTACTTGCATCCCTGGATCCGATGAAAGCTGTAATGGCACCGGACGGGGTTACAAGCAAAGTGTACTTGGCTTGCATGCTGACCTGCATTCCCTGGATTTTATGTGGCTGTCATGGCCCATGAACAGGTAGGAACAAGAGTTAGGGACCACTCATGAGACAGCCTTGACGCGGTGAGTGGCTTACTATGCTTTGGCCAAAATATAAACCAATGTCTCATCCAGCATGGAGGGCAGAGTGCTGGATGTAGTGTGCGATCACATTTGCATTTTCCGTTTGTATATGTATTTCGCCATAGTGATCTGCACCTACAGGCAGGTTGTGCTGACCCAACCCCTTATTTTTTTCTTTGTAGTATATATTGGAGGCGTGGCGATCTCCTTGGAGTCATTGCACACCTGACCAGTTAATCTGTCCTTGAGGCTGGTTTTAAAGTCAGTATAAAACTGAGTCTGCTTGTATAGAACCTACCATTAGCCATCTGGCTCCAGGAGAAGTATATGGTGGGTTCAGCATGCATGTTGGTACTTGCATCCCTGGATCCGATGAAAGCTGTAATGGCACCGGACGGGGTTACAAGCAAAGTGTACTTGGCTTGCATGCTGACCTGCATTCCCTGGATTTTATGTGGCTGTCATGGCCCATGAACAGGTAGGAACAAGAGTTAGGGACCACTCATGAGACAGCCTTGACGCGGTGAGTGGCTTACTATGCTTTGGCCAAAATATAAACCAATGTCTCATCCAGCATGGAGGGCAGAGTGCTGGATGTAGTGTGCTATCACATTTGCATTTTCCGTTTGTATATGTATTTCGCCATAGTGATCTGCACCTACAGGCAGGTTGTGCTGCCCAACCCCTTATTTTTTTCTTTGTAGTATATATTGGAGGCGTGGCGATCTCCTTGGAGTCATTGCACACCTGACCAGTTAATCTGTCCTTGAGGCTGGTTTTAAAGTCAGTATAAAACTGAGTCTGCTTGTATAGAACCTACCATTAGCCATCTGGCTCCAGGAGAAGTATATGGTGGGTTGAGCATGCATGTTGGTACTTGCATCCCTGGATCCGATGAAAGCTGTAATGGCACCGGACGGGGTTACAAGCAAAGTGTACTTGGCTTGCATGCTGACCTGCATTCCCTGGATTTTATGTGGCTGTCATGGCCCATGAACAGGTAGGAACAAGAGTTAGGGACCACTCATGAGACAGCCTTGACGCGGTGAGTGGCTTACTATGCTTTGGCCAAAATATAAACCAATGTCTCATCCAGCATGGAGGGCAGAGTGCTGGATGTAGTGTGCGATCACATTTGCATTTTCCGTTTGTATATGTATTTCGCCATAGTGATCTGCACCTACAGGCAGGTTGTGCTGACCCAACCCCTTATTTTTTTCTTTGTAGTATATATTGGAGGCGTGGCGATCTCCTTGGAGTCATTGCACACCTGACCAGTTAATCTGTCCTTGAGGCTGGTTTTAAAGTCAGTATAAAACTGAGTCTGCTTGTATAGAACCTACCATTAGCCATCTGGCTCCAGGAGAAGTATATGGTGGGTTCAGCATGCATGTTGGTACTTGCATCCCTGGATCCGATGAAAGCTGTAATGGCACCGGACGGGGTTACAAGCAAAGTGTACTTGGCTTGCATGCTGACCTGCATTCCCTGGATTTTATGTGGCTGTCATGGCCCATGAACAGGTAGGAACAAGAGTTAGGGACCACTCATGAGACAGCCTTGACGCGGTGAGTGGCTTACTATGCTTTGGCCAAAATATAAACCAATGTCTCATCCAGCATGGAGGGCAGAGTGCTGGATGTAGTGTGCGATCACATTTGCATTTTCCGTTTGTATATGTATTTCGCCATAGTGATCTGCACCTACAGGCAGGTTGTGCTGACCCAACCCCTTATTTTTTTCTTTGTAGTATATATTGGAGGCGTGGCGATCTCCTTGGAGTCATTGCACACCTGACCAGTTAATCTGTCCTTGAGGCTGGTTTTAAAGTCAGTATAAAACTGAGTCTGCTTGTATAGAACCTACCATTAGCCATCTGGCTCCAGGAGAAGTATATGGTGGGTTCAGCATGCATGTTGGTACTTGCATCCCTGGATCCGATGAAAGCTGTAATGGCACCGGACGGGGTTACAAGCAAAGTGTACTTGGCTTGCATGCTGACCTGCATTCCCTGGATTTTATGTGGCTGTCATGGCCCATGAACAGGTAGGAACAAGAGTTAGGGACCACTCATGAGACAGCCTTGACGCGGTGAGTGGCTTACTATGCTTTGGCCAAAATATAAACCAATGTCTCATCCAGCATGGAGGGCAGAGTGCTGGATGTAGTGTGCGATCACATTTGCATTTTCCGTTTGTATATGTATTTCGCCATAGTGATCTGCACCTACAGGCAGGTTGTGCTGACCCAACCCCTTATTTTTTTCTTTGTAGTATATATTGGAGGCGTGGCGATCTCCTTGGAGTCATTGCACACCTGACCAGTTAATCTGTCCTTGAGGCTGGTTTTAAAGTCAGTATAAAACTGAGTCCGCTTGTATAGAACCTACCATTAGCCATCTGGCTCCAGGAGAAGTATATGGTGGGTTCAGCATGCATGTTGGTACTTGCATCCCTGGATCCGATGAAAGCTGTAATGGCACCGGACGGGGTTACAAGCAAAGTGTACTTGGCTTGCATGCTGACCTGCATTCCCTGGATTTTATGTGGCTGTCATGGCCCATGAACAGGTAGGAACAAGAGTTAGGGACCACTCATGAGACAGCCTTGACGCGGTGAGTGGCTTACTATGCTTTGGCCAAAATATAAACCAATGTCTCATCCAGCATGGAGGGCAGAGTGCTGGATGTAGTGTGCGATCACATTTGCATTTTCCGTTTGTATATGTATTTCGCCATAGTGATCTGCACCTACAGGCAGGTTGGGCTGACCCAACCCCTTATTTTTTTCTTTGTAGTATATATTGGAGGCGTGGCGATCTCCTTGGAGTCATTGCACACCTGACCAGTTAATCTGTCCTTGAGGCTGGTTTTAAAGTCAGTATAAAACTGAGTCTGCTTGTATAGAACCTACCATTAGCCATCTGGCTCCAGGAGAAGTATATGGTGGGTTCAGCATGCATGTTGGTACTTGCATCCCTGGATCCGATGAAAGCTGTAATGGCACCGGACGGGGTTACAAGCAAAGTGTACTTGGCTTGCATGCTGACCTGCATTCCCTGGATTTTATGTGGCTGTCATGGCCCATGAACAGGTAGGAACAAGAGTTAGGGACCACTCATGAGACAGCCTTGACGCGGTGAGTGGCTTACTATGCTTTGGCCAAAATATAAACCAATGTCTCATCCAGCATGGAGGGCAGAGTGCTGGATGTAGTGTGCGATCACATTTGCATTTTCCGTTTGTATATGTATTTCGCCATAGTGATCTGCACCTACAGGCAGGTTGTGCTGACCCAACCCCTTATTTTTTTCTTTGTAGTATATATTGGAGGCGTGGCGATCTCCTTGGAGTCATTGCACACCTGACCAGTTAATCTGTCCTTGAGGCTGGTTTTAAAGTCAGTATAAAACTGAGTCTGCTTGTATAGAACCTACCATTAGCCATCTGGCTCCAGGAGAAGTATATGGTGGGTTCAGCATGCATGTTGGTACTTGCATCCCTGGATCCGATGAAAGCTGTAATGGCACCGGACGGGGTTACAAGCAAAGTGTACTTGGCTTGCATGCTGACCTGCATTCCCTGGATTTTATGTGGCTGTCATGGCCCATGAACAGGTAGGAACAAGAGTTAGGGACCACTCATGAGACAGCCTTGACGCGGTGAGTGGCTTACTATGCTTTGGCCAAAATATAAACCAATGTCTCATCCAGCATGGAGGGCAGAGTGCTGGATGTAGTGTGCGATCACATTTGCATTTTCCGTTTGTATATGTATTTCGCCATAGTGATCTGCACCTACAGGCAGGTTGTGCTGACCCAACCCCTTATTTTTTTCTTTGTAGTATATATTGGAGGCGTGGCGATCTCCTTGGAGTCATTGCACACCTGACCAGTTAATCTGTCCTTGAGGCTGGTTTTAAAGTCAGTATAAAACTGAGTCTGCTTGTATAGAACCTACCATTAGCCATCTGGCTCCAGGAGAAGTATATGGTGGGTTCAGCATGCATGTTGGTACTTGCATCCCTGGATCCGATGAAAGCTGTAATGGCACCGGACGGGGTTACAAGCAAAGTGTACTTGGCTTGCATGCTGACCTGCATTCCCTGGATTTTATGTGGCTGTCATGGCCCATGAACAGGTAGGAACAAGAGTTAGGGACCACTCATGAGACAGCCTTGACGCGGTGAGTGGCTTACTATGCTTTGGCCAAAATATAAACCAATGTCTCATCCAGCATGGAGGGCAGAGTGCTGGATGTAGTGTGCGATCACATTTGCATTTTCCGTTTGTATATGTATTTCGCCATAGTGATCTGCACCTACAGGCAGGTTGTGCTGACCCAACCCCTTATTTTTTTCTTTGTAGTATATATTGGAGGCGTGGCGATCTCCTTGGAGTCATTGCACACCTGACCAGTTAATCTGTCCTTGAGGCTGGTTTTAAAGTCAGTATAAAACTGAGTCTGCTTGTATAGAACCTACCATTAGCCATCTGGCTCCAGGAGAAGTATATGGTGGGTTCAGCATGCATGTTGGTACTTGCATCCCTGGATCCGATGAAAGCTGTAATGGCACCGGACGGGGTTACAAGCAAAGTGTACTTGGCTTGCATGCTGACCTGCATTCCCTGGATTTTATGTGGCTGTCATGGCCCATGAACAGGTAGGAACAAGAGTTAGGGACCACTCATGAGACAGCCTTGACGCGGTGAGTGGCTTACTATGCTTTGGCCAAAATATAAACCAATGTCTCATCCAGCATGGAGGGCAGAGTGCTGGATGTAGTGTGCGATCACATTTGCATTTTCCATGTCGTAGTTTTAATCCGGCAGCCTCTCGCCGTGCACTGCCGTGCCTCTGCCGGAACTCCGCCCCCATTATGGTTAATGGGGACGGAGCGGCAGTCCGGGGCACACGTTCACTAGCGGCAGGATGGATCCAACAGGATGTTCACCTGATGGAACAGCCTGCCGGAGGTCTGTGCCGCTAGTGTGAAAGTAGCCTTAGAGATGAGCGAATTTCTAAAAAATTAAATTCAGTTAGATACGAATTTATTTGTGGCGAATCGTAAAAAAACTGCTATTTGTTGACTGCAGAGAGCCTTTATAGTGGTGTAGAATACTGTGCCTTGCAGTAATAAGCATAAGGAGTCTGCTGTGGTACTGAAACAATACTGTGAGTCAGTATGGCATGTTGATGACAGGCGTCGCTCTTAGAATCACTGCACACTTCACTTATTGTCATGCCCTGCTCAGGTTATGTGCGGAGGTCTGTGTAGTTTTTTGTTTTGGGTTTGGATTTGAGCTGTATCCGCCTCCCTTCAGGTGCACTGGGTGGGGGTTTGTATGAGTTAAAATTACACCCCTTCCCAGTGTCCTGTGCGGGTTATAGCTTCTATCTTGCTCTGAGGAAGGAAGGAATTGCTGTTTCTGCTCAGCTACAAGATATGTTGGTTTTGTTTTCTTTTTGTGTTCTGTCTAGGCTGTTAGAGAGACACCTGCCCCCTCCAGGCTTTATGAAGCAGGCTGTCTCTTTCCCCCTTTCCACCATCTTAGGGAATTTAGGGTTTCTTCAGCCTTAGGCACAGGGGCACGTTGATTCCCACCTTTAGGGTCTGAATGTGGGCACAGAAGTCCAGGGAGAGCTGGTAGGGATTTGTCAGGAGGTGACCTTTATCCCCAGCTTCTGGCCTAGACGCTTGTTTTGTGGTTTTCTGTGTGACTATTGTATCTTGTATCCTACCCGGCGTGACACTTATTTGGGCAGTTACGGGGCCAAAACTGACCAAATAAATCAAGAGTGAACTCAGCCTTACAGGTCAATGTTAGAGTCAAGAAGAAGAATACTCCTTTTACACTGACGTCAGCTGATTCCACATAGATGTCTACAGAACCTGTTCTATTAAATGCTTATACAAGTCCCCCCCCCCCCCCCGACAGAGTGAAGTGGGTGTCAGCAGTAAGTTTGTGTTGACGTCACTGATTATTTTGCCCTTCCTCTGATCCGTCAGAACAATAACCCCCAAAAAACAGATCCTGTCTGTGGAGCATCCACCTTTATTCGGTCAGCATTTGGTCAGTAATCCATCAGTATTGCTAAAGCCAAAAAAACAGGAGTATATCCAAAACAGAGATGACACGTGAATAGAATATTTGCATGTCTTCTGTGTTTTGTACCCACTCCTGCTTTGGATACCAAATCATGAGCCAATTCTGATACAAAATAGGGACCACGTCATGCAGGCCTTACAGCTGTTACATTGACAGGATCCGTTGTGCGTCTCATTTTTCCTTCCTTCTGACAGATCAGAAGAAGGGTCAAATAAATCATGATGTGCCAGGCCAAAAGGCAAAACAGTGGCCCAGTCATAAAGTGAGGAGGGTGGGGACAGCATGAGAAGTCCACAGAGTGGCCCTATGACATAGTAGTGAGGTGGAAGCAGCATGAGAAGACCACAGAGTGGCCCAGTGACAGAGTCTGGAGGTGGCAGCAGCATTAGAAGGAGGACACAGAGTGTGGAGGTAGTGGCAGCAGCATCGGGAGTAGGCCACAGGGTGGCACAATGACAGTGTGGCGATGGCAGCAGCAGCAGCATCAGGAGGAGGCCACAGGGTGGCACAATGACAGTGTGGAGGTGGCAGTAGGATCATAAGAAGGCCACAGAGTGGCACAATGACAGAGTGTGGAGGTGGCGGCAGCAGCAGCATCAGGAGGAGGCCACAGAGTGGCAAAATGACAGAGTGTGGAGGTGGCAGCAGCAGCATCAGGAGGAGGCCACAGGGTGACACAATGACAGTGTGGAGGTAGCAGCAGCAGCATAAGAAGGCCACACAGTGGCACAATGACAGTGTGGAGATGGTGGCAGCAGCATCATGAGGAGGCCACGGGGTGGCACAATGACAGTGTGGAGGTGGCAGCACCAGCATCAGGAGGCCACAGAGTGGCAAGTTGACATACTGTTAAGGTAGCATCAGGAGACCACAGAGTGGCAAGGTGACATAGTGTGGACGTGGCAGCAGCATCAGGAGACCACAGAGAGGCAAGGTGACATCGTGTAGAGGTGGCAGCAGCATCAGGAGACCACAGAGTGGAAGGTGACATAGTGTGGAGGTGGCAGCAGCATCAGGAGACCACAGAGTGACCCGGTGACAGAGTGGGGAGGTTGATGGCAATACAAGTACCAGCTGAAGATGGTAGGTGAAAGAAGGAGCACTTGGCATCAGATGTGTGGCATCAGACGGGTGGCAGCATCAGAATAGTAGCTAAGGCAGGTAGCCAGAAGAAACCGGTCTCTCTTGTCAAAGTGTTGGTGTGGCACCATGCATCAGGCATTGGTGGGTGGAAATCCCTGCTGATCCACTCCTGAGCCATGACCGAGGGAGCTGGGGCAGGCAGCGCATGACAGAGGGAGCTGGGGCAGGCGGCGCATGACAGAGGGAGCTGCCGGTCTGCGCCGTCTTAATGCTATACTTACGGTACTACAGTAAGTACCGAACCGTGCGTATACATTTAGATATAGATCGGATTGAATGTATTTAACAGTTGCAGGGCCCGATGTATTAGAGTAGAGTCACTGCACCGGGCCCCGCAATGAGTGTCTCCGCCTCCTCCCTCCACACTGATGCATCTGATGGGGGATCTGTAGATGACACTTATGGGGATCTGTGGATGACATAAGTGTCATCCACAGATCCCCCATCAGTGTAATCCACAGATCCTCCATCGGTGTAATCCACAGATCCCCCATCAGTGTAATCCACAGATCCCCCATCAGTGTAATCCACAGATCCCCCATCAGTGTAATCCACAGATCCCCCATCAGTGTAATCCACAGATCCCCCATCAGTGTAATCCACAGATCCCCCATCAGTGTAATCCACAGATCCCCCATCAGTGTAATCCACAGATCCCCCATCAGTGTAATCCACAGATCCCCCATCAGTGTAATCCACAGATCCCCCATAACAGTGCATCATCCACAGATCCCCCATAACAGTGCATCATCCACAGATCCCCCATAAGTGTGTCATCCACAGATCCCTCCATAACAGTGCGTCATCCACAGATCCCCCATAACAGTGCGTCATCCACAGACCACCATTAGTTAAAAACCTACCAAAAGCACACCTTTTGGTTTAAAATATATTTTTCTTATTTTCCTCCTCAAAAACCTAGGTGCGTCTTATCATCAGGTGAATCTTATAAAGCGAAAAATATGGTACTAATGGATAGAAAAGACTATGCAAGGAGCCTATATAAGCTAAAGTTCGTATCAAGCTTTAGGATTTTTGGACCCCGGACACGAACCCGAACTTTTCAGTAAAAGTTTGGGTTCGAGTTCGGTGTTCAGCGATTTATTGGCACTTTTTGAAAGGCTGCAGAGCAGCCAATCAACAAGCGTTTTACTCTTGTGCCCTTAGAAGCCATCACAGCCATGCCTAATAATGGCATGGCTGTGATTGGCCAGTGCAGCATGTGACCCAGCCTCTATATACCGTAAGCTGGAGTCACGTAGCGCTGCACGTCACTCTGCTGTGCTTAGTGTACGGATAGGATGCTGCTGCTGTGAGGGAGAGAATAGGAAATAATCTTTAATCTGAAGTGCTTGTTAACTCAGCAATCTACATAGATTTGGTTTTGTGGGCGCAGTGCACAATCTTTTTACCCTGCCCTGAGCCCAGTGACACAGAAAAATAACTTTTATCCGTCTGTTAAGTTAGGTTGGCAGCGGCGGCCATTTTACGCAAGCTCAATGCACCAGCACAGCATATGTGCATTTGTGACATTCAAATCCAAGCTTGAAATACTGTAATAATAATCTGGGTTTAAAAAAACACCCATTTTTGGCAATATCCTACCTCTGGTGCCTTTGCAGCATTTGTCAGTGTGAAATAGCAGCTTGCAATACTTCAATAATATTCTGGGTTTAAAAAAAGACCAATTTTTGGCAATACCCTACATCTGGTGCCTTTGCAGCATTTGTCAGTGTGTGAGACAAGCTTAAAAAACTTATCAATAATTTTCTGGGTTTAAAAAAACACAAATTTTGGACAAAAAACAAAATTTGCAGCCTTTGCTACATCTCCCAGTGTGAAATACATGCATTAGATACTGGTGTTCTATTCTGTTATTAAATAAACACTTATTTTGGGCAAAAAACTAAATTTGCAGCATTTGCTGCATCTGTCAGTATGAGATACAAGCTTGAAATACTGCAATAATATTCTTGGTTTTAAAAAAAAAACACCCATTTTTGGCAATACAAAGACACAGAAATATAGTGGCAATACTGGAGGAGCTGCTCAACCCCTAACACTGTAGCGTGTTTTTCATTGGCGGAGCAGCCCCACTGCATGTGGACCGCAGCAAACGACTATCCCCAGCAAAAAATGCATACGGTGGAGGATGTCGGCGCGGTCCACATGCACCACAAAGGCATCCTACACAAAACGGAGCATTGTGCGGATGAAAATATAATCATATAAATCACAGAAAAAATGCACCAAACGGATATGCCACTGACTATACTGGCTAGTCATAAATGCAGATATTAAAAGCTGAGACTTTCGCCAATATATTCCTGTCAGGAAGATATCGGAGCCCATCATGCACCACGTCACGGTCACTCAGCATGGCAAGGGGTCCTACCACTACGCTAACTATGGTGTGAACAAGGTCTGAAGGTGATGTAATCCATCTCACAGCCAAGCTTCCACACAACCGCCTAGCAGGACAACTAGTGCAATGTGAACAAAGCCAGACTGTAAGCCACACCCATATCAGACCATGTGATGGAGGTTACCAGGTGCAAAAGAGTGTTTGAATGCCAGGTAAAGGCACATACACTACATATAAGACAAGACAAAAACACAGAAATATAGTGGCAATACTGGAGGAGCTGCTCAACCCCTAACACTGTAGCGTGTTTTTCATTGGGGGAGCAGCCCCACCGCATGTGGACCGCAGCAAACGACTATCCTCAGCAAAAAATGCATACGGTGGAGGATGTCAGCGCGGTCCACATGCACCACAAAGGCATCCTACACAAAACGGAGCATTGTGCGGATGAAAATATAATCATATAAATCACAGAAAAAATGCACCAAACGGATATGCCACTGACTATACTGGCTAGTCATGAATGCAGATATTAAAAGCTGAGACTTTCGCCAATATATTCCTGTCAGGAAGATATCGGAGCCCATCATGCACCACGTCACGGTCACTCAGCATGGCAAGGGGTCCTACCACTACGCTAACTATGGTGTGAACAAGGTCTGAAGGTGATGTAATCCATCTCACAGCCAAGCTTCCACACAACCGCCTAGCAGGACAACTAGTGCAATGTGAACAAAGCCAGACTGTAAGCCACACCCATATCAGACCATGTGATGGAGGTTACCAGGTGCAAAAGAGTGTTTGAATGCCAGGTAAAGGCACATACACTACATATAAGACAAGACAAAAACACAGAAATATAGTGGCAATACTGGAGGAGCTGCTCAACCCCTAACACTGTAGCGTGTTTTTCATTGGGGGAGCAGCCCCACCGCATGTGGACCGCAGCAAACGACTATCCTCAGCAAAAAATGCATACGGTGGAGGATGTCAGCGCGGTCCACATGCACCACAAAGGCATCCTACACAAAACGGAGCATTGTGCGGATGAAAATATAATCATATAAATCACAGAAAAAATGCACCAAACGGATATGCCACTGACTATACTGGCTAGTCATGAATGCAGATATTAAAAGCTGAGACTTTCGCCAATATATTCCTGTCAGGAAAATATCGGAGCCCATCATGCACCACGTCACAGTCACTCAGCATGGCAAGGGGTCCTACCACTATGCTAACTATGGTGTGAACAAGGTCTGAAGGTGATGTAATCCATCTCACAGCCAAGCTTCCACACAACCGCCTAGCAGGACAACTAGTGCAATGTGAACAAAGCCAGACTGTAAGCCACACCCATATCAGACCATGTGATGGAGGTTACCAGGTGCAAAAGAGTGTTTGAATGCCAGGTAAAGGCACATACACTACATATAAGACAAGACAAAAACACAGAAATATAGTGGCAATACTGGAGGAGCTGCATAACCCCTAACACTGTAGCGTGTTTTTCCATGCTGAGTGACCTGATTGACCGTGACGTGGTGCTGAGTGACCGTGACGTGGTGCATGATGGGCTCCGATATTTTCCTGACAGGAATATATTGGCGAAAGTCTCAGCTTTTAATATCTGCATTTATGACTAGCCATTATAGTCAGTGGCATATCCGTTTGGTGCATTTTTTTCTGTGATTTATATGATTGTATTTACATGCGCACAATGCTCCGTTTTGTGTAGGATGCCTTTGCGGTGCATGTGGACCGCGCCGACATCCTCCACCGTATGCATTTTTTGCTGGTGATAGTTGTTTGCTGCGGTCCACATGCGGTGGGGCTGCTCCCCCAATGAAAAACACGCTACAGTGTTAGGGGTTGAGCAGCTCCTCCAGTATTGCCACTATATTTCTGTGTTTTTGTCTTGTCTTATATGTAGTGTATGTGCCTTTACCTGGCATTCAAACACTCTTTTGCACCTGGTAACCTCCATCACATGGTCTGATATGGGTGTGGCTTACAGTCTGGCTTTGTTCACATTGCACTAGTTGTCCTGCTAGGCGGTTGTGTGGAAGCTTGGCTGTGAGATGGATTACATCACCTTCAGACCTTGTTCACACCATAGTTAGCGTAGTGGTAGGACCCTTTGCCATGCTGAGTGACCGTGACGTGGTGCATGATGGGCTCCGATATTTTCCTGACAGGAATATATTGGCGAAAGTCTCTGTCAGTGTGAGATACCCGTGTTAGATACCATTGTTCTATTCTGTTATTATAAAAACATCAATTTTGGGCAAGATCCTAAATTTGAGAAATATGAAGAGAGCGTCAAATAAGGGACGTGGCCCCGGTTGTGGTGCGGCTGGTGGAGCTCCTGTTGCAGGAAGAGCATGTGGTCGATCTGTGCCAGCTACACGCACTTCATCAGGTGCGAGTAGGCGACAGAACCTTCAGCATTATTTGGTCGGGCCTAATGCGGCTCTGCGAATGTTGAGGCCAGAACAAGTACAGGAGATAGTAGATTGGGTTGCTGACAGTGCCTCCATTTCCTTCACATTGTCTCCCACCCAGTCTCCTGCTGAAAGATCAGAGTTGGCACCTTAAGCCGATGTCCATCAGTCTTTCACCTCACCCCCTTGCAAATCAGCCAAGCAGTCTGAGCCCCATATCATGCAGCAGTCTCTTCTGCTTTTTGATGACTCTGCTAGCAGGCTTTCCCAGGGCCATCCACCTAGCCCTGCCCCTGAATTGGAAGACATTGAGTGCACCGATGCCCAGCCACTTATGTTTCAAGATGAGTACATGGGAGGACTACGGCAGCACATCTCGGATGATGACGAAACATAGGTGTGCAGACCGACAAGGAGGGCGGGGGGTGAAGACTGGATGGAAGATGATGTGGAGGACGATGAGGTCCTCGACCCCACATGGAATCAAGGTCATGCGAGTGACCTATGTAATTCGGAGGAAACAATCACAGCAGAAGAGTGAGCAGGGTGCGAAAGTGAAGCGGCCGTCCCCTAGACAGTACGCCTGCCCACCACATCAAGAGACGGGGAACACCAAAGCCAGCTCCAAGGAGTTCCCTGGCGTGGCAGTTCTTCAGACAATGTGCTGACGACAAGACACGAGTTGTTTGCACGCTGTGCAATCAGAGCCTGAAGTGAGGCATAAACGTTCTCAACCTGAGCACAACCTACATGACCAGGCATCTAAGTGCAAAGCACGAGCTGCAGTGGAGTAGACTCCTCTCCACAATGTCCCACGGAAGCGTTCAGCTCTCCATCTCCCAAACACTGGAGCAGAAGAGGAAGTATCCCCCTACCCACCCGCGATCCCTGGCCCTGAATGCCAGCATTTCAAAATTACTAGCCTTTGAAATGCTGTCATTCCGTCTAGTAGAAACAGAGTTTTAAAAGCCTTATGGCCGTGGCTGTCCCACAGTACGTCGTGCCCAGCCACGACTACTTTTCAAGGCGTGCCATCCCTTCCCTGCACAACCAAGTGGGTGACAAAATCAGGTATGCACTGCACAACGCCATCTGTGACAAGGTCCACCTAACTACGGATACGTGGACCAGTAAGCACAGTCAGGGACGTTTTATCTCCCTAACAGCACACTGGGTAAATGCAGTGGCGGCTGGGCCTTAGGCGGATAAAAGTTTGACGCATGTCCTTCCACCACCGATGGTAGCAGGATGCTTCAGTTTGCCTCCTGTTGCTTCCTCCTCCTACACCGCTTCCTCATCCTCTACCGGCTCATCGTAACACCTTCACCACCAACTTCAGCACAGCCAGGGGTAAACGACAGCAGGCAGTTTTAAAACTTATATGTTTGGGGTACAAACCCCACAACGCGCAGGAGCTGTGGACGGGCCTTAAACAACAGACCGATGAGTGGTTGGTGCCAGTGAGCCTCAAGCCCGGCCTGGTGGTGTGCGATAATGGGAAAAATCTCGTAGCAGCTCTGGGACTAGCCAGTTTGACGTACATCCCTTGCTTGGCGCATGTGCTGAATTTGGTGGTGCAGAGGTTCCTTAAAAATTACTCCGATATGTCAGAACTGCTGCATAAAGTGCAGGCCATCTGTGCGCGCTTTCGGCGTCCTCACCCTGCTGCTGCTGGCCTGTCAGCGCTGCAGCGTAACTTCGACCTTCCAGCTCACCGTCTCATATGCGACGGTCCCACAAGGTGGAACTCCACCTAGCACATGCTGGCCAGACTGTGCGGGCAGCAGCAGGCGATAGTGGAGTTTCAGCTGCAGCAAGCACGGGTGAGTCGCTCTGCGGAACAGCACCACTTCACCACCAATGGGCCTCCATGCGAGACCTGTGTTCCTTGTTGCGCTGTTTCAAGTACTCCACCAACATGGCCAGTGCCGATAACGCAGTTCTCAGCATTACTATTCCACTTCTATGCCTCCTTGAAAAAACGCTTCTGGCGATGATGAAAGAGGATGTGGCACAGGAGGAGGAGGAGGAGGAAGAGGGTTAATTTCATAGGGTTTCCGGCCAGTCATTCCCAAGTAGCTCTGAGGGTGGGTTCCTGCACCCACAAATGCCAGGTGCACAATTGTCCAGCCAGGGCACAGTTCTGGAGGATGACAAGGTGGAGGAGATGGAGGAGGAGGAACCATGTTCACAGCAGGGTGGCACCCAATCCAGCTCATGGCCATCATTGGTGCGTGGGGGGGGGGATTCAGAGGACACAGACGACACACCTCCCCCAGAGGACAGCTTGTCGTTGCCTCTGGGCAGCCTGGCACACATGAGCATTTACATGCTGCAGTGTCTCCGCAACGACCGCCGAGTTGCCCACATTCTAACTTGTGCTGATTACTGGGGGGGCAACACTACTGGATCCCTGTTACAAGGACAACGTACCGTCCTTAATTCCGTAACTGGAACGTGATTGTAAGATGCGCGAGTACAAGCGCACGCTAGATGCGCTGCTGGTGGCATTCCCACCTGACAGTGGGGGCACAGTGGAAGCACAAGGCGAAGGCAGAGGAGGAGGAGGAGGTCGCCAATGCAGCTGGGGCACCACCAGCACCTCATAAGGCAGGGTTAGCATGACTGAAATGTGGAAAAGCTTTGTTATCACGCCACAACAACCAGCCCCACCAGCTGATATGGAATGTCTTAGCAGGAGCCAGCATTTCAGCAACATGGTGGAACAGTGCTGGCCTGCCCTGGAGCCAGTGTAATGTCTGAACGTGTGTTTAGCACGGCAGGGGGCGTTATCACAGACAAGCGCAGCGGCCTGTCCACAGGCATGGATCCCACGGGACTTGTCTGTACCTTGTGCAGAATAGACTTGTATACCGGCCTTACCCAGCCATTGTTATACTACATTGCTCATTGTTGTATTTTGGATATTTCCCACTATTTTGGAGTGTACCCAAATAAAAAAATAAAAAAAATAAAAAAATAAATAAAACTGTGTTGGCTACCTCATCCTACTCCACCGCCGCTTCCACCTACACTGCTACGTCCACCGCCTCCTCAAACTCCTACTCCATATGGACCTCCACCTCATAAATCAAGATTCTTTTTTTTAATTTGTACATATTTTATTTTATGTAATTTCACTATTTTGTCTGTTACATTTTTGGGTGAAACTCACAAATTTTTGGGTGTTATATACTACTGCTATGCCTAGTAGACAGGTAAAAAAAAATTCATTAGTTTGTCTGTTACATTTTTGGGTGAAATTCACCAATTTTTGGTTGTGATATACCCGTGCTCTACCTAGTAGACAGTTAAAAAAATGTCATAAAAAATTTCACCAATTTGTCTGTTACATTTTTGGGTGAAATTCATAAATTTTTGGCTGTGATATACCACTGCTATACCTAGTAGACAAGTTAAAAAAAAATCTCTAATTTGTCTGTTACATTCTCGGGTGAAATTCACAAATTTTTGGCTGTGATATACCCCTGCTATACCTATTAGACAGTTAAAAAAAAAAACACAAATTTGTCTGTTACATATTCGGGTGCAATTCACCAATTTTTGGCTGTGACATACTACAGCTATACCTAGTAGACAGGTAAAAAAAAAACACTATTTGGTCTGTTACATATTCGGGTGAAATTTACCAACTTTTGGGTGTGATACACCCCTGCTCTACCTAGTAGACAGGTAAAAAATTTCACTAATTTGTCTGTTACGTTCTCGGGTGAAATTCACCAATTTTTGGCTGTGATATACCCCTGCTATACATATTAGACAGTTAAAAAAATGTCATAAAAAATTTCACTAATTTGTCTGTTACATATTCGGGTGAAATTCACCAATTTTTGGGTGTGATATACCCCTGCTTTACCTAGTAGACAGGTAAAAAAAAATCACTAATTTGTCTGTTACATTTTTGGGTGAAATTCACCAATTTTTGGCTGTGATATACCCTTGCTATACCTATTAGTCAGTTAAAAAAAAATAAAAAATTTGTCTGTTACATTTTTGAGTGAAATTCAACAATTTTTGGGTGTGATATACCCCTGCTCTATCTAGTAGACAGGTAAAAACATTTCACTAATTTGTCTGTTTTACGTTCTCGGGTGAAATTCACCAATTTTTGACTGTGATATACCCCTGCTATACCTATTAGACAGTTAAAAAAATGTCATAAATTTGTCTGTTACGTTTTCTGGTGAAATTCACAAATTTTTGGCTGTGATAAAACCCCTGCTCTGCATAAGTGACAGGGAGATAAATTTAAAAAAAATCGTCTGTTACATTGTCAGTTGACATTTTACCAATTTTGCAGTATACAAATTTTTGAAATTTTATTCCCTGTCACCTGTGCAGAGCAGGGGGCTCTGCATAGGTGACAGGGAATTAAATTTCAAAAATTCTTCTTTAATTGACGCGCGCCCCCTCCTTTCATTCAATGCTTAAACTTTAACAACTTGTCCCACATTTGCGCTTCAATAATTTGTGCCACTTTTCCGCATGATCACATTTAATTTCAAACAATTAACCTTCCTTGGAAGTGGTATCCCTTTCTCACGCTCCATCTCCGGCGTGGAACCCTGATTCGCCGGTAACCGTGATCAACATGGTAGGCGCAGAAAAGAACATGGAAAGTTGATAGAGAAGATATCCAATTGGATCGTGAACATCACGGGGACGTGCGGCATGGTGGGGCAGTATGTGTGCACACGCCACACGTACTGACTGATGGGTCTGCCCCCTTCAACTTCTGGGTCTCCAAATTGGGCACATGGCCTGAGCTTTCCCTTTATGCCTTGGAGGTGCTGGCCTGCCCTGCAGCCAGTGTATTGTCTGAACGTTTATTTAGCACGACTGGAGGGGGTTATCACATTTTATATTTCCCAATGTTTTGGGGTGTACCCTAATAAAAACAAAATATTAAATTAAAAGCAAAAACCTGTGTTGGCTACCTCCTCCTCCTCCACCCCTGCTTCCACCTACACCGCCACATCCACTGCCTCCTCAACCTCCTACTCCATATGGACCTCGTCCTCCTAGATCAAGATTATTATTTTTTATTTTTACGTGTCATGTTATTTGAAGTAATTTCCCTATCCACATTGGCAATGGCAAGTGCTCTGAACCACATTTTGCTGGCATTTGCAGCCCTCTATCCCTTTCCATGACATTTTTCGAGTCATTTTAGTGCTCAAAAGTTCGGGTCCCCATTGACTTCAATGGGGTACGGGTTCGGTGTCAAGTTCGGGTCCCGAACTCGAACTTTTTTGTGAAGTTCGGCGAACCCGTCGAACCCGAACATCCAGGTGTCCGCTAGACTCTATTTAGTTACCCTTCTATGTATTTCTTCATAATTTGTAAAGAGTAGCCTACATTTGGTATTTTGATTCTCTTATTTTCTATTGATACATTAGATTTGGTATCTAAAACTTCATTACTCTCCATCTGTATTTGTTGTTAACCTAATTCCTCTGTGAATATAGTCTAAAATAGTATTTTATAATCAATGGACAGTTGACAAGAACAAAGAGAATGTTGGAAGAGATAGCTTTTAGAAATTATAGAACCCTCAGTAGCTTTTGCAGAAGATTCAAGTAGGCATATGGAAAAACAGAATGCATATTTTTAATGTGACATTTACAGAGTCAGAGGCTCAATTTACATTAAAGCTTTGAGGATTTAATATGATATTAACATAATCTTTAATTTTAACTTCAAAGAAGAGCACTTTGGGCTATATTAAATTTAGACAAATGTACCTGTAATATGTAGCAACAGGCTGATAATTGGCAATGATCCTTAGCTAAAATGATTTCTTTAAATCCCAATTACATTTCTGTATTCTTTACTGCTTGAGATTCCTTAGTAAGCCTACATTAGACCACAAAAAGCATGTATTTTCTTATATTTATATAGTATACTAAGGTATAAAGGGATTTTTCAGAATTAAAAAATACATTACGCTAACAGCAGGAAATGCATTAAAAAAAGAAAAAAATGCTCACCTGCTATATCTCTCCCAAACACACCTCACTAGACTTTGTTGATTTTTGACTGACACGCTATATACTCATGTGCCCAGTGGCATGCTGGCATCACGTCTGAAACCAATGATTGGCAGCAGTGACAATAGGAAGTCTACGCACTTTTCCATCAGCATAAACCATAGATTTATCATTAACTTCTTTTTGTAGAATGTTTTATTAATAGCAAGTTCTATTTCATTGATGAGAGTCAATAAGGTAAAACAGATAAATGAAAATAAAATATAGTTAAAATATCGGCAATCAATATATATGAGCAATGTATCATGGTATTTGTGACGGTGACATTTGGCAGTTGAAATTACAAAAAATTCTCAAACCTAACAATAAACAAATATGTTTCACCAGTGAAACATAAAAACATCATAGCAGCCTTAGAATTGTAACGATCAGTGGATGTGGAAGCATTGTGTCAACCAACCCGTTTGACTTTGGGCTAAAGCTATGGCCTTATCCTGGAAGTCTTCTTATATTCAGCCTGTAACTCTTATGCAGAGATCTGAACTTTACTATAGTGGAGCCACCAGGCCGCTAACTCCTGGAGTAGCCACGGTGTGGGTAACAGCTGAGCCACAGGGGCAGGGACACTGGTGCAGGGCACTAAGGAATCAGGCAAAACTTGTAGTCAGTAACAGGCTAAGATTGGGACAGGCAAAGTTCATGCAAATCTGTGAAACAAGTATAAAGGTCATTGCTGGCAGCTCAGGACCAATACAATGATCAGGCACAGGTCAAGTCAGGTGGCAGAGGGTGAAGAATCAAGCAGAAGTTGGTACATGGGCAGACAAGCATATTATGGCACCTTTGTAGAATCTAGAAGCTAGTAATCATACTACTCAGTCAGTGAGTGAGACAAACAGCACATCATACATAGCAGAACTGACTAAAACATTAGGAGCAGATGTACACAGAACCAAAGTGGGAGTTAACCCTTTTAATACTGCAGAATGAGATGAGGTTCAATAAAAAATATCTCCAGTAGACACACAGGATACAGTTGCTGAAGTGTTGGTACTGTGACAAACACAAGGTGAGTGCAGCAGTGTCCATGTTTTCCTGAAGTAGCAGGGCGGCAGCAGCAGCAATATAATGGAAGTCAATGGGAAAACCCGAGCATTAAACCTGGCACCCCCTGCTCTGAAGAAGGGAGGGTGCCTGGTTCATAGGAAAAGGTCAGAGATTGATGGAAACACCACCAAAATGATCCGGGAACAGCATGGGTAGGATGTCTGGATGCATCTTGGACTCCCAGGTCGCTGCTGGGCTGGGAACGATGTTGTCCAAGTAGTACGCCACTTTTACAGACTGACAATAATACACACCAAACCGAAGATAAAATCAGTTTTGGAGGAAAATTTGTTAGGAAACATTCTTTCCTGTATATTTACTTGTATATAAAGTGCATGTGCTGCCAAAAATTACAAGGAAGAGGCACTCTGATACAACCTGTATATCACATAAAGGAAGGCCTCATTCACATTGTGGTACAATTGTTCATGTAGTGGGAATCCTACACTCATAAAGCCTATGCACTAAGTGAAAGGGCTGCCAAAAATTACATGGAACTGGCACTCCAATACACCCTTTGTTACACATAAAGGAGGGCATCATATACAGCCTTGAAAAAAAATTATGATTGATGGCCTGCTGGTTACCCTCAAAAACATTTGGAGCAAGGGCCATTCAGATGTCTGGCCTATCAACCTTTGATGTTATTGTCAGCGCAAACCATGGTGACCACGGGTAACGGGGAATCAGGGTTCGATTCCGGAGATGGAGCCAGAGAAACAGCTACCACATCCAAGCAAGGCAGCATGCGTGCAAATTACCTATTAGGTATAATAAGGTGAGAGCCTACAGATGATCTGACCCTGTAAAAGATTTTAGGTGTGGGCCTGCAGGTGAGCTGACCCTGTAAAAAATTATATGCGAGGGCCTGCTGGTGAGCTGACCCTGTAAAAAATTATATGTGAGGGCCTGCTGGTGAGCTGACCCTGTGAAAGATTTTAGGTGCGGGCCTGCTGGTGAGCTGATCCTGTAAAAGGTTGTAGGTGAGGGCCTGCAGGTGAGCTGACCCTCTAAAACAATAAATGTGAGGGCCATCAGGTGAACTGACCTTGTAAAAGATTGTAGGTGAATGCCTGCTGGTGAGCTGACCTTTTAAAACATTGTATGAGAGGGCCTGCTGGTGAGCTGACCCTGTAAAACATTATATGCGAGGGCCTGCTGGTGAGCTGACCCTGTAAAACATTATATGCGAGGGCCTGCTGGTGAGCTGACCCTGTAAAAGATTTTAGGTGCGGGCCTGCTGGTGAGCTGATCCTGTAAAAGGTTGCAGGTGAGGGCCTGCAGGTGAGCTGACCCTCTAAAACATTATATGTGAGGGCCTTCAGGTGATCTGACCCTGTAAAAGATTGTAGGTGAAGGCCTGCTGGTGAGCTGACCCTGTAAAACATTGTATGAGAGGGCCTGCTGGGGAGCTGACCCTGTAAAACATTATATGAGAAGGCCTGCTGGTGAGCTGACCCTGTAAAACATTATATATGCGAGGGCCTGCTGGTAGTGATGGACGAACATCGGCCAGGACGATTCGCAAACGCGATCAAATGTTCGCGAACCGCAAGTTCGCAGCGGGCCCCATTCACTTTAATGGCAGGCGAACCCTGAAAAACCTTCTGGTCATTATTGCAGCAACCAAATACTTACAAGAAGTGCTCAAATCATCCACCAACCTGGACAGTGACATACCAGAGGGGGATCAATGGCAAAAATTCCCACAAAAAATATGTATTTTAATCACGGGCCATTTTTATGCATCCTAAAGGGAAACTGTCAAAAATGTGGCTTGTTGGAGCCTAGAAAAAACGTTTTTTAAGCCACGGGAGTACAGGCCCCAAAAATTAGGCATTCACCTGACAGAAAACATCAAGTGATTAAGTGGCTGGAGGTATATTAGACGGTCATTAGATATACATTTTACTGCAGGCCAGTACAAATAGATGTCAAATACATATGTTTAACCCCTTAGGGACGCATGACGTACCGGTACGGCATGTTTCCCGAGTCCTTAAGGACCCATGACGTACCGGTACGTCATGGCTTTAAAATGCGATTGCGGCGCCGCGGGGGTTAATCGGAACGGGATGCCCCCCCCCCCCGTATCGGCGCTTTCTGCAGTTTCTGATCCCCGCGGTCCCTGCCCAAAATGTAGATTTTTTCACCCCCCCTGCACCCCTGAATGATTTTATGCCGGTGGGTGGTGCAGGTGGGTGGTGCAGAAGGGGGCTGCAAGCGGTGCGGGTGGTGCAGCAGGCGGGATCGCGATCCCCCGCCCGCCTCCTCTTGAATATTCATTGGTGTCCAGTGGTTATACCAGAGTGTCAGCACATTGCTGACACTCTGGTATAAACGGCTGACATCTGTGCTGTGATGTCAGCCGTTTAACCCTTTCCATACCGCGGTCCGCTGTATGGAAACGGTTAACAGTCAGGGAGCTCCCTCCCTCTCCCATCGGGGGCTGCTGTGCCTTTGCAGCCCCCAGACAGGATGTGGTCACAGAGGGAAGGAGCCCCCCTCCTTAACCTTCCCCGTCTGCTCAGTTGTGGCAGACGGGGAATTTTCCCATGGCAATATGACACCTTCTCAGGCATCCTGCTGTCCATGGTGTTGAACAGATCTGTGCTAAAGGCATAGATCTGTTCAGACAAAGTGTAAGTAAAATACAGTACAATACACTATATAGTGCACTGTACTGTAATATACAGACATCAGACCCACTGGATCTTCAAGAACCAAGTGGGTCTGGGTCAAAAAAAAGGTTAAAAAAAAGTGAAAAAAGTAAAGATAATAAAAAAAAACACATTTATCACTGAATAAAAAAATAAATAAATAAATACACTACACATATTAGGTATCGAAGCGTCCGTAACGACCTGATCTATAAAACGGTTATGTTACTTTCCCCACACGTTGACCACCATAAAAATAAAAAAATTAAAACTATGGGAAAATTGAAATTTTGCCCACCTTACTTCATAAAAAAGGTAATAGAAGTGATCAAAAAAGTCGCATGTACGCCTAAATAGTACCAATCAAACCGTCATCTTATCCCGCAGAAATCATACCCTACCCAAGATAATTGCCCAAAAACTGAAAAAACTATGGCTCTTAGACTATGGAAAGACTAAAACATGATTTTTTTGTTTAAAAAATGAAATCATTGTGTAAAACGTACATAAATAAATAAAAAATACACATATTAGGTATCGCCGCGTCCGTATGGACCGGCTCTATAAAAATATCACATGACCTAACCCCTCAGGTGACCACCATAAAAAAATAAAAATAAAAACGGTGTAAAAAAAGCCATTTTTTGTCATCTTACGTCAGAAAAAGTGTAATAGCAAGCGATCAAAAAGTTGTATGCACCCCAAAATAGTGCCAATCAAATCGTCATCTCATCCCACAAAAAATTAGACCCTATCTAAGATAATCGGCCAAAAACTGAAAAAACTATGGCTCTCAGACTATGGAGACACTAAAACATGATTTTTTTTTTTGTTTCAATTAAATCATTGTGTAAAACCTTGTTTGTGGTGGAAGGGCTGAATGGGAATACAGTGTATTCAGTACATTATAAACAACACATTTAAAGTGCCTTTATGTTCATCAGCTTTCCTCTGGTGGAGTCGAGAAGTCATGGTCAATCCAGTCCTTGTTCATTTTTATAAGAGTCAACCTGTCAGCATTTTCAGTTGACAGGCGAATACGCTTATCTGTTATAATGCCACCAGCAGCACTAAATACCCGCTCAGACAAAATGCTGGCGGCAGGGCAGGCCAGCACCTCCAAGGCATAGAGCGCCAGTTCGTGCCACGTGTCCAGCTTGGATACCCAGTAGTTGTAAGGCACTGAGAAATCATATAGGACGCTGACACGGTCTGCTATGTACTCCTTCACCATTTTCCAAAAATGTTCCCTCCTTGTGACACTAGGCCACACATCCGGGTGAGGATGCTGGCGGGGTGTCATAAAACTGTCCCAGGCTTTGGAGAGTGTTGCCCTGCCTCTGTTGGAACTGCTGTGTGTTGCCCTTGTCTCCCCTCCTCAGTTGGCCAAGGAACTACAGACTCTGCCACCAGCGTTGTCAGATGGAAATATTTGGAGCAATTTTTCAACAAGAATCTTCTGGTATTGCACAGGTTTTCTCGTCCTCTACACCAAAGGAATGAGAGATCAGAAGTTCTCTTTGTAGCGAGGGTCGAGAATGGTGAACAACCAGTAATCCGTGTTGTTTAAAATGCGTATAACGCGCGGGTCATGGGAAAGGCAGCCTAACATAAAGTCAGCCATGTGTGCCAGAGTACCGACAGGCAAGACTTTGCTGTCGTCATCAAGAGGATCACTATCAATCTCCTCATCCTCTTCCTCCTCTTCTGCCCAACCACGATGAACAGATGGTATTAAACTTCCATGGGTACTACCCTCTGTAGCTGAGGCAACCGTCTCCTGCTCCTCCTCCTCCTCCTCTTCATCATCCAATTTGCGCTGAGAAGACGAACTGAGGGTGGTCTGGCTATCACCCTGTGTAATGTCTTTCCCCATTTACACTTCTTCCACATGCAAAGCGCCATCCTTAATTGTGAGCAGCGAGTGTTTGAGTAGACACAGAAGTGGGATGGTTAAGCTGATAATAGCGTTATCGTCGCTCACATCTGTGTTGATTCCTCAAAGTTTCTTAACACCTCACAGAAGTCAGACAACCATGCCCACTCCTTGCTTGTGAATAGCGGAAGCTGACTGAAAAGGAAACGACCATGTTGCAGCTGGTATTCCACTACTGCCCTCTGATGCTCACAAAGCCTGGTCAACATGTGGAACGTGGAGTTCCAGCACGTGCTCAAGTCGCACAACAGCCGGTGATCTGGCAATTTTAAGCGCTGCTGCAGCATTGACAGACCGGCTGAAGCTGTGGATGACTTGTGGAAATCTGCACATACGCGGCGCACCTTCACCAGCAGCTCAGGCAAATTGGGGTAGGTTTTGAGAAACCGCTGAACCACAAGGTTGAACACGTGGGCTAGGCATGGGATGTGTCTGAGCTTGCTGAGCTTCAAAGCCGACACCAAGTTACGGACATTATCAGACACAACCATGCCTAGTTTTAGGTTAAGTGACGAGAGCCATAGCTCAGTCTGGTTTCTTATTCCCTGCCACAGCTCTGCGCCAGTGTGCTGTTTGTCCCCTAAGCATATCAGCTTCAGCACGGCCTGTTGCCGCTTCCCCACAGCAGTGCTACACTGCTTCCAGCTACCAACTGATAACTGACTGTTGCTGCACGCGGATAAATCGGAGTTGGAAGTGGAGGAGGAGGAGAAGTGGGGTTTGGAGCCACTAACGTAGGTGCTGGCGGAAACCCTGATTGACGTAGGGCCCGCAATCCTTGGCGTCGGTACACCTGTGCCATCCCAGGGTACGACTCGCTCCCAGCCTCCACAACATTCATCCAGTGTGCCGTCAGGGAAATGTAGCATCCCTGGCCAAATGCACTTGTCCATTTGTCTGTGGTAAAGTGGACCTTTCCAGTAACTGCGTTGGTCAGGGCACGTGTGATGTTACGGGACACATGTTGGTGTAAGGCGGGCATGGCACACCTTAAAAAATAGTGGCAGCTGAGGACTGCGTAACTCGGGACGGCTGCCGACATCAGGCTGCGGAAGGCCTCAATATCCACAAGCCTAAATGGCAACATTTCCAGGGCCAGTTATTTGGACAGCTGCGCATTTAGTGCTATGGTTTGTGTGTGGGTGGCTGGGTATTTTTGCTTGCATTCAAAGGTCTGGGGTATGGACATTTGGACGCTGCGCTGGGACACGAAAGTGGATGTGGTCGCTGATGGTGCTTGCGAAGGTCCAGACGCAGGGCAGGAGGTATCCAGGCCTGCGCCTTCAACAGGGGATTGGCCAGCACGTAACATAGGGGAAGAGGCAGTGGTGTGACCCACAGACACAGATTATGGACCCAGATGTTTGTCCCACTTATTACGGTGCTTGGATGCCATGTGGCGGATCATGCTGGTGGTGGTGAGGTTGCTAGTGTTCAAGCCCCGGCTCATTTTCGTATAGCACAGGTTGCAAACTATTATTCTTTTGTCGTCCGCACTTTCCTCAAAAAAGTGCCATACTGCGGAACATCTACTCCTTGGCAAGGGAGATTTCCGCAAAGGGGAGGCTCCGTGGAACAATTGCAGGTCTGTTTGGTGTTGCGCGCCTTCTACCTTTTGCCACCCCACTGCCTCTTCCAGCCTGTTTTGGTGCTCCAGATCCCCTCCCTCTGTACCGCTGTCCTTGTACGGCTTTCCACCTTCCCAGGTTGGGTCAGTGACCTCATCGTCCACCACATCCTCTTCCACTTCCTCACTCTTATCATCCTCCTGATTTGTTGACCTAACCACAACCTCAGTGATTGACAACTGTGTCTCATCCTCTTCATCAACCTCTTTCACAAATAGGGGAAAAAAATGAACCCTTAGTTCGGCGCTGCTACAGATGGACTCAGGACCAGATTGGTATAAGTAAAGAATATCTTTATTCTAAGTCTACCGTTTTAGGGGCGAACAGCCCCCTTCATCAGGACATTAAAGCATAAAAATATAGAGCATGGTGTCTGTTTCTGTCTTATTTATGTGTTTTGTTTGAGCGCGCTGTTCAGACTCAGTGGGGCGGGAAAAGGGGCGGGGCTTGGCAGTAACTCCGAGTCAGGGAGCTGCCTCCGATAGTTTCTTGTCTGTGGTCGAGTAGTATGTGGACGGTATGCATTGCGTTGTATGTGGGCGGTGGCATAACAGGATGGCGTTTCTCAGAGTGACAGTGCAAGGAGATGCTTATCAGAGTGCCCGTACTTCGACTGCAGGTAGCGTCCTTCTCTCATGTTTATGAGTGTGGAGGTGGCCGGCAGGGAACGGACTCTCTGGTTGTACCTCTGCTGTGTCAGTGGAGCACTCCGGGGCTCCGGTTTATGACTTGCAGGTTCGTTCCCACATGGGGTAAAAGAAAAAATAATAAGAAGGAGAGAATAAAATGGAGAATGAAATGTTTAAGGCCCCTTTCAAACGGGCGAGTATTCCGCGCGGATGCGATGCGTGAGGTGAACGCATTGCACCCGCACTGAATACCGACCCATTCATTTCTATGGGCTGTTCAGATGAGCGGTGATTTTCACGCATCACTTATGCGTTGCGTAAAAATCGCAGCATGCTCTATATTCTGCGTTTTTCACGCAACGCAGGACCCATAGAAGTGAATGGGGCTGCGTGAAAATCGCAAGCATCCGCAAGCAAGTGCGGATACGGTGCAATTTTCACGCACGGTTGCTAGGAGACGATCGGGATGGAGACCCGATCATTATTATTTTCCCTTATAACATGGTTATAAGGGAAAATAATAGCATTCTGAATACAGAATGCAAAGTTAAATAGAGTCGGAGGGATTAAAAAAAATAATAATAATAATTTAACTCAAATTAGTCACTTGATCACGTAGCCGGCATCTCCTTCTGTCTCCTTTGTTGAATAGGACCTGTGGTGAGCATTAAGTACAGTTACAGGACCTTTGATGACGTCACTCCGGTCATCCCATGGTACGTCACATGATCTTTTACCATGGTGATTGATCATGTGATGACCGGAGTGACGTCATCAAAGGTCCTGTAACTGTACTTAATGCTCACCACAGGTCCTATTCAACAAAGGAGACAGAAGGAGATGCCGGGCCGCGATCAAGTGGACTAAGGTGAGTTAAATTTTTTTTTTTTTTTTTTTAACCCCTCGAGCCCTATTTTACTTTGCATTCTGTATTCAGAATGCTATTATTTTCCCTTATAACCATGTTATAAGGGAAAATAATACAATCTACAGAACATTGATCCCAAGCCCGAACTTCTGTGAAGAAGTTCGGGTTTGGGTACCAAACATGCGCGATTTTTCTCACGCGCGTGCAAAACGCATTACAATGTTTTGCACTCGCGCAGAAAAATTGCGGGTGTTCCCGCAATGCACCCGCACATTTTCCCGCAACGCCCGTGTGAAACCAGCCTTAGCGAATCAGAACAATAAATAGAATAAAAATCTCCACTCTGTTTTTTGTATTCCTACATAACTCCTTTAAAACACCAGTTAACAGTGGTCGTTAGCATTCTTATTTTTAGTGATTTTTTAAATAAAATTTGCTGTAAGGGACGGGGTGATGGTTACAGCTGATGCAAGGCTATTTTTAAAAAAAGGGGGGGTGGAAAGGGGTATATCAAGCTTTTGTGTACTCAATTTTTAGCTTTTTTCAAGTATTTGTACAGTGGCGATCATGTTGGATGCGGGAGAGAGAGGGGAGAAAAAAAAAAAATTTGCATAAATTAACAATATGGCTTCACTAATTTCATTTAATCTGTATGGGACCAAAGTGTCCAGTTGGTAAATCCAGTAGACTTCTCTCCTCTGTAGTCCACTGAATCTATTATATGGATTATCCGGTATACAGTCAATTGGAGTAATTGTTAGGACATGTTTTTTTCTTTTCTGGTGCAAATGCACAATGTCTGGAAATGCTGTGTTTCGGGCATTGTTTTTGTATGTTATATCGGTGTTGGTTAACTCTACAATGTAGTGGTTGTGTGGTGCGGCCCACGTATTGGAGGCCGCACTCGCATTCGATTAGGTATATGGCATAGTTACTCTGGCATGTCAAGTGATGTTTAATCGTCAAAATAGCACCATTTTTTGTTGAGCTGAAAGTTGTTAGTTTATGTGTGATCATATGGCAACATAGGCACCTTTTTGTTCCACATTTAAAACTGCCCGCTGGTTTTCGTTTGGTATCCATTTTTGTCTTGGTGTGTTGTTTGGGTTTACTTGGTGCTAAAGTGCTCTTAATTGTAGGAGCCCTCCTATAGATGATTACGGGTTGTTTTGGGAGGTATTTTTCGAGGTAGGGGTCTTGTCTTAGTATATGCTAGTGTTTTATTATTATTTCACAAATTGATTTATTGGATGTATTGTATTGTGTGATAAGATTTAAATGTCTTTCTAGTTGTGCTTCTTCTTTCTTTGTTGTGTTTTTCAGGCATTCTTTTTGTGTGTTGGTCATACTCCTCTTATATGCATTTTTTATGAGTTTTTCTGGGTATCCTTTGTCCTTAAATATTTTTTGTATGACCTTTGCTTGTTGTTTAAAATCCTCGTCCTCTGTACAATTGCATCTTACGCGTTTGTACTCGCTATATGGGACGTTGTATGTAACTGTTGGTGTCTACTAATTTGAATAAGTTTTTATTATAAGAGTATTGTTCTTACAGGAGATGGAGATGTCTAGAAAGTCTATCTTAGTCTTATCATAGGTTGGAGCGAAAGAAATCCCCCAGGTTGTATTATTTAACTCTTTACAGAAATCCATTGCTGAGTTTTCATCCCCGTCCCAGACAATGAAAATTTCATCTATATATCTCTTGTAATAGATAGTCTGTTTTCTCTGGTGTGGGTCACTGTAGATAGTAACATAGTAACATAGTACATAAGGCCGAAAAAAGACATTTGTCCATCCAGTTCGGCCTGTTATCCTGCAAGTTGATCCAGAGGAAGGCAAAAAACCCTGTGAGGTAGAAGCCAATTTTCTCCACTTTAGGGGAATAAAAAATTTCTTCCCGACTCCAATCAGAATAACTCCCTGGATCAACGACCCCTCTCTAGTAGCTATAGCCTGTAATATTATTACGCTCTAGAAACACATCCAGGCCCCTCTTGAATTCCTTTATTGTACTCCCCATCACCACCTCCTCAGGCAGAGAGTTCCATAGTCTCACTGCTCTTACCGTAAAGAATCCTCTTCTATGTTTGTGTACAAACCTTCTTTCCTCCAGACGCAGAGGATGTCCCCTCGTCACAGTCACAGTCCTGGGGATAAATAGCTGATGGGATAGATCTCTGTACTGACCCCTGATATATTTATACATATTAATTAGATCTCCCCTCAGTCGTCTTTTTTCTAAAGTGAATAGCCCTAATTTTGATAATCTTTCATGGTACTGTAGTTGCCCCATTCCAGTTATTACTTTAGTTGCCCTCCTCTGAACCCTCTCTAGCTCTGCTATGTCTGCCTTGTTTACAGGAGCCCAGAACTGTACACAGTACTCCATGTGTGGTCTGACTAGCGATTTGTAAAGTGGTAGGACTATGTTCATATCACGGGAATCTATGCCCCTTTTGATGCAACCCATTATCTTGTTGGCCTTGGCAGCAGCTGCCTGACACTGGTTTTTGCTGTTTAGTTTGCTGTTTATTAAAATTCCTAGATCCTTTTCCATGTCAGTGTTACCGAGTGTTTTACCATTTAGTATGTACGGGTGACTTGCATTTTCCTTCCCATGTGCATAACCTTACATTTATCAGTGTTAAACCTCATCTGCCACTTATCTGCCCAAGCCTCCAATCTATCCAGATCCCTCTGTAGTAGTATACTGTCCTCTTCAGTGTAAATTACTTTACACAGTTTAGTGTCATCTGCGAAAATTGATACTTTACTATGCAAGCCTTCTACAAGATCATTAATAAATATATTGAAGAGAATAGGGCCCAATACTGACCCCTGAGGTACCCCACTAGTGACAGTGACCCAATCTGAATGTGTACCGTTAATAACCACCCTCTGTTTTCTATCATTGAGCCAGTTACTTACCTACATACAGATGTTTTCTCCCAGTCCGAGCATTCTCATTTTATATACTAACCTTTTATGCGGTACAGTGTCAAATGCTTTGGAGAAGTCCAGATATACGACATCCATTGATTCGCCGCTGTCAAGTCTAGAACTTACCTCCTCATAGAAACTGATTAAATTAGTTTGACATGACCGATCCCTCACGAAGCCATGCTGATATGGCGTTATTTGCTTATTTCCGTTGAGATGCTCTAATATAGCATCTCTCAGAAAACCTTCAAACAGTTTACCCACAACAGATGTTAAACTTACCGGCCTATAGTTTCCAGGCTCTGTTTTTGGCCCCTTTTTGAATATTGGCACCACATATGCCACGCGCCAATCCTGTGGGACATTCCCTGTCAGTATAGAGTCTGCAAATAATGTATGTATTTTCAAATTTTCCCATGAATAAATTAGCAAAAGACGATGCTACTTTCATACCCATAGCGGTCCCACGGCATTGGTGATATATGTTGTTATTGTATATAAAGAAATTATTTTCTAAAATGAAGCGTAGGCTTTCTAGTAAGAATTGGACTGGTGTTTTTAATGTGAGGTCATTCCGTAGTGTATCTTCTATGCATTGTATACCTAGAACGTGTTGTATGTTTGAATACAACCCTGTTACATCCATGGTTAGCAGGGCGTAAGTGTCTTTCCATATAATATTGTCAAGTTCCTGAATGAGCTGTCTGGAATCATGTAGATAGCTGGGTAGGTTGCGAACATAAGCTTGAAGAAAAAGGTCTAGATAGTGTGACAGGTTACTAGTTGCCGAATTGGTGTTCGACACGATGGGCCTTCCTGGAGGGTTTTCTATGTTTTTGTGTATCTTGGGAAGGTGGTAAAAATAGGGATTAGACAAAGATTTTGCTGTGAGGAAATTTTTTTCTTTTTTATTTATCAATTGATTATCGTATGCATTTTTTATTAGGTTTGTTAGTCTTTTTACAATATCAGAGAAGGGGTTCTCTGGTAATTCTCGGTAGTAGTCCCTATCATTTAGAATATTTAGGGCTATCCCACCTCCCTTGTCGGCTGGACGTATTATTATGTTTTTATTGTTACTCAGGAAAAAGAAAACTAGAACAAGAGGATGCAGGGGAGGACAACACCAAAAAAAGGAAAAACAGAATAGGTAGAGAAAAGGAAAAACCAAAAATGAAACCACACTAACAGTTCAAATTTTCAATTTGTCATCTCACATTCTCACAAAATCTGAAAATAGTTTATTACAAAAAGGGCTTTCCTTTTGTCCACATAACAACGTGGACCCCTTTGAATTATTTTTAGATATGCAAAAATTTAGGAAGAATTTAACCATTAAGAGACATTTTGAATACGAGAACACCTGGAAAAAAACGAAAGATACGCCTGAGAACACCAATCTAGAAGAGTCTCCGGCATATAAACATCAAGAAGTCCGTCCAAAATCGAACTTCTTCCCCCTCCAGAGCCTAGGATACCTGATACCAACCTTCTTTGACCTTGTGTCAGCAGATCTAAAAAAGATTACCACACAAGGTAATCGAACCACCCTTAACCATAAAAGCAACTTAACCCACGAGGAAAAAAATGCTTTAAAAAGACTGAGTAACAATAAAAACATAATAATACGTGGGATAGCCCTAAATATTCTAAACGATAGGGACTACTATCGGGAAATACCAGAGAACCCCTTCCTTGATATTGTAAAAAGACTAACAAACCTAATAAAAAAATGCATACGATAATCAATTGATAAATAAAAATGAAAAAAATTTCCTCACACCAAAATCTCCATCTAATCCCTATTTTTACCACCTTCCCAAAAACATAGAAAACCCTCCAGGAAGGCCGATCGTGTCGAACACCAACTCGGCAACTAGTAACCTGTCACACTACCTTTTTCTTCAACCTTATGTTCGCAACCGACCCAGCTATCTACACGATACCAGACAGCTCATTCAGAAACTTGACAATGTTATATGGAAAGACACTTACGCCCTGCTAACCATGCATTTAACAGCGTTGTATTCAAACATACAACACGATCTAGGTATACAATGCATAAAAGATACACTACGGAATGACCTCACATTAAAAACAGCACAAGTCCAATTCTTACTAGAAAGCCTACACTTCATTTTAGAAAATAATTTCTTTATATACAATAACAACATATATCACCAATGCCGTGGGACCGCTATGGGTACGAAAGTAGCACCGTCTTTTGCTAATTTATTCATGGCAAAATTAGAAAATACATACATCTACAGTGACCCACACCAGAGAAAACAGACTATCTATTACAAGAGATATATAGATTAAATTTTCATCGTCTGGGACGGGGATGAAAACTCAGCAATGGATTTCTGTAAAGAGTTAAATAATACAACCTGGGGGATTTCTTTCACTCCAACCTATGATAAGACTAAGATAGACTTTCTAGACATCTCCATCTCCTGTAAGAACAATACTCTTATAATGAAAACTTTTTCAAATTAGTAGACACCAACAGTTACATACACTATAAGAGCTTTCACCACAAAAAATTGCTACAGAACGTCCCATATAGCGAGTACAAACGCGTAAGACGCAATTGTACAGAGGACGAGGATTTTAAACAACAAGTAAAGGTCATACAAATAAGATTTAAGGACAAAGGATACCCAGAAAAATGCATATAAGAGGAGTATGACCAACACTCAAAAAGAATGCCTGAAAAACACAACAAAGAAAGAAGAAACACAACTAGAAAGACATTTAAATCTTATCACACAATACAATACATCCAATAAATCAATTTGTGAAATAATAATAATAAAACACTAGCCTATACTAAGACAAGACCCCTACCTCGAAAAATACCTCCCAAAATAACCTGTAATCATCTATAGGAGGGCTCCTACAATTAAGAGCACTTTAGCAGCAAGCAAACCCAAACAACACACCAAGACAAAAATGGATACCAAACGAAAACCAGCGGGCAGTTTTAAATGTGGAACAAAAAGGTGCCTATGTTGCCATATGATCACACATAAACTAACAACTTTCAGCTCAACAAAAAATTCTGCTATTTTTCTGATTAAACATCACTTGACATGCCAGAGTAACTATGTCATATATCTAATCGAATGCGAGTGCGGCCTCCAATACGTGGGCCGCACCACACAACCACTACATTGTAGAGTTAACCAACACCGATATAACATACAAAAACAATGCCCGAAACACAGCATTTCCAGACATTGTGCAAATACACCAGAAAAGAACAAACGTCCTAACAATTACTCCAATTGACTGTATACCGGATAATCAATTAATAATTGATTAATAATAATAATAGATTCACTGGACTAAAGAGGAGAGAAGTCTACTGGATTTACCAACTGGACACTTTGGTCCCATAAGGATTAAATGAAATTATTGAAACCATATTGTAAATTTATGCAATTCTATTTTTTATTTTTTATTTTTTTTCTCCCCTCTCTCTCCCGCGCCCAACATGATCGCCACTGTACAAATACTTGAAAAAATATTAAAATCGAGTACACAAAAGCTTGATATACCCCTTTCCACCTAAACCAGATATACATATATACGAAAAAAGATACAGTCAGGTCCATAAATATTGGGAAATCGACACAATTCTAACATTTTTGGCTCTATACACCACCACAATGGATTTGAAATGAAACAAACAAGATGTGCTTTAACTGCAGACTGTCAGCTTTAATTTGAGGGTATTTACATCCAAATCAGGTGAACGCTGTAGGAATTACAACAGTTTGCATATGTGCCTCCCACTTGTTAAGGGACCAAAAGTAATGGGACAGAATAATAATAATAATCATAAATCGAACTTTAATTTTTTAATACTTGGTTGCAAATCCTTTGCAGTCAATTACAGCCTTAAGTCTGGAACGCATAGACATCACAAGACGCTGTGTTTCATCCCTGGTGATGCTCTGCCAGGCCTCTACTGCAACTGTCTTCAGTTCCTGCTTGTTCTTGGGGCATTTTCCCTTCAGTTTTGTCTTCAGCAACTGAAATGCATGCTCAATCAGATTCAGGTCAGGTGATTGACATTGCCATTACATAACATTCCACTTCTTTCCTTTAAAAAACTCTTTGGTTGCTTTTGCAGTATGCTTTGGGTCATTGTCCATCTGCACTGTGAAGCACCGTCCAATGAGTTCTGAAGCATTTGGCTGAATATGAGCAGATAATATTGCCCGAAACACTTCAGAATTCATCCTGCTGCTTTTGTCAGCAGTCACATCATCAATAAATACAAGAGAACCAGTTCCATTGGCAGCCATACATGCCCACGCCATGACACTACCACCACTATGCTTAACTGATGAGGTGGTATGCTTAGGATCATGAGAAGTTCCTTTCCTTCTCCATACTCTTCTCTTCCCATCACTCTGTTACAAGTTGATCTTGGTCTCATCTGTCTATAGGATGTTGTTCCAGAACTGTGAAGGCTTTTTTTTATATCATTTGGCAAACTCGAATCTGGCCTTCCTGTTTTTGAGGCTCACCAATGGTTTACATCTTGTGTTGAACCCTCTGTATTCACTCTGGTGAAGTCTTCTCTTGATTGTTGACTTTGACACACATACACCTACTTCCTGGAGAGTGTTCTTGATCTAGCCACCTGTTGCGAAGGGTGTTTTCTTCACCAGGGAAAGAATTCTTCGGTCATCCACCACAGTTGTTTTCCATGGTCTTCCGGGTCTTTTGGTGTTGCTGAGCTCACCAGTGTGTTCCTTCTTTTTAAGAATGTTCCAAACAGTTGTTTTGGCCACACCTAATGTTTTTGCTATCTCTCTGATGGGTTTGTTTAGTTTTTTCAGCCTAATGATGGCTTGCTTCACTGATAGTGACAGCTCTTTGGATCTCATCTTGAGAGTTGACAGCAACAGATTCCAAATGCAAACAGCATACTTGAAATGAACTCTGGACCTTTTATCTGCTCATTGTAATTGGAATAATGAGGGAATAACACACACCTGGCCATGGAACAGCCGAGAAGCCAATTGTCCCATTACTTTTGGTCCCCTAAAATATGTCTAAGTTTAAGATACGAAAAAACCTCAGTAGGGGGAATATGGAAGGTTTGCATAATGATGTCGAACGGTTTTAAGGCTGTACCTGACACCAGGTCTGCTACTGTATAATTCCCTCTATCCCTCCATCCTCTTAAATTAAGATCATTGGAAAAGCATTGAAGCGATTCTATCGGGGTAACGTGCGCCAATGATACCAATGTGGATGAACCTTTATCATGATATGTTTTCCATAGTGCCAGTGAAGTGGATATATAATATGCAAGTTGAATGCCCAAATAGCTTTCATGCAATGCAGCCATTAGGAGAGCCCGCAAATTTCTACCTGGGATTTGCGATTATTCTATATGCACCCAATGCTTCTCCACATCTCCTTTCCACCACTCCTTAAGTTGATTAATTCTGGAGGCTAGGAAATAATCATAAATATTGGGCAGCCCTAAACCACCCGATTTTTTATGCCTGTACATAATACTTCTCGCTATTCTTGGCCTAGTCTTATTCCAAATGAAACCATTTAGCATTTTATTAACAGAGTTAAAAAATGCCACTGGAATAGGGATAGGGATGGTTCGGAACAGATATAATAGTTTCGGGAGTGTATGTTGTTGAAACGCCACGATACGCCCCAACCAGGATAACTCTGACTTGGCCATATGGGTAAGTTCAGGTTGGAGAGATTGTAGAAGAGGTGGGAAGTTCGCCTTATACAATTCTTGAGGGGTAGTTGTTACCCTAAAACCTAAATATTGGACTGAAGACTCTTGCCAATCTAAAGAAAATTCTTTTTTCATATAAGACAATACCGGGTCAGAGATACCTAGTGGGAGGGCCTGGGATTTACTTTCGTTTATTTTGTAGTATGAAAGGGCTCCATAGGAGCATATGATGTCCATAAACTTCCTCAAAGACTCCCTAGGATTTGTTAGCGATAATATTATATCGTCCGCATACATGGATATGCAGTGTTGCCTGCTCCCAATACTAACCCCTGTCACCTCAGTCTCCTGGCGGATTGCCTGTGCCGAGGGTTCTAAGGATAGGATGAATATCAGTGGTGATAGGGGGCAACCCTGTCTCGTGCCATCAGACAGCGCAAACGGATCAGATAACACTCCATTAGCCAATACCCTAGCCGAGGGGTTAGAATAAAGAACCTGAATGGCTCGCATTATAGGCTCCGGAAAACCCATTTTATGGAGTACCGAGAAGACAAACGACCAATTAACGCGGTCGAAAGCCTTCTCAGCATCCAAAGTGACCAATACTGTCGGGGTTCTCATACGGTTCACAAAATCAGCTAGATTCAATATTCTCCTGGAGTTGTCCGTAATCTGACGCCCTTTCACAAACCCTACTTGATCTGGGTCTATCAGAGTGGGGATAATATCTGCCAAGCGGGCCGCTAAAATCTTTGCATAGATTTTTAGATCCGTATTGAGCAAGGAGATAGGACGGAAGTTCTGAGGAATTGAAGGTTCCTTTCCTGGCTTGGGCAAAGTGACAATGACCGCCTCCAGCATTTCTTTAGGCATTTTCCCAGTTGTCATGGCACAAGACAGGGCCGCATGTAAGTGAGGAAGCAAACTATCCATGAACAGTTTATAATACGAATTTGGGAGACCATCCGGCCCTGGGCTTTTGTTATGTGGCAGACCTTTAATTACTTTGGAGATCTCTTCTTGCGAGATAGGGTCAGAGAGGGAGGTCTTATGAGCTTCATCTAAGGAGGGGATTGATAAGGTGTTTAGGAAATTATCAATATTCTCTGGAGAGGCAGGGATAAAACCTGGTTCTGCCTTCAAATTATATAATTGAGAGTAATAAGACATAAATCTGTTAGCTATAGATTTAGGATCATACAGTTTATGTGACTTAAAGGAGTCCCACAAGAATGGTATTTTTGATTTTAGGGCTCTTGCTTTTACTCTGCTTGCCAACAATTTCCCTGCCTTGTTAGCCTGTGAATAATACCTAGCCTTTGTCTTTTTAAGCGAGAGCTCATAGGAATGTAAGTAACTTTCTCTTAGTTGAAGTCTAAGTAGTCTAAGCTTATCAGAGAGTTCAACTGAGGGAGAGGACTTATTCTGTATTTCTATAGACTGAATTTGCGCTGAGAGGTCGGTCTGGTGTTTCTCTCTCAATTTTTTATGTCTATGTCCTATTTTCAATAATATTCCTCTGATATATGCCTTATGGGCCGTCCATACTATCGAGGGATCAGGACCTGAGTTAGCATTAAATTTAAAGTACTCTACCAGTGCAGCCGATACCCCTGGACTGTATTTATCATTAGCCAGAATAAATTCATTAGCCCTCCACAAAGGGTTCGGGTGAGAGATGAATTCTTCTGTCAGCTCCACAGATACTGGAGCATGATCTGACCACGTAATTGTCCCTATGGAGGAACCTATAGATGCCTCCAAGGAGGTTCTATCAGCTAAGATCATATCAATACGTGAATAGGATTTATGTGCAGGCGAATAATAAGAGAAATCCTTTTCTGATGCGTGGTGAATACGCCAAACATCGAACAAGGAGTTGGCCAGTAGTGACTGAGCAAGAGAGGCGGGGCTATTTCTTGTGACAGAGGAGGAATCTTGAAGTGGGTCAAGAACCATATTGAAGTCTCCACAAATTATAACTCTGCCCTCTTTCACAGATTGGACTTTTTTAAAAACCCTATTCAAAAACCTCAAGGGCCGAACGTTCGGGGTGTACACGCCCACCAAAGTATAAGGGATATTGTTAATACAGCATACATGAATAATGTAGCGACCCCCTTCATCCACCACTGTTTGTTTCTCTGTGTGAGCAACTGAATTTTTAATCGCCAACATTACCCCACGTTTTTTACTCATGCCATGGGATTTGATAATTGTCGGGAAAGCTGGGTGTCTCAACCTCTCCTTGTCTGCTGCAACCATGTGTGTCTCCTGTGCGCAGAATATATCACACTTAGTCAAAAGAGCTTCTCTCCACATCATCCGTCTCTTATATGGGCTGTTTAGGCCTTGAACATTTAATGAAACTAGTTTAAACACCATTTTGATACTTGAGAGTATGCTTATGAGAAGATGCCTGGATGATGTGAGGAGAACCATACAATGTCAAATGCAAAACATTCAGCTGAAATGTGAAAAAAGGACCCGACATGGGAAAGTTAAAATAATAACAGGATGGAAACAATAACCTGCTAAACCAAAACTTACTGCCCAAGTAAAGGGACAGGAATGAGGTAGCACAAGGGTTAAAACTCACAATCCCTTGTGATTCTTTTTGGGGAAAAACAGTCATGCCTACCACCTGGAGAATCTTAATAGGTAGAACATGTCCCTGCTCCTGCAGAAAGCAGGATACTTGAAGAACCTCTAATCGATGTTTTTTCTGACGACGACTTTCAACCCGGTGCCATTCTCCTTCATCAGGTAACTGCTGGTGCTGAGTTGCCATAGGGACGTCATCCACTGAAATGTTCCAGTTAGCCAGCACCGCTTTCCCTTCCTCCACCGAGCGGATAACATTTAGTACCCCGTTTTTCTGGATGAGCAACTTAACTGGATATCCCCACCTATATAAGATAGAATGTGATCGCAGCGCCGCGGTGATAGGCGCAAGCGTGCGGCGTACTTGGAGGGTTGCTATAGACAAATCTGCAAACAGCTTCACTTGTTGGTATGGATCCGGCAAGGTATCAACTTTCCTCGCTGCCAACAGGGTTTCCTCTTTAATATGGAAGAAATGAATGCGGGCTAAAACGTCCCGCGGTGTATCATCCGGAAGATGTTTCGGTTTAGCAATTCTATGCGCCCGATCTATGATGAGGTCTTGTTCAGTGCTGTTAGGTAGGAGAATTGTAATCAGCCTTTTAATATAAGCCTGCAGATCTGTTGCTGGAACTGATTCTGGTACACCTCTCAGTTTCAGGTTGTTCCTGCGGGAACGATCTTCTAAGCTACTTTCGCTTTTAGGTATGCGATTTCCTCAGACTGTACATCATACGAATCTATGAGGTTGTTATGTGATTCTGCGAATTCGCCCATCTTATGTTCGACATGATGTACTCTGTGTTTTAGATCTGTAACATCCCGTTGAAGGGGCTTTAATAGTTGAGACATGTGAGAGGTGACCGAATGGTTAAAGGCTAGGAACATGTCCTTAAGTAAAGCACTGGACGCTGGCTTGTCGTCCATGGGGAACTTAAGAAGCGCCTCTTTAAAGGACCCATTGCTATGTAAGTCCTGAACTTCGCTAGTCTCATGGACCTCTGCAGCCGGGTCTTGTAACCTGGGCCTCTGCTTTTCCGGGCTTGTAGTAGGGGAACTCTGTCCCGCACGGCTACTGGAAGCAGGCACCTCTCTCCCCATTCCAACCCCCGTATCGCTAAACAACATGCTCTCACCCTTGTCTGTATGCCGAGGTGAACCCTGAGGGCTCCGGTGAGTCGAGCTGCCATCTTCAGATGGTCGGGGGGAAGAAGCATTTACCGAAGATGTCGGGCTGGGGGAGGGTTCCGCCTGCGCGCCTCGTGTGCCGGCGCCATCTTTGTCTCGATCTTGAGGGAAGAAAAACTCTAGTTTCCCTTGTTTCTTGACGCCTCTCTTCCCTCTCGTCATCATCAGGGATGTATCCGGTACTTATCGGCACCGATGTTGGCTCTGTGGTTAATTTGGTGAGGGTTCTGCTTGATAAACACGCTTTGCTGGAGCAGGAGCTCTGGATTCAAACGGCCATACTCCTCGGCTTCCTGGCCACGCCCCTCGCCTTCTTCATTTTAAATGTGATATATGCTTGAAAGTTTGTGACACGTACAGTAGCGTAGTATTTGGAAGTGTATGCGCAAAAAAATTTACAAAGGTATTTGTGATTAGGAAACGTATAACAGGACAGGTACCACAGTAATGTTTGCAGTGTCTACGGAAAAAGGTACACTGGATGTCACTGATATTTTAGGGATGCGCACACTTTAAACAGGAGATGTGGCGCGGATAATTTAACTGTCCGCAGCGGACACCGTCTACGGAAAAAGTGCACTGGATGTCACTGATATTTTAGGGATGCGCACACTTTAAACGGGAGATGTGGTGCGGATAATTTAACTGTCCGCAGCGGACACCGTCTGTGGAAAAAGTGTTCTGGATGTCACTGATATTTTAGGGATGCGCACACTTTAAACAATGTGGTGCGGATAATTTAACTGTCCGCAGCGGACACCGTCTACGGAAAAATGTACACTGGATGTCACTGATATTTTAGGGATACGCACACTTTAAAAAGGAGATGTGACACGGATAATTTAACTGTCCACAGCGGACACCATCTACGGAAAAAGTGCACTGGATGTCACTGATATTTTAGGGATGCGCACACTTTAAACAGGAGATGTGGTGCGGATAATTTAACTGTCCACAGCGGACACCATCTACGGAAAAAGTGCACTGGATGTCACTGATATTTTAGGGATGCGCACACTTTAAACAGGAGATGTGGTGCGGATAATTTAACTGTCCGCAGCGGGCACCGTCTACGGAAAAAGTGTTCTGGATGTCACTGATATTTTAGGGATGCGCACACTTTAAACAGGAGATGTGGTGCGGATAATTTAACTGTCCGCAGCGGGCACCGTCTACGGAAAAAGTGTTCTGGATGTCACTGATATTTTAGGGATGCGCACACTTTACACAGGAAATGTGGCACAAATAATTTAACTGTCTGCATTGGCCTTTTACTCTGTATTTAGCGCGGGATGCGCTTAAAATATATAAAATCTATAAAAATCTTCCTATTACACTCCCTACACTGTCTGTCCCTTCCTATGCTCAGCTCTCCCTAACACTGAGCAATTTAGCGCAGGTTGCGCTACAAACATACACTCACCTAAAGAATTATTAGGAACACCTGTTCTATTTCTCATTAATTCAATTATCTAGTCAACCAATCACATGGCAGTTGCTTCAATGCATTTAGGGGTGTGGTCCTGGCAGGGCCGGCTCCAGGATCATGTGGGCCCTTGGGCGATAAAGTCTCAGGCCCCCTTACACAGTGGTAACTCTCTGAGTACAGAAAATGCAGTAGTATTACCTGCAGTCCTATGTAAAACCACAGATAACACTAGTGCTGATAATGTGATAGTGTTACCTGCAGTCCTATGTAAACCACAGATAACACTAGTGTAGATCATGTAGTAGTGTTACTGCGTCCTTAGTGTGCCTCCCTGTGCCTCTACCACGGACTCCATGCTGGTGGCGCTGCCTCCTCTTCCATCTTCATCTTGCCCCGCACAGAACCTCCTGATGCAGCTGTGTCAAGACAAAGGGAACACTGTGGGCATGGTGATGGTGACACACACACAGGGACAGACACATGCACACACATAGGGACAGACACACACACACGGACAGACACACGCACACAGGGACAGACACACACACAGGACAGACACACACAGGGACAGACACACACACACAGGGACAGACACACACACAGGGACAGACACACACACACACACACACAGGGACAGACACACACACACACACACAGGGACAGACACACACACAGGGACAGACACACACACAGGGATAGACACACACACACAGGGACAGACACACACACACAGGGCCAGACACACACACACACAGACACACCGGGACAGACACACACACACACAGGGACAGACACACACACACACACAGGGACAGACACACACACACAGGGACAGACACACACACACAGGGACAGACACACACAGGGACAGACCCACACACACACACAGGGACAGACACACACACACAGGGACAGACACACACACACACACAGGGACAGACACACACACACAGGGACAGACACACACACACACACACAGGGACAGACACCTGTGCAATTAACCAACTTCTATCTAAAAGGGAATTCCACCTTACTTTGTCACCTTCTAATATAACCCCCACTGATTCCCAGTACTGAGGGGACATGGACTGAGGTTAAAAGGGAATTATCTACATGTACCACAAGGTGGTCTAAACCGTAACCCATTAGGCACTGGCTAGACTGTGGGATGGAGTCTAAGCAATGCCTCAGGCCTCATGCACACTGCCGTTATGCGTCCGTTCCGTGCATTGGGGACCACAATTTGTGGTCCCCAATGCACTGGCAACGTCCGTGCGGCGGCCGGGACAGATTGAGACCCATTCAACCTGAATGGGTCCATGATCCGGCCGCACGGCACTAAAAAATAGAACATGTTCTATTTTTTTGCAATGCGGACGCACGGACGGAAACACCACAGAAGCACTCCGTAGTGCTTGCCATTGAGCGATTGCGGACCCATTCAAGTGAATAGGTCCGCATCCGTGATGCCCGCGGCCGGTGTGCATGAGGCCATAGACACAGAAAGGGGCACACACACAGGGACTGACAGACACACACAGGGACGGACAGACAGACAGACATCATGGCCCTCAGAATACACCCAGATCTGTATGATAAACCCCCTTAATTGCACCAGATTCCACTTGAACCCCACTGCCCCTGAGTGCTCCACCTGCCCCCCTCATATCTCAGCTCCACCTGCCCCCTCATATCTCAGCTCCACCTACCCCCTCATATCTCAGCTCCACCTGCCCCCCTCATATCTCAGCTCCACCTGCCCCCCTCATATCTCAGCTCCACCTGCCCCCCTCATATCTCAGCTCCACCTGCCCCCCTCATATCTCAGCTCCACCTGCCCCCCTCATATCTCAGCTCCACCTGCCCCCCTCATATCTCAGCTCCATATGCTTCCCCTCACGAAGTTCTGGTTCTCCAGCAGCACATCCTACCTCACTCTGCCTCTTGCAGGCAGGCACAGCCCCTCCTCCTTCCACAAGCTGCTGCTGCTACTGCCGTCGGGGTTTGTCATGTGACCATGAAGGAGCATGTGACCAGTGATGTCACAGACCTCCTTCTAACAACTACATTCTAGCATAGGATCGATCATCTACCGAAACTCCTTCTCCCCTGTTCTGAGTTCTGGGGCCGCTTACCCCAGCAGTGCACATGGCGAAAATTGTCTGCATTGCTGGGGTAAGCTGCCCTAGAATTCAGAACAGGCAGGACACAGCTGCAGGAGTGAGCGGGCACAGTGGCCCCCCCCAGGAGCAGGGGGCCCCGGCACTTGCCCGGGTTTGCCGGGTGGTGGCGCCGGCCCTGGGTCCTGGTCAAGACAATCTCCTGAACTCCAAACTGAATGTCAGAATGGGAAAGAAATGTGATTTAAGCAATTTTGAGCGTGGCATGGTTGTTGGTGCCAGACGGGCCGGACTGAGTATTTCACAATCTGCTCAGTTACTGGGATTTTCACGCACAACCATTTCTAGGGTTTACAAAGAATGGTGTGAAAAGGGAAAAACATCCAGTATGCGGCAGTCCTGTGGCCAAAAATGCCTTGTGGATGCTAGAGGTCAGAGGAGAATGGGCCGACTGATTCAAGCTGATAGAAGAGCAACGTTGACTGAAATAACCACTCGTTACAACCGAGGTATGCAGCAAAGCATTTGTGAAGCGACAACATGCACAACCTTGAGGCGGATGGGCTACAACAGCAGAAGACCGCACCGGGTACCACTCATCTCCACTACAAATAGGAAAAAGAGGCTACAATTTGCACGAGCTCACCAAAATTGGACTGTTGAAGACTGAAAAAATGTTGCCTGGTCTGATGAGTCTCGATTTCTGTTGAGACATTCAAATGGTAGAGTCCAAATTTGGCGTAAACAGAATGAGAACATGTATCCATCATGCCTTGTTACCACTGTGCAGGCTGGTGGTGGTGGTGTAATGGTGTGGGGGATGTTTTCTGAGCACACTTTAGGCCCCTTAGTGCCAATTGGGCATCGTTTAAATGCCACGGGCTACCTGAGCATTGTTTCTGACCATGTCCATCCCTTCATGACCACCATGTACCCATCCTCTGATGGCTACTTCCAGCAGGATAATGTACCATGTCACAAAGCTCGAATCATTTCAAATTGGTTTCTTGAACATGACAATGAGTTCACTGTACTAAAATGGCCCCCACAGTCACCAGATCTCAACCCAATAGAGCATCTTTGGGATGTGGTGGAACGGGAGCTTCGTGCCCTGGATGTGCATCCCTCAAATCTCCATCAACTGCAAGATGCTATCCTATCAATATGGGCCAACATTTCTAAAGAATGCTATCAGCACCTTGTTGAATCAATGCCACGTAGAATTAAGGCAGTTCTGAAGGCAAAAGGGGGTCCAACACCGTATTAGTATGGTGTTCCTAATAATTCTTTAGGTGAGTGTATATCGCTGCTGTCACACACAATAATCCTTACAAGGACTTTGGGGTCTCTGAAACGTTTTTGTACAAAAAAAATATTAAATGACACTCTCTACACTCTCTGTCCCTTCCTATGCTCCGCTCTCCCTGACTACTAATGAGCCTAACATGCGCCATCAGGTGCTATATAGCACCCGATGACACGTTTCGGCCAGCCAATCACTGTAATGCCAGTAGCTAACATGGCTACTGGCATTACCAAGAGGGCAGTACTTACCTGCACGTTTATTGGCTGCGTAGGTGTTCGGCCGAGCATGCTCGATCATCACTATTGATCACGAATATTCTAATTGTGAATTTTTATTGCGAATATCGGCATTTCGAGAATTTACGAAGATGTAGAATATAGTTTTTTATAGATTTTTTTTCATCAGCACCCTCACTGCTTCTTGCTTCTGGGCCAATGAGAAGGCTGCAATATCTTTGTCTGAGCTTAGCAACATCCCTAGCAACAAATAGGAAAGTTGCCTACCTCTTACTATTTAAGAAACTCCCCAGCAGCCATTTTCTGCTGTTTTTTGCAGTTCTGAGAGAGACAGCATTGCTGTGCTCTGTGCTTTCATCTGGATCCTATTCCTTATCCAATTACATTAGATAGTTAGTTAGCTCATATATATAGTTAGTGGAAGATAGTCAGTGTAGGTTATATCCTGATATATAAAATGTTGGAAGACTGGCACTCTCTACATATGGAGTCGTAAGGTTTAATTGCAGATCACAAAGTTTATTATGGGTACATAAAAGGTTAAAAAATAAATAAATAAAATGTGCAAATCAATACACTATTAATAAATGGTCACAGTCTGGTATCAGTAATGACAAATGTATCAAGATGAAAAGTTCACTTTGTCAATGTTGCAGATCCTTGAAAAAAACGGCAACAAAAAAGGAACCTCTTTCTTGTTCGTGATAAAGAAGATCCAATATTTAGATGTTTCAATTATATTGAGCTTTGAATATGATGTTTCTTTTTATATCACAAACAGGCTATATAATTCGGCAGTTCAATATATATTTTTAGTAACACCCGCTCTGTGCGTATACTTTAACGATAATCAGTCCCTTTGATGTTTCAGGGAAATAGCAGGTACCCTGAAACATCAAAGGGACTGATTATCGTTAAAGTATACCCACAGAGCGGGTGTTACTAAAAATATATATTGAACTGCCGAATTATATAGCCTGTTTGTGATATAAAAAGAAACATCATATTCAAAGCTCAATATAATTGAAACATCTAAATATTGGATCTTCTTTATCACGAACAAGAAAGAGGTTCCTTTTTTGTTGCTGTTTTTTTCAAGGATCTGCAACATTGACAAAGTGAACTTTTCATCTTGATACATTTGTCATTACTGATACCAGACTGTGACCATTTATTAATAGTGTATTGATTTGCACATTTTATTTATTTATTTTTTAACCTTTTATGTACCCATAATAAACTTTGTGATCTGCAATTAAACCTTACGACTCCATATGTAGAGAGTGCCAGTCTTCCAACATTTTATGTATTTTTCAGCCGTGAAGGGTGTTTCACATATAGACTAGAGCACCTCATAGTGGATGCGAGTGGGTGAGCTATTTCCTATACTTCTTTTTCCTATATCCTGATATAGTGTGATAGAAATTACTGTACTGTGCATTTTCTCCAGTCTCAGGAAACTTTTCGCAGCTTTAAAAATTTAGCAAAAGTGACTCACGTCTGTATTGCACACGCAATACGCGCATATTACATTGCCAATTTTTGCAATCAAGAAAACAATGACTGGAGATCATGAATTCTAGAATTTGTGAATTTATGGCGAATATTAGGCCAAAAATCTGCAAAATATCACGAAAACAAAAATATTGCCTATGCTGCTTATCACTAATGAGCAGTGTGGTGACATTATTTACTGTGCACAGACACTTTCTAGATAATGTGTACATGTGTCACACTTGCCGGGCGTGGTGACGTCATCACTGATGACGTCCCCATGCCCGGCCAGCCTGGTGAAGTCATATGTCACCCTGCGCACGGTTTCTGCAATCAAGATAGCCGCACCAGCCTCTTCCCGCACAAATGGATGAAGTGAATATGAATTTTTTTAGGAAAAATAGAATAGTTACCACAAAGTGCGAGGAAATTCGGCTTTGCGGCAAATCTAATTTTTCCTGAAATTAGGATCAAAGTCAATTCAATTGGCTTCGATTCGCTCAACACTAATTGCACCTAAAATGTGAATCCAGCCTAAAGTGTACTCTGTAATATGTTGACTCTGACATACTGGCAAAATAAAGTGTGTTTTAGGTATAGCCCTTTATGAAAACTGTGCTTAAAGGGAACCTGTCATGTGGATATTTGATTATAATCTAACTAATTATATACAATCATTAACTACTAAAAAGTGCCTTAGATGTATTCACTTACTGGTGTGACAGATGGGTTATCTCATAATATAATGAAGAATCAAATATACAAATAGTATTGGTGTCCGTATAAGTGAGTTTTTGAACCTGGAAATGGACCCTTTTAAAATATCGCTTTTATTAATTTTACTTTAAAAAGCATAAATATATACACCCTCTGATAACCGGGTATCCAAAATAATAATGGGACAAGATGTTGCCCAGCTACCACCGTGAATTGGTGAAAAAGACAGATACATAAGATAGTTCAGGTATGTATAAATTCCCGGGGCGTTGGTGACATTTAATGGAGGTTGGGAGTTGGGTAGATGATGGGGCACATTACTAAGGGTATTGGGGATGGTTATCTCCCTGTACCCGCCCTAAGATAATCCTCTGCCCAGGGATGAGCCCTGATGGTGGGATCACCCTGTCCCCGTATCTACCCTGTCTAGCCCTGTACAACCCTGTACATTGGGAATTTATTATACAGATGATGTCGGTTTTTTACCCCGACGCGTTTCCCCACTTTTGGTTCATCAGGGCGTCGGTTAGAAGATAATGGTTATAATATATAGCATCATGCAGGATGAAAAAAACAGATAATAATGGATATATTTACTGTGTCCTGGTGGATGCCATGATGGGGCAGGCCATGTAGGAGGAACTGAAGATTCACATTTATTCTCCTGAAGAAAAGGAGATGTCACATGTTAGGTGTCCCCCTGCGATATGGACTGCCGCCTGCCGTATCTCATAATTATATTATCTCATAATATACACACAAAGATGCCGCATGCCGCATGCTAATGAGCTGATTGGAGTCCAGCGTGATGTCATTGAGTCCAGCGTATATTTAATTCAGAGCTATAGCCACTCCCCTGCCCACCTGCTGCTGGTTCATATGGAAACAAACTGTCATTCAGCAGCAGGTGGGCGGGGAGAGTCAGGAGCTCATGAATATTCATGACTCATCATTATCAGCTGGAGCTTTTCAATACAAGATGTTGGCAGATTGACTGGGTCAATTAAAGAAAGTGACCCAGCATTTTGCTAAGAGAATCAATCACTTATTTATGTTGCCCTTAGTTAGGACACCATAAAACTGGTGACAGGTTCCCTTTAAGAGTCAAGACTCACAAAGTAATGTTTCATATCAACGAGACTTATGAACAGCTGGATTTCAGCATATTTTGTAATATAGACTTTTTGATCCCTTAACTTGATGCTAAGCATCCAGAAGTACTAGTACTAGCCCATATTCCGCAGTTAAATATACGTAACTTGCATATTTCATCTTACCAATCATTTTCACAGTAGAAGCCATTCACAGCAGTAATAAAATCATATTTCTTGATTCAAATTACTTCCAGCATGGTTTTACATGACAAAAATCAAAGTACTGTCATTTATATCGCTTTATGTGACTAAGTTTATGAAGTTAGTTTTATTTTCAGACACATCTGTACAAAGAAGCGATTTCCAAAGTTTTTAATAGTAAAACACCTGTTGCTATACAAATTAACTTGAAGTCTCTTTCCCCCAGCACCTGCTATTTCACGCTTCAGCTGCTCCAAAAATATTGGATTCTGTGAGGATGCCTTCATTTATTTTTCTCTAAATCCAAAGTACAGAAGCTCAAAGATTAATATAAATATGATTATTAGATGTTTATACTACAGCTACCAGTTACAGTGACCTGAACATTTTAAGTGAAGTTCAGAAAAGGGGCTCCTTCATACAGTGTTATTTTTCTGGTGTTTTAAAAATGCATTAAAAAAAAAAAATTTTAAACACCATCTTTAAAAATAATAATAATTACCGTATGCATATATGGGTTCATCTGCTCCTCCAGGGTTTCATACTGTGATGTTTCTGGTCCTGTCACTTAGATATTACCTTACAGTCTCCTTTGATGGTGGGAAACCTGTGTGCATGCTCCAATATCAGCAGGCAATACACAAACAAGCACTGAGAACTCCCATATAGACAGGGGATGAGGGGATCATTAACCCGTGGGAAGGATACCAATACAACATGGCTCTTTTTGTTCAGGAATCCCGTTATCAATACACATATGGACATCGCCATTAGTGATGAACGAACATCAAATGTTCGCGAACCGCAAGTTCGCAGCGGGCCCCATTCACTTTAATGGCAGGCGAACCTGAAAAACTTTCAGTTCATATTTGCAGCCAGCTTATAACACAACCAAATTGTGCATTGGTCACTGCTTGATGAAGAGTATGGTACCATAAATTTCCACAAGTATAATCCAAATAGATACCTTTTAAATCATAACTTTTAGTAATGTGCAATTAAATCCCTAAATATATGTGATATACACCATTCACTGCGCCAGTGGTAACGAGGAACTAGGGATAGGGAAGACTAGTACTGGGTCTCTGACAACTACTGTAGTCTCTCCCTACAATGGATATAGGGTGTCTGTGGCACCATCCACATCAATTCCCATAGTTGTCCGTGGAAACCTATTAGGCCCTCCCTGTTCCTGCGCAGCAATGGAGACTGCCCAGCTTCATCACACTGTGGTGGAGAGCCCTGTTACCAGTAGGTCAATCTTCTGGTCATAAATCGTGTACTTCGTTTGGTCCTTCTAAATGTACCAACGCGTTTCATTGGACATCAGTCCAACTCATCAGGGGACCTATTAGCAATAAGCTCAGTTTCAGAGGTGGTGATCCCTGTGTTGGGCTGCGTCTGTGGCTGCACACCCAAACTCAAGCCTACCTCTTATCACTGGCTTACAATACAATCATCGAATGCAAAAGGGAGAATGAATCCCAATAGAGTAATGCATTAAATCACATAAGTCTCAATACTTATCTTTGCCCCCCATGTCTTGGTCTACACGGATGCGGCTGTATTATGGCTTGTGGCAGCAACATTGCCACATGTAGAGTGGCGCTTTTTAAAGGATGCTGTGAGCTCCGGCCCGCCCCCTCCCCTCAGCGGTCAGCTGTCTGTCACGTGACCAGGTCATATGTATAGCCTGATGACGTGCAGAGACAGCCGCCGCCTTCCCCATTGGAAACATGACCGTCAGGCCTCCCGATCATGTGTGAGGCTCTATGATGCGCGTGCCATGTGACCCTCAGGGAGTGACGTCAGGGAGGGAGTGTCCCCTCCCCTCTTGTCCACCGAAGGAGGCAGGTATAGAGTGGAGGAGGTGGGGACAAACACTGCGGGATAACAGTGCCCCTCTGTCAACTATTATCGTTATGCATAATTCAATTGCTAATAGGTCCCCTGATGAGTTGGACTAATGTCCAATGAAACGCGTTGGTACGTTTAGAAGGACCAAACGAAGAACACGTTTTATGACCAGAAGATTGACATACTGGTAACAAGGCTCTCCAACACAGTGTGACGAAGCTGGGAAGTCTCCATTGCTGCGCAGGGACAGGGAGGGCCTAACAGGTTTCCACGGACAACTGTGGGAATTGATGTGGACGGTGCCACTGACACCCTATATCCATTGTAGGGAGAGACTAGTTGTCAGAGACCCAGTACTAGTCTCCCCTATCCCTAGTTCCTGGTTACCACTGATCGAATGGTGTACAGTCGTGGCCAAAGTTTTGAGAATGACACAATATTAGTTTTCACAAAGTTTGCTGCTAAACTGCTTTTAGATCTTTGTTTCAGTTGTTTCTGTGACATAGTGAAATATAATTACACCGCACTTCATATGTTTCGAAGGGCTTTTATCGACAATTACATGACATTTATGCAAAGAGTCAGTATTTGCAGTGTTGGCCCTTCTTTTTCAGGACCTCTGCAATTCGACTGGGCATGCTCTCAATCAACTTCTGGGCCAATTCCTGACTGATAGCAAGTAGCAACCCATTCTTTCATAATCACTTCTTGGAGTTTGTCAGAATTAGTGGGTTTTTGTTTGTCCACCTGCCTCTTGAGGATTGACCACAACTTCTGAATGGTTTAAGATCTGGGGAGTTTCCAGGCGCATGTACCCAAAATGTCAACGTTTTCGTCCCAGAGCCACTTAGTTATCACTTTTGCCTTATGGCACGGTGCGCCATCGTGCTGGAAAATGCATTGTTCTTCACCAAACTGTTGTTGGATGTTGGAAGAAGTTGCTGTTGGAGGGTGTTTTGGTACCATTCTTTATTCATGGCTGTGTTTTTGGGCAAAATTGTGAGTGAGCCCACTCCCCTTGGATGAGATGCAACCCCCACACATGAATAGTCTCAGGATGCTTACTGTTGGCATGACACAGGACTGATGGTAGCGCTCACCTATTCTTCTCCGGACAAGCCTTTTTCCAGATGCCCCAAACAATCGGAAAGAGGCTTCATCGGAGAATATGACTTTGCCCCAGTCCTCAGCAGTCCATTCACCATACTTTCTGCAGAAGATCAATCTGTCCCTGGTGTTTTTTTTGGAGAGCAGTGGCTTCTTTGCTGCCCTTCTTGACACCAGGCCATCTTCCAAAAGTCTTCGCCTCACTGTGCGTGCAGATGCGCTCACACCTGCCTGCTGCCATTCCTGAGCAAGCTCTGCACTGGTGGCACTCCGGTCCCGCAGCTGAATCCTCTTTAGGAGACGATTCTGGCGCTTGCTGGACTTTCTTGGACGCCCTGAAGCCTTCTTAACAAGAATTGAACCTCTTTCCTTGAAGCTCTTGATGATCCTATAAATTGTTGATTGAGGTGCAATCTTAGTAGCCACAATATCCTTGCCTGTGAAGCCATTTTTATGCAACGCAATGATGGCTGCACGCGTTTTCTTTGCAGGTCACCATGGTTAACAATGGAAGAACAATGATTTCAAGCATCACTCTCCTTTTAACATGTCAAGTCTGCCATTTTAACCCAATCAGCCTGACATAATGATCTCCAGCCTTGAGCTCGTCAACATTCTCACCTGAGTTAACAAGACGATTACTGAAATGATCTCAACACTGCAGGTCCTTTAATGACAGCAATGAAATGCAGTGGAAAGAATTTTTTGGGATTAAGTTAATTTTCATGTCAAAGAAGGACTATGCAATTCATCTGATCACTCTTCATAACATTCTGGAGTATATGCAAATTGCTATTATAAAAACTTAAGCAGCAACTTTTCCAATTTCCAATATTTATGTAATTCTTAAAACTTTTGGCCACGACTGTATATCACATATATTTAGGGATTTAATTGCACATTATTAAAAGTTATGTTTTAAAAGGTATCTATTTGGATTATACTCGTGCATATTTGCAGCCACCAAATAATTACAAGAAGTGCACAAATCATCCCACAACATGGACAGTGACATACCAGAGGGGGATCAATGGCAAAAATTCCCACAAAAAATATGTATTTTAATCAGGGGCCATTTTTATGTGTCTTAAATTGAAACTCTCAAAAATGTGCCATGCTGGAGCCTTGAAAATTTTTATTTTAGGCCATGGGAGTACAAGCCCCAAACATTAGGCATTCTCCGGACAGAAAACATCATGTGATCATGTGGCTGGAGGTATATTAGATGGTCTTTAGATATCAATTTTACTGCAGGCTAGTGGAGTACAGGCCCCAAAAATTCTTCATTCAATGTACAGAAAAGAACAAGCTTTGTCTTCTTCTCATTGTCTGTCGCTAGTAGAGGCCTAAGCATGGCAGGCAGGTTCCCCCAGAAGTATCTTGCTGGATGAGCAGCCAATACCACACTTGCATCAATCTTGACAGGATTTGGCTCCAGATGTAAAGCAATAGTTTTTTTGAATGCTTTCTACATCGCAACACCCTCCACGTCGTTATTATGAAATTTATTCCATATATATTATGAAATTTGGTGTCTCCATGATCAATCTGCAGCGTGGGGGTCCCACACGGGTTCTACATACTTCCAAAATAAAGTGGGGCAAATAGATGATGGATGATCTTCCCAGGAGCTGCTTTTGGGAGCTGCGGTTCATTTCTGAGACGTCTGTGTGGGAATCCGAAGACCATCTCCATCTCCGTGCCACACAGGATGTCCTCTTCCTCCTGTGTTAGAAAAAACTTAATTTTTATTATAAAATGTATTAAACATTTTATTATTAAATGTATTAAATATAATAAGGATGCCCTCCTTTCCATTCCATGATGACTGGGAACCCCTGACGAAAAGACTGGGCCCTGGTTGGTTTGAATCTTGATTAAATTCGCAACTCTTCTGGGCTCCAAGCAATCTTGAAGCTTTGTCTTCTTCTCATTGTCTGTCGCTAGTAGAGGCCTAAGCCTGACAGGCAAGTTCCCCCAGAAGTATCTTGCTGGATGATCAGCCAATATCGCACTTGCATCAATCTTGACAGGATTCGGCTCCAGGTGGAGAGTAATTTTTGGTTGGAATGCTTTCTCCATCGCAACACCACTTAGTTCAATAAACAGAAGGCTGGCCGATTCTCTCCTGTCTTACGCATCATTTAATTTTTATTATTAAATTTATTAAATATTTTAACATTAATTTTATTAAACCAAAACTTGATTAAAATTATAAGAAAGTATACTTAAATTTGCCAAACCTGGCCTAATAACTGAAGCAGGGGCAGAGATATCGCCGGTGCAGCCGGTTCAGCTGCACAGGGGCCCGGCGTGTGAGGGGGCCCATTCATACTAGTGAGCGCTTCTGGAAGCACTCACTAGTATCATACTAGTAAGCGCATCCAAAAGCGCTCACTAGTATGCAAGAGATCGGCGTACAGCGCGCACTATGACCTGACGCTGTACGCAGTCAGGTCACATGTGCAGCACGGGCTGTTGGAGACAGGACAGCGAGAGCAGGAGAGGTAAGTTTTAATTATTTCTTTTAGTCTGATATGAGATCTGATATCATGGGAGCCCTGAAATAAGCATATGGGGGTGCCTGACTCTGGGGGTCCGACTCCTGACTGAGCAAGGGGGGGGCCTGAATGAGCATATGGGGGGGGCTGAGCAACTGACATATGGGGGGGCTGAGCAACTGACATATGGGGGGCTGAATAAATAAATAACTGATATGGGGGGCTGAATAAATAAATAACTGATATTGGGGGGCTGAGCAACTGACATATGGTGGACTGAATAAATAAATAACTGATATTGGGGGGGGCTGAGCAGCGGACATATAGGGGGCTGAATAAATAAATAACTGATATTGGGGGGCTGAGCAACTGACATGTGGGGGGCTGAATAAATAAATAACTGATATTGAGGGGGCGTTGAGCAATTGACATATGGGGGGCTGAATAAATAAATAGCTGATATTGGGGGGGCTGAGCAACTGACATATGGGGGGCTGAATAAATAAATAACTGATATTGGGGGGTCCTCCTGAGTAACTGATATGGGGGGTGTCTTGAGCAACTGACATATGGGGGGGCTGAATAAATAAACAACTGATATTGGGGGGTTCCTCCTGAGTAACTGATATGGGGGGTCCTGGGCAACTGGCATATGGGGGGGTCTGAGCAACTGATATGGGGGTGTGAATGGGCATCTGATAGGGGGGTCCTGATCAACAGATATGGGGGCCTATCTGAGCAAGTGACATATGGGGGAGGCCTGCCTATTTTATATACGGTAATATGCAAAATAACTGTTTTATATACTGGCAGATATGGGGGCACTATGGAGGGGGAGGAGCACTATGGGGGGCCCAATCTTGTATACTGGCCCAAATGGGGGGCAATATGGAGGGGCGAGCAATATGTGGCCCCTATCTTATATACTGGAACACATGGGGGGAATTATGGAGAGGGAGGAGCACTATGGGGACCCTATCTTATATACTGGCACACATGTGGGCCATATGGAGAAGGGGGAAAGGAGCACTATGGGGGCATCTTCTGGGGCGCTATCTTATATACTGGCAGACATGGGGGGCACAATGGAGGGGAGGAGCACTTTGAGGGCCCTATCTTATATACTAGCACACATGGAGGCACTATGGAGAAGGGGGAGCACTATGGGGGCATCTACTGGGGACCCTATCTTATATACTGGCACACATGGGAGGCACTATGGAGAAGGGAGGAGAGGAGCACTATTGGGGTCATTATATAGGGAAATTATACTGGCACACATTATGGGGGCATTTTATTCTGGCACATTGTCAGGCACCATGGGGATAAGGGGAGGCGCACTATTTGGGCACAATATAGAAGTATTTTATACTGGCGCAAATTATAGGGCACTATGGGGACCTTGTTTCAACTGGGGGCACTAAAAGGTTTTTTTGGGCACACAGTAAGGGGTATTGGCGCACATTATGAGGGTACTATGGGGACATTGGCTCTACAGGGGGCACTAAGAGGAGGTATTTTTTATACTGCCACACAACAGAGCACTTTTATTTTTACTGTAACACATTATAAAGAGAATTATTACTACCGGGGGCATTATTGTGGGCCTTATTACAGTTGAGGGACTATGAGGAATACTAGTATGAGAACTATAGGAGCATTATTACTTCTGGGACACAGTGGGATTTTATTACTGTAGGGGCACTATTATTACTATGTGCTGTCTGGTAGATAATTATTTCTATTGGTTGGACTTTGGGAAGAAGTATTACTGTGGGGGCACCCTGGCACGATATCAGTTTAGCACAATTATTTTTGGGGAACATTATGTTTACACTATTAGTGTCAGGGACACTGTTTCCTGGGCACAGTTATTTTTTAGGACACTGTGTGCCAATAATTATTGAAGGGGAACTATCTGTGTGTAACCTGTATAGGGAGCCCCGTGAGCACAGTATTGGGGGTGGCAGGATGGGGTGTTCAGAAGGTGGGAAGATGATGGAAAAGTAGGAAACTAAGATGTCTGTCTTTCAAACTCTGTAGAGAAAAGAGATGGCTGAAAAATCATCATGGTGGTCTGGTCTGAAAGGAGAAGATGAGGACAGAGAACATCTACATCAAAGGAGACATCACTGGATAGAAGAGGTATGTGGACCTGTATTAGGCTACTTTCACATCTGCGTTAGTGATTCTGGCAGGCTGTTCCAGCAAAGAACAGCCTGCTGGAATTCACTGTATCCAGCACTGCTGGATGCAGACAGAATGCCCGCCGGCCCCATTGACTATAATGGGGTACGGCAGAGATCTGGCCACAATCTGGCAAAAATGCAGAGAATCAGCAGGACCGGATGCTGCGGTTTGTGTCCGGCCGATTCCTTGCATTTTCAGCCGGATCAGGTGGCCGGAGCGTAGTGTCGCAGGTGTGAAAGTAGCCTTACCATGTATGTTTTGTATTGCTCTAAGTAATGTTAGGACGGAATAGGTTAGGTTGCAAATTTGGCTTGGGGGGGGGGGGGCCCAGGCACATTCTTTGCACAGGGGCCCTCTGCTGTGTCCGCCCCTGAACTGAAGTATGAACTCTGCCTTATAGGTCGATGTTAGTGTCAAGAAGAACAGCACTCATTTTACACCCTAGTCAGCTGATTCCACACAGATGTCTACAGAACCTGTTCTATTACACGCTTATACAAGTAGAGCCCCCCGACAGAGTGGAGAGAGTGTCAGCAGTAAGTTTGTGTTGACGTCACTGATAATTTGCCCTTCCTCTGATCCGTCAGATCAATAACCCACAAAAAAAGGATCCTGTCTGTGGAGCATACGCCTTCACTCGTTCTGCATTTGCTCAGTATTGCTAATGCCAATAATATTTAGAGTGGATCTAAAACAGAGATAACACGTGAATGGAATATTTGCAGGTCTTCTGTGTTTTGTACCCACTCCTGCTTTTGTCAACCAAATCATAAGCCAATTCTGATGGGACTATACAGGCCTTACAGCTGCTACACAGACAGGATCTGTTGTGCGTCTCATTTTTCCTTCCTTCTGACAGATCAGAAGAAAGGTCAAATAAATGATGATGTCAGCCAGGCCGAAAGCCAAAATAGTGGCCCAGTCATGAAGTGGGGAGGGTATGAACAGCATGTAAAGTCCACAGAGTGTCTCTATGAAAGAGTGGTGAGGTAGAAGCAGCATGAGGAGACCACACAATGGCCCAATGACAAAGTCTGGAGGTGGCGGCAGCATCAGAAGGCCACAGAGTGGCACAATGACCGTGTGGAGGTGGCAGCAGTATGAGAAGGCCACCGAGTGGCACAATCACAGAGTATGTAGTTGGCAGCAGTATGTGGAGGCCAGCGAGTGGCCAGGTTACATAATGTGGAGATGGCAGCAGCAGCATGATACAAGAGTGGCACTGTGACATAGTGTGGACATGGCAGCAGAAGCAGCATGATACAACAGAGTGGCACGGTGACATAGTGTAGACCTGGCAGCACCAGGAGGCCACAGAGTAGCAAGATGACATAGTGTGGACATGGCAGCATCAGTAGGCCACAGAATGGCAAGGTGACAGTGTGGAGGTGGGTGGCAATACTAGTACTCGCTGAAGATGGTGGGTGAAAGAAGGAGCACTTGGCATCAGATGTTTGGCATCAGGCGGGTAACAGCATCAGAATAGTAGCTGAGGCAGGTAGCCAAAAGAAAACGGTCTCTTTTGTCAAAATGTTGGTGTGGCACCATGGATGATGTAGTCTGATGCATCAGGCATTGGTGTGTGGAAATCCTGGCTGATCCACGCCTGATTCATCTTGATGCAGTGTGCCAGTATGTGCTAAATGTGGGCACTTTAAACTCTTGCTAAATGTCATATCAAATGTATTGTGGTATCATGCTGTAGTTCCCTTTAACAGGCAGGCAGTATCATTTACCTTTATTCACTCCTAGGTGGTGCAGGAACCACTTAGCTATATAGCTGGGGGGGGAGGGTGTGTAAAGTTAGTGTGTGCAATTTTAATGAAGAGATGAGGAAGTTAATGGCGGAGGTGGAGATTTTTATTTCCACCGAAATAATTCACAAAAGATTTTACCGCATATAAGTGCAGTGCATACAAGTTTTTTTAACAACCAAAATATTTAAAAAAAGATTTTAGCGCATATCAGTGCAGCGCTTAACGCAGAATGCAAGTTTTTTCTGAAGTGAACTGGACGTAGCGGAGGAAGTAGGTCCGCGCTGGAAGAGCGAGACGCGGACCTCGTGCGGTTTCTGTGCTGCAGAAAAGTCCCCGTAGTGTCCAGTAAGCAATAGCGTAGATAGATGCGGGCTAGTGTGAATTATTACCGCAAAAAGGAATTTGCCACATATAACTGCAGCGCTGAACGCTGAATATATCTTGATTTTTGTACAGAAATACGCCACTAAAGTCTTTACCTCATATAAAGTGAAAGCTGAATATATTTTTATTTTTCTACTGATATACGTCAATAAATGTTTTTCAAGATATAAGTACAGCAGCGAATGGCGAATGTATTTTTCTTTTTCTACTGCTATATGCCAGTGAAGGCTTTACCAGATATAACTGCAACAGTGAACTGAGAATATATTTTTCTTGTAGTACTGTAAAAGCCCCTATACGCTTTCAACAGAAATAACTGCAGAAGTGACCTGAAAATGTATTTTTTTTTGTTGGACTGAAATAGGCCACTTTCCCTTTTTGCCAGCAGTGCGTATGTATTTTTATTTTTTGAATGAAATAACCCCCTATACTCTTTCTCCAGAAATGAATGCAACCGTGCGTTTAAATGTTTAGTGTATTACTGAAATACCGCCCTATGCTCTTTCACAAGAAATGACTGCAAATTAATTTAGCGTAAATAACACCCCTGCTTCAATCTATTTTTTTTGGGGGGCAACTGGTATATCACACTAGTAGAAATTATTGGTTCCAATGGCGTTTGTCCCTATCTGTAGCTGAGGTAACGCAGCAAAACCGCAAACAAATGCTGCACTACCCAAATGCACTATACAGTAAGTATATTATTGGTATATAACACCCCTGATTCAATCAGTTTTTTTGGGGAGCAACTGGTAAATCACACCAGTAGAAATGAGTTGTTCCAATAGTGTTTGTCACTCTGTGTAGCTGAGGTAACGCAGCAAAACCGCAAACAAATGCTTCACTACCCAACTACACTATATATAAAGTATATTATTGGTATATAACACCCCTGCTTCAATCAGTTTTTTTTTGGTGGGGGAAACTGGTAAATCACACCTGTAGAAATTATTTGTTCCAATGGCATTTGTCACTTTGTGTAGATGTGGAAACGCAGCAAAACCGCAAACTAATGCTGCACTACCTAAATGCACTATATAGAAAGTATATTATTGGTATATAACACCCCTGCTTCAATCAGTTTTTTTGGGAGGCAACTGATAAATCACACCAGTTGAAATTATTTGTTCCAATAGCGTTTGGCACTCTGTGTGGCTGCAGTATCGCAGCAGAACCGCATACAACTGCTGCACAATACAATTGCACTATAATATACTTTCTATGTTAGAAAGTACTGTATATTATAAGTATATTACACCCCTCAGTAAGTTACACCTATCGATAGCACACCTATACCAGTTCTTAAAAGGACTTTTGTGGCCCTATTAGCTAGTGTTTTGCATCCCTAACAGTCTGTCCCTGCTCCACACAGCAACCTCTCCCTAGACTGGCAAAAGACTGAATGTGAAATGGCACCCAGATCGGGTTTATTTATAAGGTAGGGGATATGTCCATGTGCTGAAACGTCTCAATTGGCTGTCCTGTACCACCTGCTGGATGTGTCATGGGTCAAAGTTCTTCACAATGTAAAATAATATGGCAGGCGCGAATATCGCCATATGTTCGCCTGTTCGGCAAACACCGAACGAGCAAAGTTCGCCATGAAACGACCACCGGGCGATCTGCAAGGCCATCTCTAATCGCCATACTTCTTTCGTGCCACAACAATTGGAGATCTCTAGGGCTCTGCAATTAATTATCACTCCCTGTACATAGAAGGCCTCTAAGATGCTGTCGGACATCCTCAGCATTAGCAGGTGCCAGATGACTGGACCACACTTGAAAGAATCAATCATCATTAAGCTTTTTCTTCTGCTATATTCCTTGGACTAGCCCTAGATCCTAGTCTCCTAAGCAAAATGCAGAAGCTCACTGCACCAGGCCTTACATTATTTTACATTTGTCTTCAGGGTTCATGGCAATACCTTCAAAGTAAAATGAAGAGAAGAATTACTCTTTATTGTACCTCTTTTTTGTAGCTTGCTAGACAGACTGGATGTGAGGATGTGTGAGTAGTTCTCTCCCTCCATCACTTGGTGCCAACAGGCGTGTGTACAGAATATTATTATTACATTACTCCCCACAATGTCAGGAACATGCCAAGGATCATCTTGCGCTGACAGACAAGGACAACAATTGGGATCTGAGTATCTACACGAGCCATAATTGTTAGAAACTTGAGTTTAACTATAATATATCCAAGGTAGGAGAAATTTGGTTACTGAGCCCCAAAAAACTAAACCAGGCAAGAGCAGCAGAGGCACATTGCGCCAGTGCTGACAATATAATCTCTAAAACATAATAGACATCTGGAACCCACTATCAAAGAGGATAGTACATGGCACACCATTGATCTGGGCAAACACATGGGGAGGAGCCGACTAATCCTTGAGGAAGTCCTTCTCAGCCCCATGTCTATATTGGTTGAATATGCCTCTAGATATACTAGGGAGTCAGTGGAGGGCTTTACTGACCCACTTCCCTGTTTCCCTTCATGATTCCACATTGTAAAGGTGAAGGGGATTGATTCTGGCTCATTTCCTGTGGACCCTCCCTTGCCATATGGTCTGCACTACCACAAACAAATCATCCTTCATAGTGTCTCATTTGTCTGATTGAGGGTCTGGAACCTTGTCCAGACTTTTATATTGTGGAGACCCTTACTGAATTCTGACTTTTTTTTAAGAAAGTCTATCTATGCTGCTAGAAGTTGGGGAATCTATTTGCTCTGTTTCTCCAACATTTTCATTAGGGTATCCTTACATTCTGAGGTTTTAAGCCACACTGTGGCTGAAACTTTGACTAGCTGCTCACATGCAACTATGGTGGCTCCTTCCTATTTCAAGTCTTTAATCAATTGTCTAAATGTACAAAGCAGCTTTCCTTAATCAAGACATTTAAGTCTCTGGACTATGGGGTCGATTGTCTATGCCCCACGTAATAATTGGGGTAGGTGGCTCCGATCAACATCAACCACTCGAACAACATCTTACCATGCAAAGGACTCTGCTGTCAAAGTGATAGATATAATCTGAAAATTTCTCGTTTTGTCCCTGTTATGCAGTACGTACAGTAGTTGTAGTAGCAGATCAATCAAGTCTACTGGGCAATGGGGATCCATATATATCTTGTAGGATAGCCATGTAATCTTCGAAAGTAGCCAAAGGATTGGTTCTTCTTGCATTCTGAATAAGCTCTCAGGCTGGGCCTCAGAGACTCTGCAACACTCTCTAGCTTAGTTTTTCATAATTTTCTTGATTCCTGAGAATCTCCTAGGTCTTCTGTAATCACGTCAAATTCAAATTTGGCAAGTCAATTAACCCTTTCAGGACCTTTTTTTTTTTTTTTTTGCGTTTTCATTTTGCGCTCCCTGCCTTCCCAGAGCCATAACTTTTTTATTCGTCTGTTCACATAGCCATATGAGGGCTTGATTTCTGCGGGACAAGTTGTACTTTCCAATGCCACCATTTAATATTGCATATGATGTAGTGGGAAGCGGGGAAAAATTCCAAATGGGGTTAAATTGCAAAAAAAAAAGCAATTCCGCCACAGTTTTACGTTTTTTTTTATTTATGACGTTTGATGTATGATAAAACTGACAGGTTTTTATTCTACAGGTCAGTGCGAATCCGGCGATACCTTAAATGTATAGTTTTTCTTGCGTTTTGATAGTGATAAAAAAATTAAAAAGTGGGAAAAAATCTGTTTTATTTTTTGTCGCCATATTTTTACCCCTAGAACTTTTTTGTAATTATGTGTACAGAGCTGTATGGGGTCACATTTTTTGCGATCAGAACTTTTCATTGATACCATTCTGGAGTGTGTATGACTTTTTGATCACTTTTTATTAAATTTTTTTGTAGAAAATGAAGTGACCAAAAACAGCGAAATCGACCATTTGAATGCTTTTTTCCGTTTTGCTGTTTGCCCTATAAGGAATATATTTTATATGCAGGAAGAAGAGGTAGTGTATTATAAGACTTAGGGCTTTTTCACACTTGCGTTGTTCTGTTCCGGCATAGAGTTCCGTCGTCGGGGCTCTATGCCGGAAGAATCCTGATCAGGATTATCCCCATGCATTCTGAATGGAGAGAAATCCGTTCAGGATGCATCAGGATGTCTTCAGTTCCGGACCGGAACATTTTTTGGCCGGAGAAAATACCGCAGCATGCTGCGCTTTTTGCTCCGGTCAAAAATCCTGAACACTTGCTGCAAGGCCGGATCCGGAATTAATGCCCATTGAAAGGCATTAATCCGGATCCGGCCTTAAGCTAATCGTCGTTTTGGCGCATTACCGGATCCGACGTTTAGCTTTTTCTGAATGGTTACCATGGCTGCAAGGACGCTAAAGTCCTGTTTGCCATGGTAAAGTGTAGTGGGGAGCAGTATACTTACCGTCCGTGCGGCTCCCGGGGCTCTTCAGAGTGACGTCAGGGCGCCCCACGCGCATGGATGACGTGATCGCATGGATCACGTCATCCATGCGCATGGGGCGCTCTGACGTCATTCTGGAGCGCCCCGGGAGCCGCACGGATGGTAAGTATACTGCTCCCCGGCTCCCCACTACTACTATGGCAACCAGGACTTTAATAGCATCCTGGCTGCCATAGTAACACTGAACGCATTTTGAAGACGGATCAGTCTTCAAATGCTTTCAGTTCACTTGCGGGATTACGGATCCAGCGGGCACCTCCGGCAAATGGAGTACACGACGGATCCGGACAACGCAAGTGTGAAAGAGGCCTTAACGTTTAATAAATACTCAGATAAAAAGTACGGACATAACACAAAATGTCAAAAAGTGTGCACACCACAAACGTGTCACAAACAACATAATTACCAAACATAAAAAGTCACCATGGGAAACCACAGTAGTATGGTTACACCCATGTGAACAAAGTAACACAATGCCCCAACACAGGTATAAATTCCACAGAAAAGAATAAATGGGAACAGTCTTACCGGTGGGTGACGGACATCTGGGTGTAGTAGCGCAGTCCCAGAGGCCAGTGTTACTTATGGGGCAGGGTCCAGGTGAGACTCACTGTCCCTAGAAATCCCTACCAGGCCTATAGAGCCCTATGGCCCAGCTAGGGGCCGCACATCCAGGAGCTAACCCTACAATATTGGATGCCCTAGACAACCCTACCTGGGGGTACACAGAGAATTAATTCCCTGCAGTGCGATAGATCCCTACGTGTTTCGTCACCAAATTAAAGCCCCGGACTCATCAGGGGATCAAGGGCTAGAAATGGATGGGAGGGAGTGTGTCCTCATTGATTGGTGTCACATACACACAATTCCCATTCTAATCAACAAACGACCGAGAGGGGACCTAATAAGGGCTGTTGAACAGCGTGTGGCTACTAGGAAGCAGACCCTAATCCCTGGTAATGGGGGTCCATTGGTCCTGGTGACTGCAAGAAGGGGCAACGTATGGCGCTTCCCTATGCACGTGTGGCGGCAGTCGGCTTGTATCGCCGTCCACAATTTAAATGTGCGTACTGAAGCGTGCGCGCCCCGCCCCCCGGGGCGTGAGTTATAGTGACGTCATTAGCCCGTCACAGACAGCCGAAGAGGGCGTGTGTAGGGGCACGGCTATCAGTGCGTCACTAGATGAAGGGGCGGTTACTCCAACAGGAGTGTGCGCACCCCATAGGGCATGGAGGAGACTTAGAGTGGCCAGCTATATTTGCAGGCGGCGACAAGCCTTATACATATGGAGACTAGAGAAATGGTATTGGTAAGGTGCGATATATTTATTGAAGCACTTATGGTGCTAAGTTGGCGGCAACCAATCAGTTCCATAGAACATAGAAAAAACTTGGGGTCGCCGGCTCTAATTCATAGGAGGCGGCGAACACAGATAATGGAACTAAAGAGATAATGATTTCAACCTCTGCTATATGTAAAACACAGATACGATAGGTATGGCAATTAAATGAAGCAGCCAAAACTCAACTGTTCATTGAGTCCGTTTAGGCAGGGGGTATTTAACTTGTATATCCACCAGGTCTCCCTCTAGAGCAGGGATCAGCAACCTTCGGCACTGCAGCTGTTGTGAAACTACAATTCCCAGCATGCTCCATTCATTTCGATGTGAGTTCTTAGAAGAGCAGAACAAGTATGCATGCTGGGAGTTGTAGTTTCTCAACAGCTGGAGTGCCGGAGGTTGTCTACCCCTGCTCTAGAGGATACGTTTGTCCCAGTCCCCTCCCCTAGGGGGTCTGGTGATTACTTCAATGCCCTTGAATTTAAAGACACTCGTCAGACCATGGTGGCATTCGTTCACATGTCTTGCCACAGATGTGTCCCTTTTGTTCCGGACATCGTTCAAGTGTTCCCCAATACGGCGGCGAAACTCTCTTTTCGTTTTGCCAACGTATTGGGCACCACAGTCACGAGTGATTAGGTACACCACTCCTGACGTACGACAGTTGATAAAGCCATTTATGTGATGATTGTACCCATTGTCATGATTAGCAAATGATTTGCCAGTTTGTACATAGTTGCAAAAACTGCAACTGCCACATCTATAGCAGCCCCTCACAGGACCACCCAGCCAAGTTTTGTGGCTGGATGCTCCGGCGAAGTGGCTATGCACCAAACGGTCTCTCAAATTCCTGCCCCTTCTATAAGTAATAGAGGGGTAGGACTTGAGGGCATCACCCAGATCCGGGTCCATTAGGAGTGTCTCCCAATGCTTAGAGATAATACTGCGGACTGCGGTGTCAAATGTACCAATCACTCTCATGGTGTTCGTGATCTTCCTCTCTGGGTGATTAATAGCATGGAGCAAGTCTGTACGTTCCTGAGCTAACGCTTTCTGAAAAGAACCTTGTCTGGGTAGGCCCGTTCACAGAACCTTCTGCGTAGGTCGCCTACCTGGTTGATAAATTCTGCATCATTTGAGCAATTGCGTCTAAGACGCAAGTATTGCCCTGTGGGGATGCCCCGTTTCAGGGGACCTGGGTGGTTGCTCTCCCATTTCAACAGGAAATTGGTAGATGTTGGTTTGCGATAGATACAAGTCTCAATTTGCCCTGATGAGCCCTTATGGATTAAAATGTCTAAGAATGGCAGGTGATCTTTCTCAATAACTGATGTAAATCTCAAGTTTATCAAGTTCTGGGGTCAGCCCTGAACTCCTGAAATGCCCGTTCTGGCCCGCTCCAGATGACAAAAATGTCATCAATGAAGTGTGACCACAATACTACATTGGTGAGACCCGTCATCGGGGGATCACCAAATACCATGGTTTCTTCCCACCAGCCCAGGAGCAGATTGGCGTACGACGGCGCACAAGAACTGCCCATCACGGTGCCCCTGAGTTGGTGGAAGTACGTGCCATTGAATAGGAAACAGTTACGTGTTAATACAAACCGAAGGAGTTTAATAATGAGATCATTGTGGCTCAGGAACTGGTGACCCCTTGCCCTCAGAAAATGACAGATGGCTGAGATACCTGCTTCATGGGGTATTGAGGAGTACAGGGCCTCTACAGCAATTGATGCAAGGAACCAGTTATCCTCAATTGAGATGCCCTCAAGTTTGGTCAGAAGGTCACCAGTGTCCCTGATATATGAAGGGAGACTTTCGACAAATGGTCCCAGCAGTTTATCTATATAAATCCCACAGTTTTGTGAGAGACTGCCTACCCCAGACACAATGGGGCGCCCCTTCAGGGGTGACACCCCTTTGTGTATCTTGGGTAGGCAGTAAAATGTTACCATCACTGGGTGTAGGGGATACTGGTAGTCAAATTCGTTCTGACTGATAAGATGATTAAGTTTCGCTTTCAACAGAATCTCACGAAGTTCTGCTCTGTATTGTGTGGTAGGGTCCATAGGAATGGATTCGTAGTTATTCCTATCTTTCAGGATAGTGAGACACATAGAGCGGTATGTAGAGGTGTCCATCACTACCACATTGCCCCCCTTATCGGACGGCTTGATAGTGATGGACACCTCTTTTTCCAGATCACTAATGGCCTTCCTCTCTTCTCGGCTACAATTATGCCTAAAGGGAGATGGTTCAAGCATGATTATGTCAGCGATCGTGTGTTTAAGAAACACGTCTATACAGGAGATATCCCCCTGTGGTGGCATTCTGCAACTTTTATTCTTCAATTCCGTGAAAGGGCCAAACCCTTTGCTAGATGGTGGCACGGAATTAAGGTTATAGAGGGTTTTCACGTCCTCCAAGATCTCCACCGGGATGCCCAGTTCGCGGCTTTCCTTTTTATGTTGGATTTTAAAATGTTTGTGCCATCTCAATCTGCGCGCAAACAGGTGGAGATCTTTAATCCAATTGAATGTTTCAAAGTTGGAGGTGGGGACAAATGATAGTCCACGGCCGAGTAGTGTAGTTTCGGCAGTGGATAGGGGTCTAGATAGATTGATCACCTGGTTGTTCGTGACTGGTGTTGTTATGTTGTCGACCCCTGTGTATTCCGATTGCGGAGGGGGTAGTGGGATCCCTGTTCTAAAAAACCTTGTTGGTTGGATTGCTTACGTGTATAGAGTCCACCTCTACCTTGGGACCGGTAACTACCCCTCCCTCTGCTCCTATAGTTCCCCTGTTTCTCCCTCTCGCTGTCCGATGCCTCCGTCTCTGTTGACGACAGGTCAGAACCCTTATCTTTTTTGGGATCGGAATTGTCCAAGAATAAGTATGCCCTATTGTCTTTAAAATCTTGCAAATTGTCAGTGCTTGCGTTCTTTTAAATGAAATTGATACCTTGTAATTGTGTCTCTCTTTCCGTAAATTCCTGTTCATTAGAGAATTTTTTGGTTATTTCAATCTGGTCCTGGAGTTTTTTGTTATTGATTCAAGTGTAGATTTTTCCTCATCAAGTAAGAGCTGCATGAGCCGCAAGGAACTATTGGTTGCTTCCCTTTCCCATTTTTTCATGAGGCCTGGGCTCCTGCAGCGCTTAGCTGGTGTGAGGGTGATTCGAAGGCCTCTTGGTACAATGCCTTGCTTAATATAATACTCAAGGCCCTGAACTTCCCACCAGGATGAGATCTGTTCCTTATATAATTTAGTCAATTCATTGAATGCCCCTATGAACGTAGGGGTATTTTTCTTTTGGATAAATATACTGTAGGAGAGTCCCCGGAATAATAATGGACGGACGATACGTGCCACCAGAGGTCCCGGCCTCGGTGGAGTAAGAACCGGATCATTGCGGTTACAGCGGCGAATGCTGCTGGCGCAGCGTGTCCGGGCCGGTTTTTACTGGGAACAGGTAAAGAGTTGGGGGGGTGCCTGTTCCCCACGGCCAGCCCAGGTTTTTGGTGGAGCTGGGCCTTTAAAGAACCCAGCCTGCTGATGATGGGGGTGGGGTGTGTCTTGCTGTGCTGGAGATTTCGACAGACAGAGTCAGTGCTGGAGGAGGAGAGTCTGGGCGCAGCACACATTGAAGGATAGTCCTGGGACCTGTGGTGCTACGAGCCGAAGTGGCTCTGGCCTGAGGGAGACAAAGGCAGGTAGCCTACAAGCCTGCAGAAACTGCTGTGGTCTGTCCAAAACAAGGTGACTCAAACCTGCTGTTTATTTTCTATGGAAGGACTTTTGTTTTATGCACTATGTGGATATGCACCTGTCTGGTCTGCACATTGCCTGTTATGCCTTTGGTGTAAATAAAGTCACGGTGAACCACAAAGACTGTCTGTGATTGCCTCAATACTGCCGCCGCTACCGTGGCCTACCACGAGCACATCCCCACAATTGGTGGCTTGGAGCGGGCATTCCTGCGGTGAGGCAGGCCTGAGGCAAAAGTTGTGTTGGACTGCATGTCATATATCAGGCCTGCAAGTTTTATGGTTCCTGACAAGATGGAGGAGGCCATTAAGCACCTGATTCAGAGTAATGTACAGCAGCAACAGGCATTGCAGGCTCAGAGGGAAAATAATGAGCTACAGCAAAAAAGACACGAGGAGGCTATGTGTGCACAGCAGCAAAAAAACAATCTCCTAATGCAGCAGCTGGTAGCCATGCAAGAGTCGGTGCGAACATCCCTGCAAGGAGTTTCAACCGCAACAACCCCGACTGTGTCTACCGCCAGGGATAAAGTCCGATCCGCCCTGAGGAAAATGGGTCCGGAAGATGATATAGAGGCGTTCCTGACGGTGTTCGAAAGAACCGCGGAGCAAGAGAGGCTGCCATTGGAACAGTGGGCCGAGGTGGTGGCGCCTTTTCTGGTGGGGGACGCACAAAAGGCCTATTTTGACCTCAGCCGCGATGAGGCCAAGGACTATGAGAGGCTAAAAAGTGAGGTGTTGGCCAGGTTGGGGGTAAACACCTATGTGCGAGCGCACAGGGTGTATCAGTGGGTGTTTGCCGAGTCCCGACCCACCCGGTCACAAGCCTATGACTTACTTCACCTAGTAAAAAAATGGCTTCAGCCTGAAATATTGAGCCCTTCTCAGATGGTTGAAAGGGTCGTGGTCGACAGGTTTGTGCGTACCCTCCCGAGAGCCATACAGCGCTGGGTGGGACAAGGCGATCCGGGCAACCTGGAACAACTGGTTAGCCTGGTGGAGAGGTATATGGCCACTCAGGATTTGGTGCGGGACTCAGTGGTACTACCGAAGTCACGTCAGCCCCCGTTGCCGACCCGGGATCCTGAAAAAGGGATCCCACCTCATAAGGAGGGGAGTGGATCTCCAGTCCGTGGGAGGAATACCCTGGGGAGGAGGGAGGCTGCGAGGATCAGATGTTGGCATTGTCAGGGTTGGGGACATGTGGCAGCCAACTGCCCTAGGGCATCCGAACCCATGGACTGCGGGTTCGCTCGCCGGTCCTCTTTTTATGCCCAACCGGTGTATATAGCTGACCCCCTGCTGGCTGCGGACACCCCTCCGTTGTGTGATGTTGTTGTCAATGGTCACTCCGTGCAGGCCCTGCTGGACTCTGGGAGCCTGGTAACTCTGGTCCATGAATCGCTGGTAACGGAAAAACTCCCAGATAGGCGAACCCTTACCATTGTCTGTATACATGGGGATCGCCGGGAGTATCCCACCACTAAGGTTACCCTGGCGGTGTGTGGGAAGGAGGTACCACATGTCGTCAGAGTGGGGAGACGGCTCCCTTATGCCGCAATATTGGGAAGGGACTTTCCCCTGTTCTGGACTTTGTGGAGGAACAGGTTGCCTACCTGTGGGGAAGAAAAATGTCCGGGTCCCGAGCCCGAGGACCCCGAGGCAGGGGCCCCAGCAGTAGGGGTCACCGTAGGGGAGGTAGAGTGTAACCCTGACCGGTTTCCCCTAGAAGTATTGGCGGGTGAGACAGTAGAAAGTTCGTCTATCCTGGATCTGGGGGTACCCCGAGAAACCTTCGGGACCGCACAGCTCCAGGATTCGACATTATTGCGGGCTAGAGAAGGTGTGTCGGTGATTAATGGCGTTGCCCAGCGTCCCGGCGCCGATACCGTATTTCCTCACCTGGCCTATAACCAGGACCTGTTATATAGGGTAGACAAGGTGAGGCAGGAGGTGGTGGAACAACTGGTGGTGCCCCAGCCTTACCGGCGAATGGTCTTGGATTTAGCGCATGCGCATGTGTTGGGTGGTCATCTGGGGGTTAAGAAAACGCTGGAGCGAATTCTACAACGGTTCTATTGGCCTGGGATTTATGAGGAAGTCCGGAGGTTCTGTCAGTCCTGTCCAGTGTGTCAGGTGACTAGCCCCCACCCTCAGTATCGCAGTCCACTGGTACCTATGCCCATTATAGAGGTGCCCTTCGAAAGGATCGCCATGGAATTGGTAGGCCCCATTATTAAGTCAGCCCGAGGTCACCAACACATACTGGTAGTGTTAGACTATGCCACTCGCTATCCGGAGGCGGTCCCATTGCGCCATACGTCGGCCAAGGTAATAGCTAAAGAGCTTATGAGTATGTTCGCCCGGGTGGGGATACCAAAGGAGATTCTGACGGACCAGGGGACACCCTTTATGTCCAAAATAACAAAGGAATTGTGTAAGCTATTAAATATAAAACACCTGCACACGTCCGTCTACCATCCCCAAACCGATGGGTTAGTAGAACGGTTTAATAAGACCCTGAAGTCCATGCTAAAAAGAGTCGTGGCTAAGGACGGGAGAGATTGGGACTTACTGTTGCCCTATGTTTTGTTTGCGGTACGGGAAGTGCCCCAGGCGTCCACGGGGTTCTCGCCCTTTGAGTTGTTATATGGGCGACATCCCCGTGGACTACTGGACATCGCTAAGGAGGCATGGGAGCAACAGCCTACGCCTCATAAAAGTGTGATAGAACACATAGGAAAAATGCAGGACCGAATAGGGGTCGTGTTGCCGATCGTCCGGGAGCACATGGAAGCGGCACAACTGGCCCAGAGTCGGGTATATAACCGGTCCGCCCGGGTAAGGACATATAACCCGGGTGACCGAGTTCTTGTACTCGTGCCCACGGTCGAGAGTAAATTCCTGGCCCGGTGGCAAGGACCCTATGAAGTTAAGGAGAAAGTGGGCCCAGTTGATTACAGGATATACCAGCCAGGGCGGCGGAAGCCCGAACAGGTATATCATGTGAATCTACTAAAACCTTGGAGAGACAGAGAGAATTTGTTTGGAGACAGCCCGCCCTCTGTCTGGACGGCAGGGAGTGACCCGGGGTCACCAGGTGTTCCGGAGAACGCCGCTGGGGTGATGATAGGGAACGGACTGTCGACCAAACAGGCACAAGAGGTGAGAGAATTCGTTAGTCGGAATAGGGACGTATTCTCTGACCTTCCTGGACGTACCACCTTGATCGAGCATGACATTGTCACCGAGCCCCGGGTGAAAGTCCGCCTAAGACCATACCGAGTACCGGAGGCTCGGCGACAGGCCATTTCGCAGGAGGTAAGATCGATGCTACGTCTAGGGGTCATAGAAGAGTCAAAGAGCGAGTGGGCTAGCCCGATTGTCCTTATTCCCAAACCGGATGGTTCATTACGGTTCTGTAATGATTTTAGGAAATTAAATGAGGTATCAAAATTTGACGCCTATCCCATGCCTCGGGTGGACGAGTTGATAGAGCGGCTGGGAAAAGCCCGGTATTTTTCGATCCTAGATCTCACGAAGGGCTACTGGCAGGTACCTCTGACGGAGGCGGCAAAGGAGAAGACGGCCTTTGTCACCCCGGAGGGGCTTTTTCAGTATAGGGTGTTGCCTTTTGGGTTGCATGGCGCTCCGGCTACGTTCCAGCGTCTGATGGATGTCGTCCTCAAGCCCCATCACCAGTATACCTCCGCGTATCTGGATGATATAGTCGTGTTTAGCCCGGACTGGGAGGGTCATTTGTCAAAACTTCAGGCAGTGATAGATTCTCTAAGGAAGGCGGGGTTGACTGCCAACCCAAAAAAATGCTCGGTGGGACTAGAGGAAGCTCGCTATTTGGGGTACGTGATTGGACGCGGAGTCATTAGGCCCCAAGTGAATAAAGTTGAAGCAATCCGGAATTGGCCCAGGCCTCGTACGTCCAAGCAAGTACGGTCATTTTTGGGCCTGATTGGGTACTACATGAGGTTCATTCCCCATTTTGCCACCTAGGCAGCCCCGTTAACCGGCCTCTTGAAGGGTAGAAAGTCGGTGATGGTTCGCTGGGGGGAGCAGGAGGAGGAGGCGTTCTCCCGTTTGAAGTCGGCCCTATGTGAGTCCCCGGTTCTGGTGACGCCCGACTTCAAGCGGGAGTTTGTAGTTCAAACAGATGCCTCGGGAGTAGGACTAGGGGCTGTGCTTTCCCAGGAGCTCAACGGGGAAGAGCACCCCGTGGTTTTTCTAAGCCGCAAGCTTACCCCAGCAGAAACCCGGTATAGCATTGTGGAGAGAGAGTGCCTCGCCATCAAGTGGGCACTCGAGTCTCTCAGATATTACCTTCTGGGGAGAAGGTTCCGTCTGGTGACCGACCACTCCCCTCTCCAGTGGATGAGTCGAGCTAAGGAGGGGAGCGCTCGGGTCACCAGGTGGTTCTTGTCCCTCCAGAACTTTAAGTTCACTGTTGAGCACAGGGCCGGCCGCTTACAGGGGAACGCAGATGCCCTGTCCCGGGTACACTGCTGTGCATGTGTTCACCCCCTCAGGCTTGAACAGTATGTTCAAGCCCTCAGGGGTGAACAAAGGGGGGGGATATGTAGGAGAGTCCCCGGAATAATAATGGACGGACGATACGTGCCACCAGAGGTCCTGGCCTCGGTGGAGTAAGAACCGGATCATTGCGGTTACAGCGGCGAATTCTGCTGGCGCAGCGTGTCCGGGCCGGTTTTTACTGGGAACAGGTAAAGAGTTGGGGGGGTGCCTGTTCCCCACGGCCAGCCCAGGTTTTTGGTGGAGCTGGGCCTTTAAAGAACCCAGCCTGCTGATGATGGGGGTGGGGTGTGTCTTGCTGTGCTGGAGATTTCGACAGACAGAGTCAGTGCTGGAGGAGGAGAGTCTGGGCGCAGCACACATTGAAGGATAGTCCTGGGACCTGTGGTGCTACGAGCCGAAGTGGCTCTGGCCTGAGGGAGACAAAGGCAGGTAGCCTACAAGCCTGCAGAAACTTCTGTGGTCTGTCCAAAACAAGGTGACTCAAACCTGCTGTTTATTTTCTATGGAAGGACTTTTGTTTTATGCACTATGTGGATATGCACCTGTCTGGTCTGCACATTGCCTGTTATGCCTTTGGTGTAAATAAAGTCACGGTGAACCACAAAGACTGTCTGTGATTGCCTCAATACTGCCGCCGCTACCGTGGCCTACCACGAGCACATCCCCACAATACGTTCAGAGAAAACCTCTCTAGCCTCAGAAAGCCATTGGTTCTTCTCTAGTCCCGCCGTGAGGAAGCCAGCCATGTCCCTCAAAAAATCAAATCACGTAAATAAAGTTGCCCAAACAGCGAGAGGTAATGGATACCACTCGCCAGCTACCACAATAATGGATATATGCAGGAAGAAGAGGTAGCGTATTATAAGACTTAACGTTTAATAAATACTCAGATAAAAAGTACGGACATAACACAAAATGTCAAAAAGTGTGCACACCACAAACGTGTCACAAACAACATAATTACCAAACATAAACAGTAGTATGGTTACACCCATGTGAACAAAGTAACACAATGCCCCAACACAGGTATAAATTCCACAGAAAAGAATAAATGGGAACAGTCTTACCGGTGGGTGACGGACATCTGGGTGTAGTAGCGCAGTCCCAGAAGTCAGTGTTATTTATGGGGCAGGGTCCAGGTGAGACTCACTGTCCCTAGAAATCCCTACCAGGCCTATAGAGCCCTATGGCCCGGCTAGGGGCCGCACGTCCAGGAGCTAACCCTACAATATTAAACGCCCTAGACAACCCTACCTGGCGGTACACAGAGAATTAATTCCCTGCAGTGCGATAGATCCCTATGCGTTTCGTCACCAAATTAAAGCCCCGGACTCATCAGGGGATCAAGGGCTAGAAATGGATGGGAGGGAGTGTGTCCTCATTGATACATTGAGTACAACAATGGCTGGGTGAGGCCAGTATACATGTCTATTCTGCACAAGGTACGGACAAGTCCTGTGGGATCCCTGCCTGGTTCATTTTAATGAATGTGAGCTTGTCCACATTGGCTGTGGACAGGCGGCTGCGCTTGTCTGTGATAACCCCCTCCTGCCATGCTAAATAAACGTTCAGAAAATACACTGGCTGGAGGGCAGGCCAGCACCTCCAAGGCATAAAGGGCAAGCTCAGGCCATGTGCCCAATTTAGAGACCCAGAAGTTGAAGGGTGCAGACCCATCAGTCAGTACGTGTAGTTGTGTGCACACATACTGCTCCACCATGTCGCATGTCCCTGTGACGTCCACGATCCATTTGGATATTTTCTCTATCAACTTTCGATGTTCTTTTATGCGCCTACCATGGTGATCACGGCTAACGGGGAATCAGGTTTCCATGCCAGAGAGGGAGCCTGAGAAAGGGATACCACATCCAAGGGAGGTCAATGGTTGAAATCTGATTGGGCGGAGATGTGGGACAAGTTATTAAAGCGAAAAAATCGAAGGAAGGCAGGAGGCGCACAGCAATTACCCACGCCCGACTCGGGGAGGTAGTGACGATAAATAACAATACAGGACTCCTAAGATGCCCTGTTATTGAAATGAGTAATAAAAAATTACAGGGAATGTCACTGCGGTATTTTGGATGAGGAAACATTATACAGGAGAGGCCCTGCTGCCGCTTTGTTGACTCTAGATAACTTCTGCCTGATCGCACGTCCCCGTGACGTCCATGATCCATTTGGATATCTTCCCTATCAACTTTCGATGTTCTTTTATGCGCCTACCATGGTGATCACGGGTAACGGGGAATAAGGTTTCCATGCCGGAGAGGGAGCCTGAGAAAGGGATACCACATCCAAGGGAGGTCAATGGCTGAAATCTTATTGGGCGGAGATGTGGGACAAGTTATTAAATTAAATTCAGCACATGCGCCAGGCAAGGGATGTGCTTCAAACCGGCTAGGCCCAGAGCTGCTACGAGATTTCACCCATTATCGCACACCACCAGGGCGGGCTTGAGGCTCACTGGCACCAACCACTTATCGGTTTGTTGTTCCATGCCCGTACACAGCTCCTGCACGGTGTGCGGTTTGTCCCCCAAACAGATAACTTTCAAATCTCCCTTGCTGTGCTGAAGTTAGTGGTGAAGGTGTTACGCTGATCGGATGAGGAGGCGGTAGAGGATGAGGAAGCGGAGTAGGATGAGGAAACAACAGGAGGCAAAGAGAAACGCCCTGCAATCCTCGGTGGTGGAAGGACATGCTTCGAGCTGCTATCCGCCTCAGGCCCAGCCGCCACTGCATTTACCCAGTGTGCTGTTAGGGAGATATAACGCCCCTGACCGAGCTTACTGTATCCGTAGTTATGTGGACCTTGCCACAGATGGCGTTGCGCAGTGCACACCTGATTTTGTCCCCCACTTGGTTGTGCATGGAAGGGATGGCTCTCCTGGAAAAGTAGTGGCGGCTGGGCACAACGTACTGTGGGACAGCCACCGCCATCAGATTCTTAAAATAGTCCGTGTCCACCAGACTGAGTGACAGCATTTCAAAGGCCAGGAATTTGGAAATGCTGGCATTCAGGGCCAGGGATCGCGGGTGGGTAGGGGGGTACTTCCTCTTTCGCTCCAGTGTTTGGGAGATAGACAACTGAATGCTTCAATTGGACATTATGGAGATGCATGGTGACCGAGGTGGTGGCGTTGCTGCAGGATGGCATGTGCCACTGGCACTGAAGAGTGGGGTGAAGAGGCCGAGACTGCAGCAGAAGAGGAAGCAGGAGGAGCCAGAGACCGTGTCTACTCCACTGCAGCTTGTGCTTTGCACTTAGATGCCTGGTCATGCAGTTTGTACTCAGGTTTAGAACGTTTATGCCTCGCTTCAGGCTCTGATTGCACAGCGTGCAAACCACTCATGTCTTGTCGTCAGCACATTGTCTGAAGAACTGCCACGCCAGGGAACTCTTTGGAGCTGGCATTGGTGTGCTTGGTCCCTTGGTGTAGTGGGAAGTAGCAGGCATACAGTCTAGGGGACGGCCGCTCCGCTTTTGCACCCTGCTCCCTCTTCTGCTGTGCTGGTGGCTCTGTGCAACCACCGCCTCTTCCTCCGAACTACACAGGTCACTCACATGACCTTGATTCCATGTAGGGTTGAGGACCTCATCATCCTCCACATCATCTTCCACCCAGTCTTCACCCCTGCCCTCCTTGTCGGTCTGCACACTGCACAAAGCCACAACAGTTGGTACCTGTGTTTCGTCACCATCCGAGACGTGCTGCAGTGGTCCTCCCATGTATTTGTGGTTGGGCATCGGTGCACTGAATCTCTTCCACTTCTGGGGCAGGGCTATGTGGATGGCCCTGGGAAACCCTGCTAGCAGAGTCATAAAAAAGCAGAAGAGACTGCTGCATGACTTGGGGCTCAGACTGCTTGGCTGATTTGCAAGGGGGTGAGGTGAAAGACTGATGGCTATGGGCTGCAGGTGCCAACTCTGATCTTTCAGCAGGAGTCTGGGTGAGAGACAATGTGAAGGAACTGGAGGCACTGTCAGCCACCCAATCTACTATCGCCTGTACTTGTTCTGGCCTCAACATTCGTAGAGCGGAATTCGGGCCTACCAAATAACGCTGAAGGTTCTGTCGCCTACTCGTACCTGAGAAAGGTCTTTCCCTTGTGCGTGTAGCTGGTACAGATCGACCACGTCCTCTCCCTGCAACAGGAGCTCCACCAACACCAGCAGCACCATGACCAGGGCCACGTCCCTTATTTGATGCTCTCCTCATTCTTTGCATTCACCCCCCAAACTAACAGATGGTTTATGTCAGACGACAATGTAACCGCCAATAGTCAACAATTAAGTTCACTGACAGTAAGGCTGTGCCGGTGTCATAAAGAGAAAAAATTTCTTGAGGTCACACAATAGTGTGACAGACGAATTTAATACAATTACTTCACGATCACAAAAAATGTGAATTTGTCAACCAACAATGTAACAGCAATATTGACTGGTTTTATTGGACTGTCAGAAATGCAGCGCAGGCCGCAAATGTACTATCTAGCACAAAAAGGGAGTTTTTTTCAGCCAACAATGTAACAGCAGTATTTAATGGTTTTATTGGACTGTCAGAAATGCAGCGCAGGCCGCGAATATACTATCTAGCACAAAAAGTGTTTTCTTTTCAAACATCAATATAACAGCAGCATTTAACGGTTTTAGTGGACTGTCAAAAATGCAGTGCAGGCCACAAAGTACTATCTAGCACAAAAAGTGTGCTTTTTTTCAACCGACAATGTAACAGCAGTATTTAAAGGTTTTATTGGACTGTCAGAAATGCAGTGCAGGCCGCAAATCTACTATCTAGCACAAAAAGGGTGCTTTTTTTCAAACAACAATATAACAGCAGTATTTAACGGTTTTAGCGGACTGTCAGAAATGCAGCGCAGGCCGCAAATGTACTATCTAGCACAAAAAGTGAGTTTTTTCCAACCGACAATGTAACAGCAGTATTTAACGGCTTTATTGGACGGTCAGAAATGCAGCGCAGGCCGCAAATGTACTACAGTATCTAGCACAAAAAGTGAGTTTTTTTCAACCGACAATGTAACAGCAGTATTTAATGGTTTTATAGGACTGTCAGAAATGCAGCGCAGGCTGAAAATGTACTATCTAGCACAAAAAGTGTGCTTTTTTTCAACCAACAATGTAACAGCAGTATTTAACTGTTTTAGTGGACTGTCAGAAATGCAGTGCAGGCCGCAAATGTACTATCTAGCACAAAAAGTGAGTTTTTTTCGACCGACAATGTAACAGAAGTATTTAACAGTTTTATTGGACTGTCAGAAATGCAGCGCAGGCCCCAAATGTACTATCTAGCACAAAAAGTGCGTTTTTTTCAGCCGACAATGTAACAGCAGTATTTAATGGTTTTATAGGACTGTCAGAAATGCAGCGCAGGCTGTAAATGTACTATCTAGCACAAACAGTGTGCTTTTTTTCAACCAACAATGTAACAGCAGTATTTAACGGTTTTAGTGGACTGTCAGAAATGCAGCGCAGGCCGCAAATGTACTATCTAGCACAAAAAGTGAGTTTTTTTTCAACCGACAATGTAACAGCAGTATTTAACGGCTTTATTGGACGGTCAGAAATGCAGCGCAGGCCCCAAATGTACTATCTAGCACAAAAAGTGCGTTTTTTTCAGCCGACAATGTAACAGCAGTATTTAATGGTTTTATAGGACTGTCAGAAATGCAGCGCAGGCTGTAAATGTACTATCTAGCACAAACAGTGTGCTTTTTTTCAACCAACAATGTAACAGCAGTATTTAACGGTTTTAGTGGACTGTCAGAAATGCAGCGCAGGCCGCAAATGTACTATCTAGCACAAAAAGTGAGTTTTTTTTCAACCGACAATGTAACAGCAGTATTTAACGGCTTTATTGGACGGTCAGAAATGCAGCGCAGGCCGCAAATGTACTACAGTATCTAGCACAAAAAGTGAGTTTTTTTCAACCGACAATGTAACAGCAGTATTTAATGGTTTTATAGGACTGTCAGAAATGCAGCGCAGGCTGCAAATGTACTATCTAGCACAAAAAGTGTGCTTTTTTTCAACCAACAATGTAACAGCAGTACTTAACAGTTTTAGTGGACTGTCAGAAATGCAGCACAGGCCGCAAATGTACTATCTAGCACAAAAAGTGAGTTTTTTTCGACCGACAATGTAACAGCAGTATTTAACGGTTTTATTGGACTGTCAGAAATGCAGCGCAGGCCGCAAATCTACTATCTAGCACAAAAAGTGTGCTTTTTTTCAACCGACAATGTAACAGCAGTATTTAAAGGTTTTATTGGACTGTCAGAAATGCAGCGCAGGCCGCGAATCTATTATCTAGCACAAAAAGGGTGTTTTTTTTCAAACAACAATATAACAGCAGTATTTAACGGTTTTAGCGGACTGTCAGAAATGCAGCGCAGGCCGCAAATGTACTATCTAGCACAAAAAGTGAGTTTTTTTCAACCGACAATGTAACAGCAGTATTTAACGGCTTTATTGGACGGTCAGAAATGCAGCGCAGGCCGCAAATGTACTACAGTATCTAGCACAAAAAGTGAGTTTTTTTCAACCGACAATGTAACAGCAGTATTTAATGGTTTTAGCGGACTGTCAGAAATGCAGCGCAGGCTGCAAATGTACTATCTAGCACAAAAAGTGTGCTTTTTTTCAACCAACAATGTAACAGCAGTATTTAACTGTTTTAGTGGACTGTCAGAAATGCAGCGCAGGCCGCAAATGTACTATCTATCACAAAAAGTGAGTTTTTTTCGACCGACAATGTAACAGCAGTATTTAACGGTTTTATTGGACTGTCAGAAATGCAGCGCAGGCCCCAAATGTACTATCTAGCACAAAAAGTGTGTTTTTTTCAGCCGACAATGTAACAGCAGTATTTAATGGTTTTATAGGACTGTCAGAAATGCAGCGCAGGCTGTAAATGTACTATCTAGCACAAACAGTGTGCTTTTTTTCAACCAACAATGTAACAGCAGTATTTAACGGTTTTAGTGGACTGTCAGAAATGCAGCGCAAATGTACTATCTAGCACAAAAAGTGAGTTTTTTTCAACCGACAATGTAACAGCAGTATTTAACGGCTTTATTGGACGGTCAGAAATGCAGCGCAGGCCGCAAATGTACTACAGTATCTAGCACAAAAAGTGAGTTTTTTTCAACCGACAATGTAACAGCAGTATTTAATGGTTTTATAGGACTGTCAGAAATGCAGCGCAGGCTGCAAATGTACTATCTAGCACAAAAAGTGTGCTTTTTTTCAACCAACAATGTAACAGCAGTACTTAACAGTTTTAGTGGACTGTCAGAAATGCAGCACAGGCCGCAAATGTACTATCTAGCACAAAAAGTGAGTTTTTTTCGACCGACAATGTAACAGCAGTATTTAACGGTTTTATTGGACTGTCAGAAATGCAGCGCAGGCCGCAAATGTTTTATCTAGCACAAAAAGTGTGCTTTTTTTCAACCGACAATGTAACAGCAGTATTTAAAGGTTTTATTGGACTGTCAGAAATGCAGCGCAGGCCGCGAATCTACTATCTAGCACAAAAAGGGTGTTTTTTTTCAAACAACAATATAACAGCAGTATTTAAGGGTTTTAGCGGACTGTCAGAAATGCAGCGCAGGCCGCAAATGTACTATCTAGCACAAAAAGTGAGTTTTTTTCAACCGACAATGTAACAGCAGTATTTAACGGCTTTATTGGACGGTCAGAAATGCAGCGCAGGCCGCAAATGTACTACAGTATCTAGCACAAAAAGTGCGTTTTTTTCAACCGACATTGTAACAGCAGTATTTAATGGTTTTATAGGACTGTCAGAAATGCAGCGCAGGCTGCAAATGTACTATCTAGCACAAAAAGTGTGCTTTTTTTCAACCAACAATGTAACAGCAGTATTTAACTGTTTTAGTGGACTGTCAGAAATGCAGCGCAGGCCGCAAATGTACTATCTAGCACAAAAAGTGAGTTTTTTTCGACCGACAATGTAACAGCAGTATTTAACGGTTTTATTGGACTGTCAGAAATGCAGCGCAGGCCCCAAATGTACTATCTAGCACAAAAAGTGTGTTTTTTTCAGCCGACAATGTAACAGCAGTATTTAATGGTTTTATAGGACTGTCAGAAATGCAGCGCAGGCTATAAATGTACTATCTAGCACAAACAGTGTGCTTTTTTTCAACCAACAATGTAACAGCAGTATTTAACGGTTTTAGTGGACTGTCAGAAATGCAGCGCAAATGTACTATCTAGCACAAAAAGTGAGTTTTTTTCAACCGACAATGTAACAGCAGTATTTAACGGCTTTATTGGACGGTCAGAAATGCAGCGCAGGCCGCAAATGTACTACAGTATCTAGCACAAAAAGTGAGTTTTTTTCAACCGACAATGTAACAGCAGTATTTAATGGTTTTATAGGACTGTCAGAAATGCAGCGCAGGCTGCAAATGTACTATCTAGCACAAAAAGTGTGCTTTTTTTCAACCAACAATGTAACAGCAGTATTTAACATTTTTAGTGTACTGTCAGAAATGCAGCACAGGCTGCAAATGATCTATCTAGCACAAAAAGTGTGCTTTTTTTCAACTAACAATGTAACAGCAGTATTTAACAGTTTTAGTGGACTGTCAGAAATGCAGCACAGGCCGCAAATGTACTATCTAGCACAAAAAGTGTGCTTTTTTTCAACCGACAATGTAACAGCAGTATTTAAAGGTTTTATTGGACTGTCAGAAATGCAGCGCAGGCCGCAAATCTACTATCTAGCACAAAAAGGGTGTTTTTTTTCAAACAACAATATAACAGCAGTATTTAACGGTTTTAGCGGACTGTCAGAAATTTAGCGCAAGTTGCAAATGTACTATCTAGCACAAAAGGTGTGCTTTTTTCAAGTGACAGTGTAACAGCAGTATTTAACTGCATTATTGGACTGTCAGAAAAGCAGCGAAGGCCGCAAATGCACTATCTAGCGCAAAAAGTGTGCTTTTTTCAACCAACAATGTAACAGCAGTATTTAACGGTTTTATTGGACTGTCAGAAATGCAGCGCAGGCCCAAAAAATTACTTTCAAGATCAAAAAATGGGAATTTGTCATCCGACAATGTAACAGAATTATTTACTGGTTTTATTTGACTGTCAGATATGCAGTGCCGGTGTCAGAAAGAGAAAAATCGTTTTAGGTCACACAATAATGTCACAGACTAATGTAATTGAATTATTTTCACTGGCAGGTATGCACTGTTGGCCGCAGGGGTACTTGACCGCCAAAAAAAGGGAATTTGTCCCCCGGGAATCTAACAGATGGATTTAATGAAAAGATTTAAAGATTTAAAGGAAAAAAATGGAATATGTCCCGTCCCTGGGGCCCTGAAGTCACAGACGGATTACCTATATTATTTTCCCTTCCCCTGGCACATATGCAGTGCAGGTGTCCTTAAAAAATGCCTAGATGTAGCCCACTGAGCTACCAGAACAGGATAAAAGTAATGTCCCTGGCACACATGCAGTTGCAAGTGCACTGCACTTGCAAAAATGGACGCCGACACCCACCAAACAAACAGACTGATTAAAGCTTATTTCTCTGTGGCACTGGGCTCAGGGGTACAAAAATGTAGCATAGCACTGTGAACCGAGAGCAAAGCAGGTGATTTGACCCCGCCACCAGAATAGAGTGCGTACGCAGAAGTCAAGATTAATAAAATTGCATTTACTATTAATTAATAAAAGCAGGTTAACAGTGAAGTTACAGAGGTAAAGACAAGCAAAATATTCAAAACAGTATAAACAATACAAGTTAAACACTGCAACAATTGTCACCTTTGCTGTGTCCGTATTCGCAGTGCGGACACTAAGAAATAATAGTCCCAGAAACTGTCCCTAACTGACCCTAACTTTCAAGTGGGTGCGCACCCCCCTTATCCCAGTGGTCCAAGTAGAGCGCTTACAGTTTGTGGAAGTGCACGGTGGGGCCCGATGTCATCCTTTTCCTTTAACCAGCGCAGGATCCGCAACAAAGAAGTCCTGCTCAGCAGGCCGGAAAACCAGTTGAATATAATCCAGGATTATTACAGTTACTGTCCGTTACCTCGACAGCACTGTGAGTCTCTTTACTGTTTGGGGCAATCCACTCAGCCCAATGTCGGCTCCACAGGTTAGTTGCTGCACACAGTCCTTTTTAACTTGGCTTCACTAAATGCACTGTTTCTTTGTACTCCATCCGTCTCTGGACCGAAGTTCACACAACTTGGCTGTACAGGGAAGTCCTTTAGTATCTCCACACATGTCTTACACAACACAGAACTTGTTTTCTATCTTGCCAATATGGCGGCAGCTGCAGTTCCAGTCTCTCTTCCTCCTTCTTCCTGCTCACACTGAGGCAGGCTGACATCATAAGGGGCGTGTCATCTCAACACTTAGCTGCTGCCTTAAAGGACCAGTATCACATTAATACACTTTCTCTATGGTAACCTCCAATGCAAATTGGTCCTATGCTGCCATCTACTGACCAAACAAATACTGCAGGCATTTTACATTAAATTTTAACAAAGTTTACCAGGATAATGAAACTTAGAGACATTACATGACTGTTTCTTACAGCACCCACAAAAATAATCGCTGTAGTTTGCAGATTTAACACCAAGAACACCAGAATTGTTTTCCTAATCTCTCCCTCACAGCTGCAGCATCCTCTCCCTACACTAGTAAGAGCAGAGTGACGTGCGGCGCTACGTGCCTCCAGCTTATATAGAGGCTGGGTCACATGCTGCACTGGCCAATCACAGCCATGCCATTAGTAGGCATGGCTGTGATGGCTTCTAAGGGCACAGAGTTAAACGTTTGTTGATTGGCTGCCCTTCAGCCTTTTAAAAAGCACCATTAAATCACAGAACACTGTACTCTAACCCGAACTTTTACGAAAAAGTTTGGGTTCGGGTCCGGGTACAAATAAACCTAAAGTTCGGTACGAACCCGAACTTTACAGTTCGGGTTCGCTCAACCCTACCCATGATGTGTATTTTTTTAATTTATTTTTTTCTTTACAACTTATGGCCATCTGTCCACCAGCTGAAGCTCAATTGAAGATGGGTGTTGCAACAGGACAACGACCCAAAGCATAGAAGTAAATCAACAACAGAATGGCTTAAACAGAAGAAAATACGCCTTCTGGAGTGGCCCAGTCAGAGTCCTGACCTAAACCCGATTGAGATGCTGTGGCATGACCTCAAGAAAGCGATTCACACCAGACATCCCAAGAATATTGCTGAACTTAAACAGTTCTGTAAAGAGGAATGGTCAAGAATTACTCCTGATTGTTGTGCACGTCTGATCTGCAATTACAGGAAACGTTTGGTTGAAGTTATTGCTGCCAAAGGAGGTTCAACCAGTTATTAAATCCAAGGGTTCACATACTTTTTCCACGTGCACTGTGAATGTTTACTTGGTGTGTTCAATAAAAACATGGTAACATTTAATTATTTGTGTGTTATTAGTTTAAGCAGACTGTGATTGTCTATTGTTGTGACTTAGATGAAGATCAGATCACATTTTATGACCAATTTGTGCAGAAATCCATATCACTCCGAAGGGTTCACATACTTTTTCTTGCAACTGTATGTTGTGGCTGTGTCTGCAAAAAGCAACTGCAGAGCAGACACAAGCCAATCAAGCTGTACTAGAGAGGAGAGAATGGGGAGAGATAATTGGGTAGTTTTCAGGGTTTTATCAGAGAAAACTTAACATAGAGAGTGAGGGACTGTTGATTCTCAGTTGTGCATTGTTTCATACGTAGTTCATACAGCTTTCTGGCAAGTTCTATTATAACTCATAAATCTTGCTGGTAAGTTCTATCCTGTCAGAAAGTAATTTTTTTCTATATATGGACATCCAGACAGCTTTTTTTTTTTTTTGTAAAACTAAAAATCTTAATTTTCTACAATTTATAGGCTTATTGCCAGCACCCGAACATTCTGCTGCAAATGCTGAGCAATTGCCCACATTTTTATTTCTAAAACCCTCAATTTACCATTTGTCATTGGGCATTTTCACAGCACTAAAGTGCATCAATATACCAGTGCTAGTGAACGCACTTTATTACTTCTAGATAGCGTTAAGTTACAGCAAAGTTGCAAAGGCATTTTACTGCCATAACACCATTACTATACCTGTGTTATTGAAGCATGGTATTACTGCAAGATACCCTTTAGTTACAGCAAAGGCATTTTACTGCAATAACGCCATTAGTATACCCATGTTATTGAATGCTTTGCATTACTGCAAGATACAGTTCAGTTGCAGCATTTTACTAGTATACCTGTGTTAGTGAAGGCATTGTAATACTGCAACATATCGTTCCGTTACAGCAAAAGAATTTTCCTGCAATACAGCCATTAGTACACCCATGTTAGTGAATGCATTGTATTACTTCAAGGTAGCGTTAAGTTACAGCAAAGTTGCAAAGGCATTTTACAGCACAAATACCCATGTTATTGAATGTATTGTATTACTGCAATATAGCATTCGGTTACAGCAAAGGTATTTTACTGCAATAAGGTCATTAATATACTTGTGTTATTGAACGTATTGCATTACTGCAAGATAGCTTTAAGTTAAGGCAATGTTGCAAAGGCACTTTCCTGCAATAAAGCCATTACACTAGTATACCCATGTCAGGGAACACGTTTTACTGCTAAAACTGCATTAGTATACCCATTTTAATGAATGTGTTGTATTATTTCAAGATACCGTATAGTTAAAGCAAAAGCATTTTACTGCAAAAACATTAATACAATATATTATTGCCATTGTAAATTGCCAGTGTGCAGTGTTTTTTTTTTTTTTTTTTTTAGAAAGGGAGGGACATTTAATTTCACCACTGTCTATAAATTACAGGGGGAAAAAATGTGAAAATTTTGCTAGTACTGTTAAATAATCTGTGTACCAAACCTGTGACTGTTCATTTATAGGCCTCATAATAAAATGTCTGTTAAATGGAAGACATTGACATGAGAACCATGCCTCATTATGCAAGAGTCAGAATGTGGGTAGTTGCACACAGCAGTAGCAGCACCAGCCATTCGGCAATTAGTAGTAGTTGTAGAAGTAGGCCATAGTTCAACCTGGCTTCCGAGAGGTGTCACATTAGTATCGAGAACAAAAAGGATGACATTTATGACTAGATGGCTCACTCCTCCTCTCAGTCACAGCAGGTTAATGTCGATGTCACCTCTGAGTCTGACACTGTACCTTGGAGCCAGAGGTTACAGCATTCCTCTTGCTCCTCCTTGCAGCCCTGAAAAAGCTTTTCAGTTGCATCATCTCTGTCCTTACTGCCCCTCCAAGTAGGGTGTCTTTTTTTTCCTCAGAAGAGGCAACAAAACTCCACATGCTATAAAAAACACTCAAGAGAATCTCACTGTTCATAACTTGTGTGAGAACAGTCAGTGTTTGGACTGCCGTAAGGATGAGGTTCAGGGGGAGTTGAGGGACCCCCTGCATAGCTGTGTTGGTGCTTCTGGTAGTAGTGGCTTTTGTAGCCACAATGGTGGTAGTAGTGGCAATGGTAGCAACAGTGGCACTCAGGGCAAATACAGAGCAGAGAACCAGGAGGGGAGACGTGGAGCTTACAATGACATCCTATCTGATACAAGTGTCTGGGAAGGGAAGGACTCTGATGACGATTGTGTGTTAGACAGGACCTGGAAGCCTGATCAGGGTGCTGAGGAGGAGGTGACATCAGAGGAGGCCACATACAGATGTAGTAGAGTTAACACTTATGCTTTATGAAATGTGTTATCTAAACTAAATGCGTTAAGCAAACACCTTCAATTGCTTTTCAATGGTTTTTGTTTCAGGATAACACAAAGAGTTAAGAAATTTGAGTTAAGAGTTTGAGTGTTAACCCTGCTACATCTGTAAGTCCAGAACTTCCAAAATAAAATGCCAGAGCCAGATCTGCTTCCATTATTGTCAGCTGGCAATGTTGCTGATACTTTGGGTGCAGGCTCAAAATTTGCCAGACTTAAGCCAAGTTAGGCTGCTGCTAGTTCTGCGTGAGTATCTCCTGTATGGTAATTTTTATCCACAGTGCTGGAAGCCAAAAGCAAAAGTGTGAAAGATTAAAATAACCTATGGACTGTCAAACAGAAATGTAGGCACCAGGGCTCTATTGCAACTAGATCCTGCGAAAAAAAGAAGTGGCAGCCAGCTAGTGTAATAAGAGTGTTTTCCTTCTCTTGGTCTCTAGCCTGGCTAGCGCAAAGGAGACTGGGAGAAGGAGAACACTCCTTGTCTTCATCAGAAGTGGCCACCAGGTAGTACAACAAGAGCGTCCTCCTTCTCCCGATCTCTTTTGCAGCAGCCAGGCCGCATCCACATTGTACTAAATGTAGGTACGGCCTGGCTAGCACTCAGAGACTTGTAGAAGGAGGACACTCTTGTTCTTGTCATCATCAGTTACTCCTTCTCCTGCTCAACATACTCCCTCTTGAACTTACACTAACAGAATTATCTGCTATTGCACCACTTGATTCATAACTTTCCAACTCGCTGGAATTCTACCTTCCATATGCTAGAACATTTTTACAAGTAGTGTTGAGCAAAGCGAAGCATTCAAAGTGGAATTCAGTCCAAAGTTTAGGAAAACTTCAATTAGCAACGAATCCGAAATTCCTCGCACTTCTTGGTAATGAATCAGGTTTTCATAAAATGGCGGCTGCAAGTGTTACAAAGCAAAAATAAGTGTAAAGGAGACAAGCCCGGGAACGCAAGATCTCCCATAATGCCATGCAGCTAGCTAATCCACAGATATCCATCCCCTGTAATGTCACAGCCGTATAAAACCCTCACCCTATCCCTCCACCATTGTCCTGTGAGCTGAGCATAGGGAAAAACGTGGCAAGCGCTCATGCACTAGGGACAGTGTTGATGAAAGCGATTAATAGAGGAATTCTATACAAATAAGATGGAAGCCATCAGGGCCGGCCTTAGGTGTTCAGGCGCCCTGTGCGAGCTAACCTTGTGACATAGTAGCAGGAAAGCACACTGTCCCCCTGTCCTCTATGAGCCCCCCCCCATGGCACATTTCTCCCCTCCATGGGCCAGTGGCAGCAGCAGCACATCTCTCCTTCTGTCGCCCCCCCTACCCTCTCCGGCACATTTCTCCCTCTCCATCATGGGCCAGTGGCAGATGGGATCCATCCAGTTGTTATCTTTGTACCAAATACCTGTAACTTCTGTTGGAACTTGGCTCAGGCTGTGTCGTGGGCCTTCCCTGGCAGAGACTGAGTCTACTTTGGCTGCTGGCTGGCACTCAGGCTCACTCCTTCTCTCTGGGGCCCTGGGGGCGGAGCCCAGTGGCAACGTCAAAAGCAAAGACGTGCCCGTGCGGCAGCTGAGGCACGCTCCAGTAGCCACTGGTCTGCTCTCTTAAAGAGACAGGCAGGCCAGGCAGCAGAGCGGAGCTCAGAGCGGCCGCGGGCCCCGCCCCCTCCTCACTCTTTCCAATAGTCCATGCGCTTTCAGCGCTGTTAGTCGACTGGCGGCCGCCCGGCGCCCCTGTTGCTATGGCGCCCTGTGCGGCTGCACAGCCCGCACACCTGACCCTGGAAGCCTTTATTATGCCATGCCGAGCATGCCAACCAATACCATCCCGTCTGCACCCCTTAGGGGGGCCAAGTGTTAATGATGAGCAAGATGCAGAGAGAGGAGGAGCTGGATGTTCTTGATGACATATTCTCATCGATATTAGGAGAGTGCTGGGGTTGGATTAGTGGGTATGCCATCATATTTTGTCCCCAAATAATCAGTCAAATCCCATACCAGCAACAGCCCCTGTTTAAAAGTGCCTGTTTAAAGGCAGATGCAGGCTAATTGTCCGCGTAGTTCTTCACTGCAGCATGGCCGCAGTACACAGTGGCCATACCCTAAGGCAGAGTGGCCTGGGTATGCCTGATTTAAAGCAATTCATGACAAATTTATTTGTCACAAATCAAATTTATTGGGGAACTTCGGTGAAAGAGCATGTGTTGTTTTGAGATCAGGCAGTGGCAACTTATCAGAGACACACATCACATTATCAGGCCATTTGAAGAGGCCACCAGATTTGTCAGTAGTGACAACTGTGGCATTAACAATGTCATCCCCCAGCTTCTTGCTGACTGCCCTGTAGCTGAAGCTTTTTACATGGAGGAAGTCTCATGGAGGAAGAAATGGAGGAAGAAGTGGAGGAGGAGGAGGAGCAGGAAGTGGAGGAATCACTTATGCAGGACAACAAGGCTATTAGTGATGTTGATGACAACAACACTGTCCATGATGACCAATTATTTCAGTGGGGGTGGAGCCAGAAAGAACTGGGCCCTAGGGCAAGCTGGCGAGTGTGGCAAGTTTTATGCTTGCTTGCTTGCTTATGTACAGACAGGTGTATTGTTAACATTAAGCAATCTAATGACTGACTATCAAAGTAAGGGGAATGTTTTCCTGTTGCCGAAAGGGAGGCCAAATTGATTTATTACCAAGATACATTGTGTATAAAGTGTGCCGCAGCTTTTGGTGAGCAGCCGCTTGCCGCCTATGTGTCTGACCAGGAGGCCCCTCTTTTCCCCCCACCAAGTCACCCACCTCCCACGTTCTCCGTTACCACAAGCAGTAGAAACTGCTACAGCAGCCAGTTCCATTTATGAACATGGTAGAGCAAACGGAGACATATCACCTGAACAACCAGGTCCAGTCCTACTTGGAATGTGGCCTTTTTCCAGTCCATACCATGTGCACCAACCCATGGTCTTCTGCACAGCTGGATTGGAACAAATAAAAGAGAGAATTTTTCCAGGCTTGTTCAACTTCAGAATAAGCCACTTTTACTTCAACACTTATGTGTGTATAAATATGGGCAGGCATTCTGCCCTATTAACGCATAATTTTTGGATGCCTGTGCAGAACAAGCCACTGTTCTAATAACATTAATGTACGTGTGTGTGTGTGTGTGTGTGTGTGTATGTGTTTAAACATGGGCAGTGATCTGCCGCCATTAAGGCAGAATTTTTGGACACTTGGTCCGAACAAGCCAGTTTTTTGTAAAAAAAACATTGTGTGTGTTTAAACGCCATCTACCCCCAATAAGGGAAACATTTTTAAAGGTTTCTAATATTAACCCCTTAGGTACCAGGTACATATTTAGTTTTGTGTTTTCATTTTTTCCTTCCCACGCCCAATAGCCATAACTTTTGAACTTTTCCATTCATATAACCACATGAGGGCTTATTTTTTGTGGGTTAAATTGTATTTTTTATACCATTTAATTTACCATGCCTGTTATTGGAAAATGGGGGGGGGGATTATTTGTTGGGTTAAATAAATAAAAAAATTGCGCCAAGGTTTTTGGGGTTTTGAAATCACGGCATTCACTGTGTGCTAAAAATGACATGATGTCCCTATTCTGTGACTCAATAAGAATACAGCGATTCCAAACTTGTATAGCCTTTTCTTTTTTACTACTTAAAAAAAAATAGATCTATTAGATTGAATAGGATTCTGACATTGTACTTTCTGCACTGGGCTTCATGTACAGCGCAGCAATGAGCATACTATGGCAGGCCTGGAAGGCTTCAGTCGTGTCCAGACTGCCATGGTAACCAATCAGAGGCCCACAATTTCACCTTAAGGGCTGCATCCCTCTGCTTTACCTCACAGGTGCAGCGATCACTGTTGATCGTGGCACCTGAGGGGTTAAATTACGGTGTTCAGCGTGATTGCCATTGCCCGTTATTGCGGCTGGCTGTTTGCTGCATGACACAGGTGGCATCCGCCTCATATGGAGCAGGCTCACTGCAACAGGCCGCTCCATACATTCCCACAACCACCGTGACGTTTGGGTACGTCATGGTGGTTGAAAAGGTTAAAAAGCATAACAAATGGGACAGCGTGTTTTTAACCCCTTCAGACCAATCCCAAATGACCCTCTTAGTAGGTGATGGGCGTATGTTATCAACTATATCTAATTTGCATATAGTCCTGATGGACTAAGAATCGCCTTGTTTTTCACCCACTGGCTAATATAAAACTTAACTTTTATTTTATCCCATTTATTATAATCTCATTGGAGATGTGAGTAATATTTTAATATATTGCAGACTGTAGCTCTCAGTTTTATCGGCGATTGTATTAGAAATCTACTGTCTACTGTCTGTGACTAGATTCTTGGTTATAGACACTGGTGTATTGAGCTCATACACCAGACCTAACTACCTAATTGTAAACAGTATGTTAATGCTACCTGCCTAACTGTGCTACTTCTGCTGCCATCTAAAAACACCAACTAAATGCTGCCCCCCGACCCGGGCAATGTTTGACAAACTTTTCTTCCATACTCTGCAATGCTAGCTATTATATAAAAATAAATTTATAATTTCAGCAATACCTCCACTGTAACGCTTGGGTACTTCTGTAACCTTGGGTGTTTGGCTAATTTTACATATTTTAAACTGTAGAGAAAAAGACATGTATCGAACATCTACTTTTCATGCATTGATCTATTGCTTTTAACCATTATTTATAAGACAAGGTACTTTGCACACATTGGATTCAAATGCGTAGGACCACTCACCACATCAAGGTGGCCTCTTTTGAGTGTATCCCTGCTCTAATGTGGTACAGTGCCACATGGCACCCACCACCTTAACAAAGCACCTGCAGGTGGTGAGACCTAGCAGCCTAATAATACTTTCTTATAAATTAGAGTAGAATAAAAAAAAGTTGAAAATAAATAAATTAGAGTAGGGACCCACTCAAAAGAGGCCACCTTGACATGGTGAGTGGACCTATGCCTTTTCGATCAAAACATATACAAAGGGCCTCATGTAAATGTTTATAAATGATTCTGAGAAGCAATAGATCACTGCATGGGATGTTGATGTGTGATCAAGTCTTTATTTCTTCAGTTTTGCATAGTTTTACTGATTGTTTGAGTGCCTCTACACTCATTTGAGGCTGCTTCTTTTTTCACTCTTTTGCTCCCAGCAGACCCACTGGCCACTTCCACTTTTTCCACATATGGTTTAATCTGCTTCTTTAGTGTTTAATGTTTAATGCAAAGTTTTAGGTTCTGTCACTTCTCCATATTCCCTCAGTCTCCTGCTATGTGGTGGTGGTGAAACCTTTGTCCATGCTCATAACATCGGCAGGCATTACAGAGAACAAAAAAAAATGCCAGAAAAACAACACCATATCCAAAGTCTGTGCCTCTATATGATATGGAGCACCATATGGCTCCATAGTACAGAACCGCAGGGCTGCCATGTGCCTCAGTGCATATGGCTCTGTCAAATATATAAGGCCTAATTAAAATCAAGACCCAAGACTATCATGTTATACTACTAGTTATTCTCTTCTATTCCACTCTGTCACGAACCCCAACGGAGGCAAGATGCAGTAGCTATTTATTAATTATATTATATATATGTTGTTTTTTTATAAGGACACGCTGTTTGTTTCATGCTCTTTGAAGGATAAGCACCATTTCACTAATCCACTCAATACGGGGTCTTTAATGGATCATGTCAAGCTTCTAGACTAGACGTCAATTTCCCACTCCTAGCTCTGACATGATTGAATTGATTTGTCGCTTAGCAGTACATCAACTCATAATTGAGCTTAGATGTTGTACTTTTAACATTTTAAAGACCTTTTCAAATATGTACAGCTGCAGTAAAGATGTGGAAAGAAATAACAAGTGGTGCACATGCTTAAATAAATAAAACAGCTATTACTATAATGATTTCTAGAATTTCAAACCATGTCTAGAGCATGGTAAATCATGGCCATTACCTAACAATCTAGACAAATCTAGTGCAATAAACTGGGATTTATTACAAAAGGATTAAAATTTTGGATCCGTTTCCATTATTATCCCTGTTTCATCCACAGAAAAGGATGTTCAATAGGAAATCAACTGATTTGAGCAGATTTGAAGGAGAATAAAATAACCCGGCAAAAATTTCTAAGGCTACTTTCACATTAGCGTTTTTGCTGGATCCGGCAGGGTTCAGCAAAAACACTTCCATTACTGAAAATACAACCATCTGCATCCGTTATTAACGGATCCGGCAATATCTTTAACATTGCCAAGACGGATCTGTCATTAATTCCATTGAAAGTCAATGGAGGACGGATCCGTTTACTATTGTGGAAGATTGTGGCAGAGAAAACAGATCTGTCCCCATTGACTTGCATTGGGGGTCATGCCGGATCCATCTTGCTCCGCATCCCAGGACAGAAAGCAAACTACAACATGTTGCGGTTTAGTCTCCGGTCTGGGAACGCAACTAAGCAGAACGGAATGCATTTTGGAGCATTCCGTTCTATTTAGTTCAGTTTTGTCCTCATTGACAATGAATGGGGACAAAACTGAAGCGTTTTTTTGCGGTATTGAGCCCCTATGACGGATCTCAATACCGGAAAACTAAAACGCTAGTGTGAAAGTAGCCTAATGAAAGTATGTTTCCATGCCTTAGTTATAAGAACTGTCCTTCTATAATTAAGGGGGGCTCTGTATGTCATCCCATGCAGGAACATAAAATTGCAGGTGTTCAATGTTACATTTTGCTGTGTGAAGGACTAGAGTGGATGCACTGAAAGTAAGTGGGCTGCATTGGAAACAAAGATAGCGGACCAGGAATAAAGGCACAAACTCCAGATAAGTGCTAGTTTTCTTTACCAACTGATATACAGTACTGCATACCATTGTTGTGTCTCGGGATCTGCATGGAGTTTGTATGTTCTCCCCTTGTTTGTATGGGTCTCCACCAGGTACTCTGGTTTCCTCGCACACTCCAAGAACATACATGACAGATTAGGACATGTATGTGCGGGGAAATTGTTGCAACTACGGTACATAAGCAGAATTTGAAAAAAGGTAATAAATTGATGTGGAGAACAAAAGCATACATTATATTTAATGATACTTGATAATTATCTGGAGCACACATGCATCACAAAGTCCTCATACAGAAAACATGGGTCCATCTTCAATAATGTTGTTTGAAGGATGCACTGGTTGTAAATGAGCAAATTTTGAATACGTTCTGCAATATTTCATATATTTGTTAAACCTGAACTTAAAGAGGATCTTTTATCAGTTTTAACATAGGCTAATTATGGTATTTCCTTGTAGGGCAGCCCCCACTGATGCCATGGATGTTTTTTTTTTTTTCAAAAGCCCCCCCAGGGGGCAACGGTGGATGAACAGGGGGCTTTTGAAAGAAAAAAAAACATCCATGGCATCAGTGGGGGCCACCCTACAAGGTAATACCATAATTAGCCTATGTTAAAACTGATGTAAGGTCCTCTTTAAGGAAAGTCTATATGCAACTTTAGTCTGTTGTATCTGTGAACATACAATATTATATTGTGCAATTTATAACCAGATAGTAAAATATCTTCTTCTTCTAATCTCTTTTTATTTTCTTATTGCAGATTTTTTTTCAATTCTATTTCCTAAATATGATTATGGGGGCTGCCATCTTGCCTGTGCTTAAAGCATCAAGAAAATTGACACAATGGTCAGAAGAGGACCTCATTGACTTCTATGAGAGAGTTTTCTATGCATGCCCTGTGATGTACGCAGAGGTCAGGAGGGAAAGCCAATAAGCTGTGATATCAGGTATTGTGAATGGAGGATCCTGTGCTGTCTGTAATCTAATCCTTGCTGCAATGATAAGCAGTAAAATCTGTACAGACCAAGAAGTGGTGCCTATTTTTAGGCTTAAGGCTGTATTACACAGCCCGATGTAGCAGACGATTGTCGGGAGGGAAGCGTTCCCTCCCCTCAACTACCTGCTCGCTAGCGGGGGAGACCATTGCTATTATATGCAGTGATCTCCTCCTCAGCATGAGGAGGAACAACCCTGCCCTAAGATTCCTTGGTCATCAACTGCATGTAGGTTCCTCAGTTTTGGCCATTTTCTTTATGCTTCTTCAAAGGAGCTTGAACTGCATGTCTTGAAACCCCAGTCTGCTTTGAAATATTTTGCCTGGGAAAGAACTTGCTGATAAAGTATAGTAACTACTTTGTGTCTTGTTGAGCTATCGTAAGAAAACAGAAGAACAAGGAGCCCTGGAAGTGATGATATGGCCCCGACAGAGCCCTGATTTCAAAATCATCAAGTCTGTCCTTAAAGGGACAGTGAAAAGATAGAAGGAGTAGAGCAAGCCTACATCCACAGAAGATCTCTAGTTAGTTCTCCAAGATGCCTGGAACAACTTCCCTGCCAAGTTACTCCAAGCACTGTGTGCAAGTGACCTAGATGAACTGATGCTGTTTTGTAGGCAAAGGGTGGTCACATTAATTATTGAATTTAGATTTCTCTTTTGTTCATTTATTGTGCATTTTGTTTATTGTTAAAAATAAAGTATTAACACTTCTATTTTTGAAAGCATTCTTACTTTGCAGCATGTTTGCATTTATTCCCCACCTGCCTGAAACTTTTGCACAAAATCTCAATCTATTCAAGAAGTCTTTCAAAAGATGAAATCCTGATTTACTTTCAGAAATAAATTAGATCTATTACGGCAGTCCCATTATAGCAATAATTCTGAAAACGATACTGTGTTATCACTGGATGTTGCCATTAATCAGCTATTTGAGCTGGACTCATAATGTAAGTCTTTTAAGGACAGTATACATAATAACTTTTGGATGTCATCTGAAAACAGAGCTAAAACTGCATATTCAACAGCTCAATTTCAGAGGTTAACTGCAAAACATAGGAACAATGATAACAGGATGTGATTCGAAAGGATTGTCTGGACTGATAAGTCACAATATATGAAATTTCTGCAACAAACTTTGGGTTCAAATTATATGAAAAAAAGTTCAGTATACTGTATGTCCCTTTTGTCAATGATCTTTCTATTAACCCCTTCAGGACACCAGTCCAGTTTTCAGCTTATAGACCAAGGGTAATTTTGCAAATCTGACATGTGTCACTTTATGTGCTAATAACTTTGGAATGCTTTTACTTATCCAACCAATCCTGAGAGTATTTTCTCATCACACATTTTATGGAAAATTTGGAAAAATTAGCAAATTTATAAATTTGAATTTCTCTTTTGTTAAGACAGTGAGTGATTCCTCACACAATAGTTCTTAACTAGTAATCACCATATGTCTACTTTATGTTGACAATTTTGCAAATGTCATTTTATTTTCTTAAGACGTTAGAAGGCTTTTTTTTAGAAGCAATTTTTCTTATGTTCCATAAAATTTCTAAAACAAAACTTTTTAAGGACCAATTCAGTTTCTAAGTGACTTTGAGGGGTGTACATAATAGAATCCACCCGTAAATTACCATATTTTAGAAACTCAGAAAACACCCTTCAAATTATTCAAAACTGATTTCAGAAACCGGGAACCCTTTAGGTTTTCCACAGGAATTTTTGTGCAGATTTTCCATTTTAAACCATGGTTTCTTGTAACACAGCAAGAGTTAACAGCAAAAACAAACCTCAATATTCATTACTCTGATTCTGCAGTGTACGAAAACACCCCACATTTGGTCGTTAACTACTGTATGGGCACACACAAGGGCTCAGAAAGGAAGAAAAGCCATATAGTTTTGGGAGGACTGGAATGGTTTTTGGGTATCATGTCACAAGTGAAGAGACCCTAAGGTACCCCTATAGACGAAACCTCCAAAAGTGACTCCATTTGAGTGCTTTGACCCAACAGGCATTTTATACAACTTAGAGACAGTTGGCTGTGAAAAGGAAAACTGTAATTTCCTACAATAAAATGTTTAGCCCCACATTTTTCATTTTCATTAATATTCATTTTCATTTTTTCTGAATACAGCAACAGCTCATGTGTGGTCATAAACTGCTGTATGGGCACACAGCAGAGCTCAAATGGTGTGCCATTTGGCTTTTGGAGGGAAGATTTAGCAAAAATGTTGCAGGGGCAATGTTGTATTTGAAGAGACCCTGAGGTACCCCTACAGTGGAAATCCCCAAAAAGTGACCATTTTCTCCTGAATATAGCAATACCCCTATGTGGTCATAAAAAGCTGTATAGGCACACAGTAGGGCTCAGAAAGGTAGAAGCCCCCTTTTGGAGGGAAGATTTTGCTGGTATGATTCTTAGGTGCCATGTCACATTTGCAGAGCTCCTGAGGTACCTGTACAGTGTAAAATCCCAAAGATTTCAAAGATTTTTTTTTAAGATTGAGAAATGAAATAAAAAATTACATTGTATATCAATTGTATTTAGTTTTACCCTTAAATTCTTGAGTACAACAATATCCCATATGTGGTCATAAACTGCAGTATGGGAACACTGCAGGGTTCAGATGAAAAAGAGCACCATGTGCATTTGAGGCCTAGTTTGTTGTTTTTTACTGCACTGGCTGACAACTGCAGCGGCTGCTAGGTAAAATTAAAAAACTCACAAAAAGTGACCCCATTTTTAGAAACCACACTGTTCAAAGATTTCACTGAGGGGTGCTGTGAGCATTTTGACTCCACAAGTGTTTTGCAAAAATGAATGTACACCAGATGGTGCAAAGTAAAAATTGCAATTTTTACACAGATATAGTGCCTTGCAAAAGTATTCACCCCCTTGACTTTTTTCGTGTTTTGTTACATTACAGCCTTAAGTTCAATGTTTTGTTAATCTGAATTTTATGTGATGGATCAGAATGCAATAGTCTAAGTTGGTGAAGTGAAATAAGAAAAATATATAAATAAAACTATTGTTTAGAAATAGAAAACAGAAAATTGGCATGTGCGTATGTATTCACTCCCTTTGTTAGGAAGCCCAAAAAAAGCTCTGGTGCAGCCAATTACCTTCAGAAGTCGCATAATTAGTAAAATTATGTCCGTTGCCCGTGTGCAATCTAAGTGTCACATGATCTGTTATTACATATACTCACCTTTTTTGAAAGGCCCCAGAGGCTGCAACACCTAAGCAAGGGGTATCATTAACCAAACACTGCAATGAAGACAAGGAACTCTCCAAACAAGTAAGGGACAATGTTGTTGAGAAGTACAAGTCAGGGTTAGGTTATAAAAAAATCCAAAGAGACGACCGCCCACGAATACTCATGGACCAGGCAAGGAAGGCATTAATCAGAGAGGCACCAAAGAGACCTAAGGTAACCCTGGAGGAGCTGCAGAGTTCCACAGCAGAGACTAAAGTATCTGTACATAGGATGACAATAAGCCGTACGCTCCATACAGTTGGGCTTTATGGTAGAGTGGCCAGAAGAAAGCCATTACTTTCAGCAAAAAACAAAAAGGCACGTTGTGAGTTTGCAAAAAGGCATGTGAGAGACTACCAAAATGTATGGAGGAAGGTGCTCTGGTCTGATGAAACAAAATCGAACTTTTCGGCCATCAAAGAAAACGCTATGTCTATCGCAAACCCAACACATCACATTACCCAAAGAACACCATCGCCACAGTGAAACATGGTGGTAGCATCATGCTGTGGGGATGTTTTTCAGCAGCCGGGACTGGGAAACTGGTCAGAGTTGAGGAAAAGATGGATGGTGCTAAATACAGGGATATTCTAGAGCAAAATCTGTACTATTCTGTGCGTGATTTTTACCTTCCAGCAGGACAATGACCCCAAACCCACTGATAAAGCAACACTTGAGTGGTTTATGGGGAAACATGTAAATGTGTTGGAATGGCATAGTCAAAGCCTAGATCTCAATCCAATAGAAAATCTGTGGTCAGACTTAGGCCTCTTTCACACGGGCGTCACGAATTTGGTCCGGATGCGTTCAGGGTGGGTTCAGGGAAAATCATGCGATTTTGCTTGTGAGTGCTGTGAGTTTTGTATGCGATTGGGTAACGTTGTTACATTTTTCCCGTGCGTATGACATGCGGATGGCATGCGTTTTTCACGTGCCTGAAAATAAACGGATCCATCCACTACATTCACCTGTGACTGCAAACACATACACTCACCTAAAGAATTATTAGGAACACCATACTAATACGGTGTTGGACCCCCTTTTGCCTTCAGAACTGCCTTAATTCTACGTGGCATTTATTCAACAAGGTGCTGATAGCATTCTTTAGAAATATTGGCCCATATTGATAGGATAGCATGTTGCAGTTGATGGAGATTTGAGGGATGCACATCCAGGGCACGAAGCTCCCGTTCCACCACATCCCAAAGATGCTCTATTGGGTTGAGATCTGGTGACTGTGGGGGCCATTTTAGTACAGTGAACTCATTGTCATGTTCAAGAAACCAATTTGAAATGATTCGAGCTTTGTGACATGGTGCATTATCCTGCTGGAAGTAGCCATCAGTGGTACATGGTGGTCATGAAGTGATGGACATGGTCAGAAACAATGCTCAGGTAGCCCGTGGCATTTAAACGATGCCCAATTGGCACTAAGGGCCTAAAGTGTGCCCAGAAAACATCCCCCACACCATTACACCACCACCACCAGCCTGCACAGTGGTAACAAGGCATGATGGATGCATGTTCTCATTCTGTTTACGCCAAATTCGGACTCTACCATTTGAATGTCTCAACAGAAATCGAGACTCATCAGACTAGACAACATTTTTCCAGTCTTCAACAGTCCAATTTTGGTGAGCTGGTGCAAATTGTAGCCTCTTTTTCCTATTTGTAGTGGAGATGAGTGGTACCCGGTGGGGTCTTCTGCTGTTGTAGCCCATCCGCCTCAAGGTTGTGCGTGTTGTGGTTTCACAAATGCTTTGCTGCATACCTCGGTTGTAACGAGTGGTTATTTCAGTCAACATTGCTCTTTTATCAGCTTGAATCAGTCGGCCCATTCTCCTCTGACCTCTAGCATCCACAAGGCATTTTCGCCCACAGGACTGCCGCATACTGGATGTTTTTCCCTTTTCACACCATTCTTTGTAAACCCTAGAAATAGTTGTGCGTGAAAATCCCAGTAACTGAGCAATTGTGAAATACTCAGACCGGCCCGTCTGGCACCAACAACCATGCCACGCTCAAAATTGCTTAAATCACCTTTCTTTCCTATTCTGACATTCAGTTTGGAGTTCAGGAGTTTGTCTTGACCAGGACCACACCCCTAAATGCATTGAAGCAACTGCCATGTGATTAGTTGACTAGTTAATTGCATTAATGAGAAATAGAACAGGTGTTCCTAATAATTCTTTAGGTGAGTGTATAAATACCCCCAGCATGCATTGTTTTGATGGACATCTCCATTTTCTTGTGGAGTGGTTGTCGTATGGTTGGTGTGTGTGTGTCTGTCTGGTACTGGATTTTCCTTTGCAGGATGTCCACTTTCACCCAGTCAACAACTGACCATGTCTTCTTGCACTGGCTGGTCTACCGCTGTTTTGGAGAGCAGCCAGAAATGATTGAGGAGGAACCAGGGCCGGTGCAAGGATTTTTGTCAACACAAGAGAATCTACATTTTGGCGCCCCCCCCCCCCCTCATTATTTCACATTTCTGCCCCTCATGATTCATGTCCATTTCTTGCCCCCCATGTGCTAATATCATAGTGCCATCCTCTCCCCCTGACCCCTAATCTGCCAGTATCAAGTGCCTCTCTCTTTTTTAAGTAACTGGCTGTACAGCTCTCATAGCTGTGTGGGTAAGTGCCTTGCCTCTGATGTGAAAGGTCATGAGTTCGAATCCCAGCATAAACTTTTCTGAAAGACAGGCTAAATGAGATTTAAATACACCAGTGTGTTTGTGCTTTGTGTTGCTGCGGCTGCTGCCTCAGCCTGTCAGCTGTGTGCCGCTCGCTCTGTCACTGAGACAGTGAGGGCCGCGGGGGGGCGGCCGGGCTGCGGGGCAAGTGTAAGTTAGCAAGTTAATTGTTTGCCGCCCCCCTTCTCTGCGCCATCAAGCAGCCGCTTGGGCTGCTTTATGATAGAGCCGGCCCTGGGAGGAACCGCGGAGGAAGCGGATGTGGGTGCATACTATTTTTTTCAGCGGACCAGCAAAGGTCTCTTTGTTGACTTGTACTCAGAGCTCCGTGCGCACCCTCAGAAGTTCTTCAATTTTTGCCGCAAGTCAGTGGCTACCTTTGATCGGCTGTTGGAGGAGTTGAGGCCTTCCTTGACTTTCCAGGACACCAACATGCGGCGGAGTGTGTCACCTGAAGAACGTCTCATTATTACTTTAATGTAAGACTATATATTATCAGACTCATACATTAATGACCCACAGTTTGGCAATACTTAGCTGTTTGGTCTATGGCCTGTGTCTTCAGAACTTTACCTGTTCTATGTAAAGGTACTTAATAGTAATAAAAATGTATTGCATATAGTTATTTTTTATTCATTAACTGTGTGTGCTTTTGGGGCAGCCACTTTGTATAAAGTCACTTGGTGTACTAACAAGTAATGGATTAGTCACACCAGATTCCAGTTTCGGGGGGGTTAAATATTCAAATCTTGGCTGTAATGATGAGGATATTTCACCTGTGTGTATCTGGTAATGGTCTGGAAGTTGATTTAGCTAAATGCTCTTACTTTCTTTAAAGTATGTATGAATATAAAGTATTGAGTTCCAATCTTGGAGTATGGCCTATTTTAATTTCAACTTGCCAAACACATTGCCATTAAATAATGAAAAGTAATATACTAGATTTGTAAACTTATGCTAAGTAGTGTATTAATAAAAAAAAAAAAATTGTTTCATTTCAGGTATCTTGCACAGGAAATTCTTTTTCGTCGTTACATTTTGTTTTTAGAATGGGGACCTCCACAATTACTGGCGTGGTACGGGCTACATGTGCCGCCATTTGGTTAACACTGAAGACTTCAATGCTACCACCTCCAACCAGGCAGCAGTGGCTTTATATAGCCCAGGGCTTCCTGGAGAGGGCTCAATTCCCAAATTGTATTGGTTCCCTTGACAGGAAGCACATACGGGTTAAGAAGCCACCGAACTCAGGGTCCCAATACTATAATTATAAGCAGCTTTTCTCTGTTTTGTTGGCCTTGGCTGACACAAACTACAGGTTTATAATTGTAGATATTGGGTCCTATGGAAGTACTGCAGATGCTTCCATCTTCAGGGCTTCCAGAATGAGTTGCTGGCTTCAGTCCAACCAACTGGACATACCACAGCCAGCAAACCTTCCTGGCTCAACTGGCCCACCAGTGGCTTATGTGGTTGTAGGGGACGAGGGTTTTGCCCTTTCAAGCCACCTCATGCGTCCCTTTCCTAGATGAGGTTTGGATGCCAAGAGGCGCACTTTTAATTATCGGTTAAGTAGGGCCAGAAGGTATTTAGAGTGTGCCTTTGGCATTTTTTCTCAGAAATTGCGTGTTTTCCTGTCGCCCATCCAGCTGGCCCACAAAATGTCAATGTGGTGATCAAGGCTTGTGTAGTGCTGCATAACTACATACGCACCTATGAGTCAACACTTGATGAATATGCCAAAGTCTACAGTCCACCATCAGGAAGAGACACTTTACCACTTGGACGATCTGGATCTGCTGGACTGAGTGCGGGAATTATTTTCTGATTATTTTATGTCCCCTATCGGTTCTTTCCCTTTTCAGCAGTAGACCTTGACTCATGGACATTTATTTTTGCCAGTTTTTTGTTTTACCTGGATGGATATCTTTTAGTTAGTTTTGTATTTTGTAGTTAGGGACTCGCAAGATAATGAGGACCCTTGACATGGGTTGCGAGCTTACATATTTTGCTTACATATATATTGTTTACAACACAGTATGTAAAATATGTACTAATACCTCATTCCTACACATTTTTGAAATTTTGCTAAACATGTATGCATGCTTTCCCATCATCATTAATAAAGTTGGACTTGGCCGCATTAGGAAGTACCCCAAAAATCTCATTAACAAGTGTCATGGCACATAACTCCATCTGTATTGTGTTTACTATAGATATATAGTTAAGTGTATTTGGGTAAGATTACTGTATAGTATATTACTATACAGTATATCTTACAATACAGTATACTTACAGTACTATACTATTGTACTAATAGTAATAAACAATACAACACTATACAGTAGACTATTATTAATGTTGTGTATGTGTTGGTGATACATAAATATAAATATGCAATGTATATAATAAAGAGAAGTAACAATATAAATCGGTTAAATAAAACTCTGTTTATTATAACTTAAACTTATTAGTCATATCGACTTTCTATATAATAATACTTTATTTTAAATAAAATAAAGAAAAACTTAACATTTACAAATTGGTATAATGCCCAGATGGCGAGGGTGGTGCCTGAAACTGTGGGCCAGGTTAGGCTGCTTGGGAAGGGGGACCCGAGTACTGCGATGGGCCAGGTTAAGATGAGATGGGTGCAGACTGCCCATATGCCGACTCCACATTATAATCTGGGCCATATGGGCGAGTAGTTGGCCCATAATGTCCTCTTGGAGGGTGGAATTGTGGAGGAGGCGGTGGTGGAGGCTGTGAGGCCTGGGAAAATGGCATTTGCTGGGGGCCATACAAGTTCCCATGAAGGCGACAATTTTCTAGGGCACAATAAATGTCAGTAGGGTCATTGGGGGGAGGGGCTGCATCCAGAACGATATTGAGAGCTGATTGTGTTCTCAATACTCGTTCTGGAGGCAGCTGGGGCAAATACGAGGCCAGACTACGGGCATAAAGACAAACTCATCCTCCTGTCGGGCTCTGAATAAATAATCAAGAACCTGACTATTTATAACAGCCTCGGCAGGAGCCATTGCCCGTCGTCTGGGCCTACTGGGTAGAGCCAAAGGGCTGGGGGGGGGAATCTGCTCACGAAAAAGGTGTTGGCCTAGATGGTGCCGTGCTTGGTCCTGGTGCAGTGTCCACCTGTGCTGGACCAGAGGGAGTGTCTTCCTCACAAGGACTTGACAGCTGTGGTACAGACTCCTCCCCTTCCTCCTGTAGGTTGTCCTCCGTTCTTAAAAATAATACAAAAATAGTACATTAGTAGATGAACAGTATTTTCATTTATCACTATTCACATCACATATTACTATAATCCTCAAATTATTTATAGCACATAGTACTACATGAACTACCCAACATATTACATTTGGGAAATTAGAAGTGTCATAGCTGCCCATAGAAACAAATCCTAATCCACTTGTCATGTTGTTCACCTACTTTTCCTCATGTAAAGGAGTAATTTCTATGGTTGCTATTGATTTGCAAATATGACTTTTGAACATGAACATTTTTTACCTATATAACATTAAAGGGGTTTTCTCATCTCAGACAATAGGGGCATATCACTAGAACCACCGTTGGGACCCGCACCTATATCGACAACGGAGCCCTGAAAGTGAAGGAGAGCCACTGCGCATGTGCAGCCACCCTCCATTCATTTCTATGGGAGAGGCGGGGATTAGCGCTTGGTGGTGAACGGAACCCGGGAAATCTGGGGTCCTCCAGCCACAGCGCTCCCCGCTCTGTTCTCAATATAGGTGCGGGTCCCAGTGGTGGGACCCACACCTATCAGACAATGGGGGCATATCCTAGTGATATGCCCCCATTGTCTAAGATAGGAATACCCCTTTAACTACATAGTCTAAATACAGTGTATATGGATAAACATGTAGTGGTCATTGTGTAGAATTAACTCCATGACTTCACGGAGGAACATGAGTTGGTCCCTAAACAAATATGGTCTTTTCTTGGTGGCCCCGAAAGCACTCTTCGCCTGGTGTTGCATTTCCTTGCGGAACTGGTCTCGGCAGCTCCGCCAATGATTCTTTACCTCATCCTCTTATAATAAAAAGACAAGAAAGGAAAATTAACCAAAATATACAATCCTACAAATGATAACATATGACGTGCTATGCTAGGGAACCAGTGTAGGCCTGAAGTATATATTTCTTTGTCCCAAATGTCTGTATTTCAAATGACTATTTCAAATCCCTGAATCAATCCCCTGTATTTAGAAAGAGTATCTCACACGGTCTGAACCAGTGTAGGCCTGAAGTAAATATATCTTTGCACAAAATGGCTGTATTTAAAATGCCTGGTTCAAACCCATGTATGTAGAGGGGGTATCTCACACTGTCTGAACCAGTGTAGGCCTGAAGAAAATATATCTTTGCAAAAAATGGCTGTATTTCAAATATATGAATTAAACCCCTGTATGTAGAGGGGGTATATCACAGGGCCTGAACCAGTGTAGGCCTGAAGTAAATATTTCTTTGCACAAAATGGCTGTATTTCAAATGGCTGTATTTCAAATGCCTGATTCAAACCCCTGTATGTAGAGGGGGTATCTCACACGGTCTGAACCAGTGTAGGCCTGAAGTAAATATTTCTTTGCACAAAATGGCTGCATTTCAAATGGCTGTATTTCAAATGGCTGATTCAAACCCCGTTATGTAGAGGGGGTATCTCACACGGTCTGAACCAGTGTAGGCCTGAAGTAAATATTTCTTTGCACAAAATGGCTGTATTTCATATGGCTGTATTTCAAATGCCTGATTCAAACCCCTGTATGTAGAGGGGGTATCTCACACGGTCTGAAACAGTGTAGGCCTGAAGTAAATATATCTTTGCACAAAATGGCTGTATTTCAAATCACTGAATCAAACCCCTTTATGTAGAGGGGGTATGTCACAGGGCCTGAACTAGTGTAGGCCTGTAGTAAATATTTCTTTGCACAAAATGGCTGTATTTCAAATGGCTGTATTTCAAATCACTGAATCAAACCCCTGTATGTAGAGGGAGTATCTCACAGGGCCTGAACCAGTGTAGGCCTGAAGTAAATATTTATTTTCCCAAAATGGTTGTATTTCAAATGGCAGTATTTCAAATCCCTGAATCAAACCCCAGTATGTAGAGGGGTATCTCACAGGGCCTGAAACAGTGTAGGCCTGAAGTAAATATTTCTTTGCACAAAATGGCTGTATTTTAAATGGCTGTATTTCAAATCCCTGAATCAAACCCCAGTATGTAGAGGGGTATCTCACAGGGCCTGAAACAGTGTAGGCCTGCAGTAAATATTTCTTTGCACAAAATGGCTGTATTTCTAAAGGCTGTATTTCAAATGCCTGATTCAAACCCCTGTATGTAGAGGGGGTATCTCACATGATCTGAACCAGTGTAGGCCTGAAGAAAATATTTCTTTGCCCAAAATGGCTGTATTTCAAATCCCTGAATCAAACCCCTGTATGTAGAGGGAGTATCTCACATGGTTTGAACCAGTGTAGGCCTGAAGTAAATATATCTTTGCAAAAAATGGCTGTATTTCAAATGGCTATATTTAAAATCCCTGAATCAAACCCCTGTATGTAGAGGGAGTATCTCTCAGGGCCTGAACTAGTGTAGGTTTGAAGTAAAAAATTTCTTTGCCCAAAATGGCTGTATTTCAAATCCCTGAAACAAACCCCTGTATGTAGAGGGTGTATCTCACACGGTCTGAACCAGTGTTGGCCTGAAGTAAATATTTATTTGCCCAAAATGGCTGTATTTCAAATGGCTGTATTTCAAATCCTTGAATCAAACCCCTGTATGTAGAGGGAGTATCTCACATGGTCTGAACCAGTGTAGGCCTGAAGTAAATATTTCTTTGCACAAAATGGCTGCATTTCAAATGGCTGTATTTCAAATGTCTGATTCAAACCCCTGTATGTAGAGGGGGTATCTCACACGGTCTGAACCAGTGTAGGCCTGAAGTAAATATTTCTTTGCACAAAATGGCTGCATTTCAAATGGCTGTATTTCAAATGCCTGATTCAAACCCTTGTATGTAGAGGGGGTATCTCACACGGTCTGAAACAGTGTAGGCCTGAAGTAAATATTTCTTTGCACAAAATGGCTGTATTTCAAATGGCTGTATTTCAAATGCCTGATTCAAACCCCGGTATGTAGAGGGGGTATCTCACACGGTCTGAAACAGTGTAGGCCTGAAGTAAATATATCTTTGCACAAAATGGCTGTATTTCAAATGGCTGTATTTCAAATCACTGAATCAAACCCCTGTATGTAGAGGGAGTATCTCACAGGGCCTGAACCAGTGTAGGCCTGAAGTAAATATTTCTTTGCACAAAATGGCTGTATTTCAAATGGCAGTATTTCAAATCCCTGAATCAAACCCCAGTATGTAGAGGGGTATCTCACAGGGCCTGAAACAGTGTAGGCCTGAAGTAAATATTTCTTTGCACAAAATGGCTGTATTTTAAATGGCTGTATTTCAAATCCCTGAATCAAACCCCAGTATGTAGAGGGGTATCTCACAGAGCCTGAAACAGTGTAGGCCTGAAGTAAATATTTCTTTGCACAAAATGGCTGTATTTCTAAAGGTTGTATTTCAAATGCCTGATTCAAACACCTGTATGTAGAGGGGGTATCTCACACGATCTGAACCAGTGTAGGCCTGAAGCAAATATTTCTTTGCCTAAAATGGCTGTATTTCAAATCCCTGAATCAAACCCCTGTATGTTGAGGGAGTATCTCACACGGTTTGAACCAGTGTAGGCCTGAAGTAAATATATCTTTGCAAAAAATGGCTGTATTTCAAATGGCTATATTTAAAATCCTTGAATCAAACCCCTGTATGTAGAGGGAGTATCTCACATGGTCTGAACCAGTGTAGGCCTGAAGTAAATATTTCTTTGCACAAAATGGCTGCTGTTCAAATGGCTGTATTTCAAATGCCTGATTCAAACCCCTGTATGTAGAGGGGGTATCTCACACGGTCTGAACCAGTGTAGGCCTGAAGTAAATATTTCTTTGCACAAAATGGCTGTATTTCAAATGGCTGTATTTCAAATGCCTGATTCAAACCCCTTTATGTAGAGGGGGTATCTCACACGGTCTGAAACAGTGTAGGCCTGAAGTAAATATATCTTTGCACAAAATGGCTGTATTTCAAATGGCTGTATTTCAAATGCCTGATTCAAACCCCGGTATGTAGAGGGGGTATCTCACAGGGCCTGAACTAGTGTAGGCCTGTAGTAAATATTTCTTTGCACAAAATGGCTGTATTTCAAATGGCTGTATTTCAAATCACTGAATCAAACCCCTGTATGTAGAGGGAGTATCTCACAGGGCCTGAACCAGTGGAGGCCTGAAGTAAATATTTCTTTGCACAAAATGGCTGTATTTCAAATGGCAGTATTTCAAATCCCTGAATCAAACCCCAGTATGTGGAGGGGTATCTCACAGGGCTTGAAACAGTGTAGGCCTGAAGTAAATATTTCTTTGCACAAAATGGCTGTATTTCAAATCCCTGAATCAAACCCCAGTATGTAGAGGGGTATCTCACAGGGCCTGAAACAGTGTAGGCCTGAAGTAAATATTTCTTTGCACAAAATGGCTGTATTTCTAAAGGCTGTATTTCAAATGCCTGATTCAAACACCTGTATGTAGAGGGGGTATCTCACACGATCTGAACCAGTGTAGGCCTGAAGCAAATATTTCTTTGCCCAAAATGGCTGTATTTCAAATCCCTGAATCAAACCCTTGTATGTAGAGGGAGTATCTCACACGGTTTGAACCAGTGTAGGCCTGAAGTAAATATATCTTTGCAAAAAATGGCTGTATTTCAAATGGCTATATTTAAAATCCCTGAATCAAACCCCTGTATGTAGAGGGAGTATCTCTCAGGGCCTGAACTAGTGTAGGTCTGAAGTAAAACATTTCTTTGCCCAAAATGGCTGTATTTCAAATCCCTGAAACAAACCCCTGTATGTAGAGGGTGTATCTCACACGGTCTGAACCAGTGTAGGCCTGAAGTAAATATTTATTTGCCCAAAATGGCTGTATTTCAAATGGCTGTATTTCAAATCCTTGAATCAAACCCCTGTATTTAGAGGGAGTATCTCACATGGTCTGAACCAGTGTAGGCCTGAAGTAAATATTTCTTTGCACAAAATGGCTGTATTTCGAATCCCTGAATTAAACCCCTGTATGTAGAGGGGGAATTTAACAGGGCCTGAACCAGTGTAGGCCTGAAGTAAATATTTCTTTGCACAAAATGGCTGTATTTCAAATGCCTGATTCAAACCCCTGTATGTAGAGGGGGTATCTCACACGGTCTGAACCAGTGTAGGCCTGAAGTAAATATATCTTTGCACAAAATGGCTGTATTTCAAATCACTGAATCGAACCCCTTTATGTAGAGGGGGTATGTCACAGGGCCTGAACCAGTGTAGGCCTGAAGAAAATATTTCTTTGAACAAAATGGCTGTATTTCAAATTTATGAATCAATCCCCTGTATGTAGAGGGAGAATCGTACAGGGCCTGAACCAGTGTATGCCTGAACGAAATATTTCTTTGACCAAAATGGCTGGATTTCAAATCCCTGGATTTCAAATGCCTGATTCAAACCCCTGTATGTAGAGGGGGTATCTCACACGGTCTGAACCAGTGTAGGCCTGAAGTAAATATTTATTTGCACAAAATGGCTGTATTTTAAATGGCTGTATTTCAAATGCCTGATTCAAACCCCTGCATGTAGAGGGGGAATCTCACAATGTCTGAACCAGTGTAGGCCTGAAGTAAATATATCTTTGCACAAAATGGCTGTATTTCAAATCCCTGAATCAGACCTCTGTATGTAGAGGGAGTATGTCACAGGGCCTTAACCAGTGTAGGCCTGAAGTAAATATTTATTTGCACAAAATGGCTGTATTTCAAATACCTAAATCAATCCCCTGTATGTAGAGGGAGTATCTCACAGGGCCTGAACCAGTGTAGGCCTGAAGTAAAGATTTCTTTGCACAAAATGGCTGTATTTTAAATGGCTGTATTTTAAATCCCTGAATCAAACCCCTGTATGTAGAGAGAGTATCTCACAGGGCCTGAACTAGTGTAGGCCTGAGGTAAATATTTCTTTGCACAAAATGGCTGTATTTCTAATGGCTGTATTTTAAATCCCTGACTCAAACCCCTGTATGTAGAGGGGGTATCTCACAGGGCCTGAACCAGTGTAGATCTGAAGTTAATATTTCTTTGCCCAAAAAGGCTGTATTTCAAATGGCTGTATTTCAAATCCCTGAATCAAACCCCTGTATGTAAAGGGAGTATCTCACACCGTCTGAACCAGTGTAGGACTGAAGTAAATATATCTTTGCACAAAATGGCTGTATTTCAAATGGCTGTATTTCAAATGCCTGATTCAAACCCTGTATGTAAAGGGGGTCTCTCACACGGTCTGAACCAGTGTAGGCCTTAAGTAAATATATCTTTGCACAAAATGACTGTATTTAGGATGGCTGTATTTCAAATGCCTGATTAAAACCCCTGTATGTAGAGGGGGTATCTCACACGGTCTGAACCAATGTAGGCCTGAAGTAAATATTTCTTTGCACCAAATGGCTGTATTTCAAATGGCTGTATTTCAAATCCCTGAATCAAACCCCTATATGTAGAGGGAGTATCTCAAACAGTTTGAACCAGTGTAGGCCTGAAGTAAATATTTATTTGCCCAAAATGCCTGTATTTCAAATGGCTGTATTTCAAATCCCTGAATCAAACCCCTGTATGTAGAGGGAGTATCTCACATGGTCTGAACCAGTGTAGGCCTGAACTAAATATTACTTTGCACAAAATGGCTGTATTTAAAATGCCTAAATCAAACCTCTGTATGTAGAGGGGGTATCTCACAGGGCCTGAACCAGTGTAGGCCTGAAGTAAATATTTATTTGCAAAAAATGGCAGTATTTCAAATTGCTGTATTTTAAATGCCTGATTTAAACCCTTGTATGTAGAGGGGGTATCTCACACTGTCTGAACCAGTGTAGGCTGAAGTAAATGTTTGTTTGCACAAAATGGCTGTATTTCAAATCCCTGAATCAAACCCCTGTATGTAGAGGGAGTATCTTACACGGTCTGAACCAGTGTAGCCTGAAGTAAATATATCTTTGCACAAAATGGCTGTTTTTCAAATTGCTGTATTTCCATTGTCTGATTCAAACCCTTGTATGTAGAGGGAGTATCTCACACGGCCTGAACCAATGTAGGCCTGAAGTAAATATTTCTTTGCACAAAATGGCTGTATTTCAAATGCCTGATTCAAACTCCTCTATGTAGAGGTGGTATCTCACACGGTATGAACCAGTGTAGGCCTGAAGTAAATATATATTTGCACAAAATAGATGTATTTCAAAACCCTGAATCAAACCCCTGTATGTAGAGGGGGTATGTCACAGGGCCTGAACCAGTGTAGGCCTGAAGTAAATATTTCTTTGCATAAAATGGCTGTATTTCAAATAGCTGTATTTCAAAACCCTGAATCAAAGGGGGTTTTCACAGGGCCTGAACCAGTGTAGGCTTGAAGTAAATATTTATTTGCAAAAAATTGCAGTATTTCAAAATGCTGTATTTTAAATGCCTGATTTAAACCCTTGTATGTAGAGGGGGTATCTCACACTGTCTGAACCAGTGTAGGCCTGAATTAAATATATCTTTGCACAAAATGGCTGTATTTAAAATGCCTGATTCAAACCCCTGTATGTAGAGGGGGTATCTCACACGGTCTAAACCAGTGTAGGGCTGAAGTAAATATATCTTTGCACAAAATGGCTGTATTTTAAATCCCTGAATCAAACCCCTGTATGTAGAGGGAGTATCTTACAGGGCCTGAACCAGTGTAGGACTGAACTAAATATTTCTTTGCCAAAATGGCTGTATTCAAATGGCTGTATTTCAAATGCCTGATTCAAACCCCTATTTGTAGAGGGGGTATCTCACACGGTCTGAACCAGTGTAGGCCTGAAGTAAATATTTCTTTGCACAAAATAGCTGTAATTCAAATGCTTGATTCAAACCCCTGTATGTAGAGGCAGTATCTCACAGGCCCTGAACCAGTGTAGGCCTCAAGTAAATATTTCTTTGCCCAAAATGGCTGTATTTCAAATGGCTGTATTTCAAATCCTTGAATCAAACCCCTGTATGTAGAGGGAGTATCCCACACGGTCTGAACCAGTGTAGGCCTGAAGTAAATATATCTTTGCACAAAATGGCTGTATTTCAAATGGCTGTATTTCAAATCCCTGATTCAAACCCCTAAATGTAGAGGGGGTATCTTACACGATCTGAACCAGTGTAGGCCTGAATTAAATATTTCTTTGCCCAAAATGGCTGTATTTCAAATGGCTGTATTTCAAATGTCTGATTCAAACCCCTGTATGTAGCAGGGGTATCTCATACGGTCTGAACCAGTGTAGGCTGAAGTAAATGTTTGTTTGCACAAAATGGCTGTATTTCAAATCCCTGAATCAAACCCCTGTATGTAGAGGGAGTATCTTACACGGTCTGAACCAGTGTAGCCTGAAGTAAATATATCTTTGCACAAAATGGCTGTTTTTCAAATTGCTGTATTTCCATTGTCTGATTCAAACCCTTGTATGTAGAGGGAGTATCTCACACGGCCTGAACCAATGTAGGCCTGAAGTAAATATTTCTTTGCACAAAATGGCTGTATTTCAAATGCCTGATTCAAACCCCTGTATGTAGAGGTGGTATCTCACACGGTATGAACCAGTGTAGGCCTGAAGTAAATATATATTTGCACAAAATAGATGTATTTCAAAACCCTGAATCAAACCCCTGTATGTAGAGGGGGTATGTCACAGGGCCTGAACCAGTGTAGGCCTGAAGTAAATATTTCTTTGCATAAAATGGCTGTATTTCAAATAGCTGTATTTCAAAACCCTGAATCAAACCCCTGTATGTAGAGGGAGTATCTCACAGGGCCTGAACCAGTGTAGGCCTGAAGTAAATATTTCTTTGCACAAAATGGCTGTATTTTAAATAGCTGTATTTTAAATGCCTGATTCAAACCCCTGTATGTAGAGGGGGTATCTCACACAGTCTGAACCAGTATAGGCCTGAAGTAAATATTTCTTTGCACAAAATGGCTGTATTAAAAATGGCTGTATTTCAAATGCCTGATTCAAACCCCTGTATGTAGAGGGGGTTATCTCACACAGTCTAAACCAGTGTAGGCCTGAATTAAATATTTATTTGCCCAAAATGGCTGTATTTCAAATTGCTGTATTTCAAATGCCTGATTCAAACCCCTGTATGTAGAGAGGGTATCTCACACGGTCTGAAACAGTGTAGGCCTGAAGTAAATCTATCTTTGCACAAAATGGCTGTATTTCAAATCCCTGAATCAAACCCCTGTATGTAGAGTGAGTATCTTACAGGGCCTGAACCAGTGTAGGTCTAAACTAAATATTTCTTTGCCCAAAATGGCTGTATTTCAAATAGCTGTATTTCAAATTCCTGATTCAAACCCCTGTATGTAGAGGGGGTATCTCACACGGTCTGAACCAGTGTAGGCCTGAAGTAAATATTTCTTTGCACAAAATGGCTGTATTTCAAATCCCTGACTCAAACCCCTGTATGTAGAGGGAGTATCTCACACGGTCTGAACCAGTGTAGGCCTGAAGTAAATATATCTTTGCACAAAATGGCTGTATTTCAAATGCCTGATTCAAACCCTGTATGTAGAGGGGGTATCTCACACGGTCTAAACCAGTGTAGGCCTGAAATAAGTATTTCTTTGCATAAAATTTCTGTATTTCAAATGGCTGTAATTCAAATCCCTGAATCAAACTTCTCTATATAGAGGGAGTATCTCACACGGTCTGAACCAGTGTAGGCCTGAAGTAAATATATCTTTGCACAAAATGGCTGTATTTTAAATGACTGTATTTCCAATGCCTGATTCAAACCCCTGTATGTAGAGAGGGTATCTCACACGGTCTGAACCAGTGTAGGCCTGAAGTAAATATATCTTTGCACAAAATGGCTGTATTTCAAATCCCTGAATCAAACCCCTGTATGTAGAGTGAGTATCTTACAGGGCCTGAACCAGTGTAGGCCTGAACTAAATATTTCTTTGCCCAAAATGGCTGTATTTCAAATAGCTGTATTTCAAATTCCTGATTCAAACCCCTGTATGTAGAAGGGGTATCTCACACGGTCTGAACCAGTGTAGGCCTGAAGTAAATATTTCTTTGCACAAAATGGCTGTATTTCAAATCCCTGAATCAAACCCTGTATGTAGAGGGGGTATCTCACACGGTCTAAACTAGTGTAGGCCTGAAGTAAATATTTTTTTGCACAAAATGGCTGTATTTCAAATGGCTGTATTTCAAATCCCTGAATCAAACCCCTGTATATAGAGGGAGTATCTCAGACGGTCTGAACCAGTGTAGGCCTGAAGTAAATATATCTTTGCACAAAATGGCTGTATTTTAAATGACTGTATTTCCAATGCCTGATTCAAACCCATGTATGTAGAGAGGGTATCTCACACGGTCTGAACCAGTGTAGGCCTGAAGTAAATATATCTTTGCAAAAAATTGCATTATTTCAAATGGCAGTATTTCGAATCCCTGAATCAAACCCTTGTATGTAGAGGGAGTTTCTCACAGGGCCTGAACTAGTGTAGGCCTGAAGTAAATATTTATTTGCCCAAAATGGCTGTATTTCAAATTTCTGAATCAAACCCTTGTATATAGATGGAGTATCTCACAGGGCCCGAACCAGTGTAGGCCTGAAGTAAATATTTCTTTGCCCTAAATGGCTGTATTTCAAATGGCTGTATTTCAAATCCCTGAATCAAACTCCTCTATGTAGAGGGGGTATCTCACAGGGCCTGAACCAGTGTAGGCCTGAATTCAATGTTGATTCACCAAATGGCGGTATTTTTATTTCTCAGAAGGTAACCCAAATGTATTCAGGGTGTATCTCACAATGATATCTGCATCAAAGGCTGCCAAGTATATTTTTTGTGCCCAAACGAGTTTGTTTTACAACTGAATTTGACATTAGTATATAAGCCTGTATTTAACACGTGCTGATGCTGCGAGGCCTGAAAATAGTGTTTTTTGTAAAAAAAAAATGAGTTTTTCAAACCCCAGAAAATGATGGGTGTATTTCTAGCTTAAATTGCACACTGACTAATCCAGATGTTGTAGATTGCCAAAAAAATGTTTTTTTGGTAACAGAATATGAAAGCTGTATATATTAAACTTGAATTTAACACTTGCAGATCTGGAAAATACTGTTTTTTGAAGAAATAAAGTGTGTTTTTCAAACCCCATAAAATTATGGGTGTATTTCTAGCTTAAATTGCACACTGACTAATCCAGATGTTGTAGATTGCCAAAAAAGTGTTTTTTTGGTAACAGAATATGAAAGCTGTATATATTAAACTTGAATTTAACACTTGCAGATCTGGAAAATACTGTTTTTTGGAAGAATAAAAGTGTGTTTTTCAAATCACAGAAAATGATGGGTGTATTTCTACCCTAAATTTCACACTGACTAATCTGGATGTTGTAGTTTGGCAAAAAATGTTGATTTGCAATGTCCCAAAAGCTCAGATGCAGTGCTAGTGCACTGAGCTTGCATAAAATCGCTGCCGCCGCCCACCTAACTAACAGAATTATAAAAGTTAGTTTTTTTTGGTCAATGAGCTCAGGGCAGGGTAAAATGATTGTGTTCTGCACCCACACAACTATTTCTCTGTAGATCGCTGAGTTATATTCTCTCCTATTCTCTCCCTGAAATCACAAGTCCAGCAGCATCCTGTCCCTACACTTGTAACAGCAGAGTGACGTGCAGCGCTATGTGACTCAAGCTTATATAGAGGCTGGTCACATGCTGCTCTAGCCAATCACAGCCATGCCATTAGTAGGCATGGCTGTGATGGCCTCTTTGGGCAAGTAGTATGACGCTTGTTAATTGGCTGTTGTGCAGCCTTTCAAAAAGCGCCACGAAAGCGCCGAACACCGAACCCAAAATTTTACGGAAATGTTCGTGTTCAGGTCCGGGGTCTAAAAATCCTAAAGTTAGGTACGAACCCGAACTTTACAGTTCGGGTTCGCTCAACCCTACTCATTATATATTATATTTATTTTTTCCTCAGCACTCCCTCAGTGCGCCTGAGCCGATGACGTCTTCTATTTCGGTGATGATATCGGCGCAGGCGCACTGAGGGAGTTCTGAGGAGACGAGCCTCCTCATCTCAGAGCGCCTGAGCCGAATCAACACAGGCGCGTGATTTTTGAAATGCCGACAGGGCTGGCCGGAGGAGGAGATCCCGGCTGGCCCTGTCAATCAACACGACGAGGGGGCGGATTTCTGCAGCAGCTACCAGCAAGTAGCCGCCCTACTTGCTGGTAGAGACCGAATTTACATATGATAAAACTTCGTTTTTTGAATAAACTGCTGGATCAAAGTAAGTAAGAGCATTATATTTTCATAGATCGCAATATAACTAATTTAACTAGCCCCAAAAAAAAAAAAAATCACTTTAGTGGGGTGACAGAAGCCCTTTAAGTGCTTATGACCTCTTAGTAATTTACAGATAAGGGTTATTAGACAAAGTGGAAGTATGATTCACACAGCTAGAAAAACAGTTAGGCCCCTTTCACACGAGCGAGTATTCCGCGCGGATGCGATGCGGGAGGTGAACGCATTGCACCCGCACTGAATACCGACCCATTCATTTCTATGGGGCTGTGCACACGAGCGGTGATTTTCACGCATCACTTTTGCGTTGCGTGAAAATCGCAGCATGCTCCTCTTTGTGCGTTTTTCACGTAGCGCAGGCCCCATAGAAATGAATGGGGTTGCGTGAAAATCGCAAGCATCCGCAAGCAAGTGCGGATGCGGTGCGATTTTCACGCACGGTTGCTAGGAGACGATCGGGATGGAGACCCGAACCTTATTATTTTCCCTTATAACATGGTTATAAGGGAAAATAATAGCATTCTGAATACAGAATGCTAAGTAAAACAGGGCTGGAGGGGTTAAAAAAAATAAAAATCATTTAACTCACCTTAATCCACTTGCTCGCGATGCCCGGCATCTCCGTCTGACTCTTTTACTGTATAGGACCTGTGGAGAGCATTAACTATAGTTTAAGGACCTGGGATGACGTCACTCCGGTCATCACATGGTACGTCACATGATCTTTTACCATGGTGATTCACCATGGTAAAAGATCATGTGACGTACCATGTGATGACCGGAGTGACGTCATCGAAGGTCCTTTAGCCAGGTCCTAAAGAAAAGAATACAGAAGCAGATGCCGGCTGCGCTATCAAGTGGATTAAGGTGAGTTAAATTATTTTTTATTTTTTTTAACCCCTCCAGTGCTATTTTACTTTTCATTCTGTATTCAGAATGCTATTATTTTCCCTTATAACCATGTTATAAGGGAAAATAATACAATCCACAGAACACCGATCCCAAGCCCGAACTTCTGTGAAGAAGTTCGGGTTTGGGTACCAAACACGCACGATTTTTCTCACGCGAGTGCAAAACGCATTACAATGTATTGCACTCGCGCGGAAAAATCGCGGGTGTTCCCGCAACGCACCCGCGCATTTTTCAGCAACGCCCGTGTGAAAGAGGCCTTAACCTTTTGTGACAGACCGGCTCCATATTTTTAACAAAGACCAATTGAAAAAAAAAAAAAGTTTTAGCCCAAAATGAGCAAAATGCAATCATTAAAAAAAGTCCTGCAGTTCATCCTATTGATTTCATGTATGAAACATTAATGGCCTATCCTAAACATCCACCATTAATGTTAAAGTCCCAAAGAACCCTTTAAAACCTCAAACAGGTATGACAATATGAGCAAACAACCAAAACCAGCTTGTATAAAAGACAACACAAGACAAATGCTAAACACTAAGTAGGACCACACAATGTTTAAGTATCTAGACCTGCAGAAACCTTAGCACTGCTACAAACGGTGCTACGGACATGTTCCATTCAAACCAGTGGAGTAAATACCTGGCATTGAACAACTGGATAAAACTATTCTAGAGCTTAAATGGAGAAAAAAAAATATAGAAACAAAAAGGAACAAAACAATAATTCACAATTCAGTGGCTTTTCCAACAGCAATTCTGAAGCCAATGGAGTAGACAGAGATAACTTCATCTATCTATAGTCAACATTTGTGTCCTAGTTTTTATGATTTCATTCACTTATCTACTTATCCCATCTACACTAATACTGTAGACCAGGCATGCCCAACCTGCGGCCCTCCAGCTGTTGCAAAACTACAACTCCCAGCATTCTCGGACAGCCTACAGCTATCAACCTACAGCAGGGCCATGTGGGAGTTGTAGTTTTATAACAGCTGGAGGGCCACAGGTTGAGCATCCCTGCTGTAGATGACAGTAATAACATGGCTATATCATTAGGAATGACTCCAAGAGGAATATATGGGAAATCATATAAACAACAATTTATCTAAAATGCAATTACATATTTAAAACTGAAAGAAGTACCGTAATAGTTTTTTAGGCTACTTTCACACTACCGTTCGGGGCTCCGCTTGTGAGCTCCGTTTGAAGGGGCTCACAAGCGGCCCCGAACGCATCCGTACTGCCCTAATGCATTCTGAGTGGATGCGGATCCGCTCAGAATGCATCAGCCTGGCGGCGTTCAGCCTCCGCTCCGCTCAGCAAGCGGACACCTGAACGCTGCTTGCAGCGTTCGGGTGTCCGCCTGGCCGTGCGGAGGCAAACTGATCCGTCCAGACTTATAATGTAAGTCAATGGGGACGGATCCGCTTGAAGATGACACAGTATGGCTCAATTTTCAAACGGATCCGTCCCCCATTGACTTTCAATGTAAAGTCTGGACGGATCCGTCTGAACAACTTTCACACTTAGAATTTTTTCTACAATATAATGCAGACGGATCCGTTCTGAACGGATCCAAACGTCTGCATTATATGAGCGGATCCGTCTGTGCAGACATCAGACGGATCCGCTCTGAACGGTAGTGTGAAAGTAGCCTTACCTAAACTAGTGATAAGGTAGAAGCAATTTTTAAACAATTGGGTGTTGTGTGCTGCATTATAACAGCATGCATAGTTAATTATCATTAAGGTGTCTTTGCTGGTTACCTTAATGTGACTTTGTCAGTCTACAGATTCTTTTATTATCAAAAAGTCAGTATTTAAAAATGTACATTTATATTTCGGTAAACAATGAATCATATAACTATTGCATATTCAGCACAGAAGGTGTACATTGTCCCTACTGTGAACTGCAATGCACTGTAATACAGTCTAATCTCGCTCTTCTTACAGCTGTTTATATAGTGCCAGCATATTCCTCAGTGTTGTACAGAGATTCAGTTCATGACCAAAACGAGTTATACAATCTAACTTCTCTATGTGTTAAGGCTATACATCTCTCACATACAGAAACTATTAACAATTTCATAGGAAGACAATTAACTTAGGCTACTTTCACACCTGCGTTCGGGTGTCCGCTCGTGCGCTCCGTTTGAAGGGGCTCACAAGCGGCCCCGAACGCATCCGTCTGGCCCCAATGCATTCTCAGTGGAGGCGGATCCACTGAGAATGCATCCGCCTGCCAGCGCTCAGCCTCCGCTCAGTGAGCGGACACCTGAACGCTGCTTGCAGCGTTCGGGTGTCCGCCTGGCCGTGCAGAGGCGAGCGGATCCGTCCAGACTTACAATGTAAGTCAATGGGGACGGATCCGTTTGAAGATGACACCATATGGCTCAATCTTCAAGCGGATCCGTTCCCCATTGACTTACAATGTAAAGTCTGAACGGATCCGCTCAGGCTACTTTCATACTTAGAAAATTTTCTAAGTTTTAATGCAGACGGATCCGTTCTGAATGGATGCGAACGTCTGCATTATAGGAGCGGATCCGTCTGATGAAACATCAGACGGATCCACTCCGAACGCTAGTGTGAAAGTAGCCTTATCAGCATGGAGTGTGGGAGGAAATGGGGGACCTGGGGGAGACCCATGTATACAAGAGGAAAGCATACAAGGTCTATGTCTATATTGTCTTTGGTTGGGTTTGAAACTAGGATCTCAGGGAAGTAAGGTAACAGTGCTAATCACTAAGCAGAACCATCCAGTGCCTAACTATGAGCATTATATTATATGATCCCCAAATTACACTACCACACAGTGGCCAAGAGTGGAAAACACCACCATACAATGCAAAAATATATATACTTGGTGTAATGTTACAGTGTCACAAAACTTCTAGTACTACCATATAGTGCTGAAATAATATCAACCTTATAAGATTAAATAAGAGGTCTTCAAATGCTATAAAATGTCTATGTAATGGTTCTATACAATAAATAGAAATATTTCTAGTGGTCACAATTGTCAGGTGCCAGGTAAACACTAACTCACTACACAAAAATGAAAACAATGCAAAATGCAGACACACACACACACACGCATACATGCACATGTACACAAGAACACACCCTTTGCTGCTATAAAATCTTCCACAATTCTGCTGTAGGGTCACCTTACATGACTAATAGAGAACAAGCTTCATAATATGTACCTGGTCTAAAGGTTTGAACATGGTGACGTTTGTCACAGTCCTAAATGTAAATTAATGGAAACATCTACAAATACTGTAAATCATATACAGTGAGGAACAGAAGTATTTGAACACCCTGCGATTTAGCAAGTTCTCCCACTTAGAGATCATGGAGGGGTCTGAAAATCACATTGTAGGTGCATTCCCACTCTGAGAGACAGAATAAAAATAAAAAAAATCAGGAAAGCACATTGTATGATTTTTAAATAATTTATTTGTCTTACACTGCTGAACATAAGTATTTGAACACCTGAGAAAATCAGTGTTAATATTTGGTACAGAAGCCTTTGTTTGCAATTACAGAGGTCAAACATTTCCTGTAGTTCTTGACCAGGTTTGCACACACTGCAACAGGGATTTTGGCCCACTCCCTCAAACAGATCTCCTCTAGTTGTATCAGGTCTCGCGGCTGTCGCTGAGCAACACAGAGTTTCAGCTCCCTCCAAAGATGTTCTATTAGATTTAGGTCTGGAGACTGGCTAGGCCACTCCAGAACCTTGATATGCTTCTTACGGAGCCACTCCTTGGTTATCCTGGCTGTGTGCTTCGGGTGGTTGTTATGTTGGAAGACCCAGCCATGACCCATCTTCAATGCTCTGACTGAGGGAAGGAGGTTGTTGCTCAAAATCTCACAATAAATGGCCCCATTCATCCTCTCCTTAATACAGTGCAGTCGTTCTGTCCCCTTCGCAGAAAAGCACCCCCAAAGCATGATGTTACCACCCCCATGCTTCACAGTAGGGATGGTTTTCTTGGAATGCAACTCATCCTTCTTTTTCCTCCAAACATGACGAGTGAAGTTTAGACCAAAAAGTTCTACTTTGGTCTCATCTGACCACATAACATTCTCCCATGCATCCTCTGGATCATCCAGATGGTCATTGGCAAACTTCAGACGGGCCTGGACATGTAATGACTTAAGTAGGGGAACATTCCGTGCAATGCATTATTTGAAACCATGACGGCATAGTGTTCTACCGACAGTGACCTTTGAAACTGTGGTCCCAGCTCTCTTCATGTCATTGACCAGCTCCTCCCTTGTAGTTCTGGGCTGATTCCTCCCCTTTCTTATCATCAGTGATACCTCACGAGGTGAGATCTTGCATGGAGCCCCAGTCCGAGGGAGACTGTCGTTTTTAGCCTCTTCCATTTTCTAACAACTGCTTCAACAGTTGATCTATTTTCACCAAGCTGTTTGGCAATTTCCCCGTAGCCCTTTCCAGCTATGTGGAGGTCTACAATTTTGTCTCTGGTGTCTTTTGACAGCTCTTTATTCTTGCCCATGGTAGTAGTTGGCCTCTGACTGACTGTGGAGTGGACAGGGGTCTTTAAAGAGCTCAGACAGGTGCTACTAAGTTAGATTAATGAGTGGAGTAGAGGTGGACTTTTTAAAGGCACAGTAACAGGTCTTTGAGAGCCAGAATTCTCGCTGTTTCTCAGGTGATCAAATACTTATGTTCAGCAGTGCAAGACAAATAAATTCCTAAAAAATCATACAATGTGATTTCCAGATTTATTTTATTTTATTCTGTCTCTCAGAGTGGGAATGCACCTACAATGTGGATTTCAAACCCCTCCATGATTTCTAAGTGGGAGAACTTGCTATTTTGCAGGCTGTTCAAATACTTCTCTTCCTCACTGTATCAAGTGCATGGGAGGATGTAAGACAAGCCTTCAAATTATGTTTCTCCACATCTCAACATATTGCTTTTAACTTATTGTAATTGTATTCATTTAAACTAAGCATTTGGGCGGCCAGTAGGACTGTGGAACAATTTCAGAAAAATGTTCCTTAACATACAATTGCAAAAACTTGGAATGTCCCACCATCTACAGTAAATATCATCAAAAGACTGGCGGTCAGTATTGAATGCCCGTGATCTACGGGCCCTCAGACAGCACTACATTAAAAATAGGCTCGGGATTGTACTGGAAATCACTGCATGGGCTCAGGAACACTTCCAGAAATCATTGTCTGGGGACACCGTTTTCTGTGCAATCAACAAATGCAAGTTAAAGCTGTATCATGCAAAGAAGAATCCATATATCAATATGTCATATGGCTTGCCTGCAGTCGAGACCTTTCACCAATAGAAAAATGTCATCATGAAAGGAAAAATCTGTCAAAAAAGACTCAGGACTGTTGTCAGCTAGAATCCTACATTAGACAAGACAACATTCCTCTCCCACAAGTTCAGCAATTGGTCTCCTACCTTCCCAGATGTTTACAGAAGAACGGATGCTACACAATGGTAGACATGGCTCTGTATCAACTTTTTTTTAGATGCATTGTTGCCATCAAATTCTAGATAAATTATTTTTAGTTTTTTTTATGAAGTGGCAAAATATCTAACATTTGACATCTAATATGTATTCTATCATCTATTGTGAATAAAATATGATTTGTAAATCATTACATTCTGTTTGCATTTAAATTTTACACAGCGTCCCAACTTTTTGGAATTGAGGTTGTCCAATAGTCAGGGTTGGACTGGCCCACCAAAGTACCAAAGGATCCTCTAGTGGGCCTAGTCCATGAAGACATAATGAGACCCAAAGGTCCAAAAAAAATTGCATTAGGACTGCTGCCTTTGGAGTCAATTACAAGCCACTAGCGTCTATGTCTTTTTTAGGGTGTGAATCAATTGCAGTTTATCAAAGGTATAAGAGTTGGGCCCTGAGAATAATTTCCTCTGGTGGGCCCAATGAACTCCAGTCCACACTGACGATAGCTATAAATTATTGAAATTTACTCATGATGAAGAAAATTTCAGATCCAAGAGAAATCCACTTTAAGGTATGTCCGCACACAATGCAAAAACCAGTGGAAAGCCATAGAGGAGTTGCATGCACAGATCTCACCCTATGCATTGCAAAGGGTGAAAGCTGCAGCATAAACTGACATGGTGTGGACAATATAGGGTATATACCTTGTGTGGACATACTCTAAAAGCTTTGACAGTGACAAGTCTGAAGATGTCCCCATAAGTTTGCCTATTATTCAGAGCCAGTTGATTTGCTTCATTGGAAAGCTCTAACACAGTTAACAGGATCCTTCCTTGTATCATTTCTAATGATGTCTGACAACTTTTTGCACAGAAACGTAGGAAGCAGCTGGTGTGTAAGTGTATGGCTAAATCCAGATCTGTTAAAGGGGTTGTGGCACTTCAGTAAATGGCATTTATCATGTAGAGAAAGTTAATACAAGACACTTACTAATGTATTGTGATTGTCCATATTGCTTCCTTTGCTGGCTGGATTCATTTTTCCATCACATTGTACACTGTTCATTTCCGGGGGTTATGACTAGGGGTGAGCGAATCGAGCTTTGGATGAGCCTGTTGCTTTTTGCTATAGTGTACAAGCATGACCACCACTGCTGGATTGTAGGGTGGCCATAATCCCTGGATATGAGCAGTATATGGCTACTTTCACACTAGCGTTCTGCTGTCCGCTCGTGAGCTCCGTTTGAAGGGGCTCACGAGCGGAGCAGAACGCTTCCGTCCAGCCCTGATGCAGTCTGAATGGATGCGGATCCGCTCAGACTGCATCAGTCTTGCGGCGTTCAGCCTCCGCTCCGCTCGCCTCCGCACGGCCAGGCGGACAGCTGAACGCTGCTTGCAGCGTTCGGGTGTCCGCCTGGCCGTGCGGAGGCGAGCGGATCCGTCCACACTTACAATGTAAGTCAATGGGGACGGATCCGCTTGAAGATGACACAATATGGCTCAATCTTCAAGCGGATCCGTTCCCCATTGACTTTCAATGTAAAGTCTGAACGGATCCGCTCAGGCTACTTTCACACTTAGAAAATTTTCTAAGTTTTAATGCAGACGGATCCGTTCTGAACGGATGCGAACGTCTGCATTATCGGAGCGGATCCGTCTGATGAAACATCAGACGGATCCGCTCCGAACGCTAGTGTGAAAGTAGCCTATAATGTGATGGAAAATTAATCCAGCCAGCAAAGGAGGCAATATGGGCACTAACACTACATAAGTAAGAGCCTTGCATTAACTTTGTCGACATGATAAACGACTTAATTTGCTGAAGTGAGACAACTAAGGATCTGTATGAAGAAATTAAACAGTTATTACGCCATTGTGCACAGTAGAAGCAAGCAGTGATTGATAGAACCGAGCAGTAACACAGTATATACTTCATTGCAACACAATCCTAAATACATTTAGTGAATGAGATTATTGTAGTAGAGAACACAGCATGTGCATATCAATGAGAAAACTGGCCAGAGCAGTGTGAGCATCATTTATATAAATTACTTGATTAAACAGGTTCCATTATTAAGGCTGGCAACCAGAAAAGCAAAATTATCTCACTCAACAAATTTCCATAATTCTATATTAGCAGTGCATATACTTCAGAGCGTTAAGCAATTATCAAACCCAGTTCTCATATTTTTCTGAAATTTCACCAAGAAAATTCATAAGCAGTGTTACTCAATGTTCGCAATCCGAGTAGTACCCTTTTATCAAATAAATCAAAGTTCCCCCAAGGCTATGCTCATACATAGTGCTGCACCTAGGAGGTAGGTGGGTTTAGTATTAAATAATAATAATTACAGATGAGCGAATTTTTCAAAAATTAGATTCGTCAGTTCGCCGAATTTATTTTATTTGGTTTGATCCGAATAAATTTGGCTATTTCCTGGCTGCAGAGAGCCTGTATAGTGGTGTAGAACACTGTGCCTTGCAGTAAAACGCATAGAGAGTCTGCTCTGGTAGTGAAATAATACTGTGAGTCAGTATGACATGCAGATGACAGGGGTCGCTCTTAGAATCACTGAACACTTCACTTATTTGGGCAGTTACTGGGCCAAAACTGACCATATAACTGAAGTATCAACTCAGCCTTACAGGTCGATGTTAGCGTCAAGAAGAAGTGCACTCTTTTTACAAAGTCATCAGCTGATTTCACATAGTCTACAGACCCTGTTCTATTAAACGCTTATACAAGTAGAGCCCCCGACACAGTGGAGAGGGTGTCAGCAGTAAGTTTGTGTTGCCGTCACTGATTATTTTGCCCTTCCTCTGATCTGTCAGAACAATAACCCACAAAAAACGGATCCTGTCTGTGGAGCATCCACCTTCAGTCGGTCAGCATTTGGTCAGTAATCCATGAGTATTGGTAATGCCAAAAAAACAGGAGTGGATCCAAATCAGAGATGAAACATGAACGGAATATTTGCATGTCTTCTGTGTTTCGTACCCACTCCTGCTTTTGGCTACCAAATCACAAACCAATTTTTATTTTTTTTTGAATGGGGGAGAAAAAACGAGTTTTTTTTTAACAAACAGGATATTAACACACATAAAATACAACACAGAAGGGGCAAAACCACAAGATTTAAAAGACAAACTGGAAAAACAAAGTGCTTCATCACCAAGAATGGATTGACAACCAGTGTCGGGGTGACCATGAGTGTAATGAATACGGATCAAGCAATGAATGGGGTTATGGCTGATAACTGGAGGACAGTCCAGCAAACAAGCCGACTCCAGCTCATTTCGTGACGAGCTAGGTTGCTGATAAGTGGATTTTAAAGTGTCTGAAGAAATGTGAGTAAAGACATTGGAATAAATTGTCCACTTCCTCCAATGTGACCTTGTCCTTTGATTTATGAATATCATTCCATAAAGTCTTGAAGTCCTCTGCGTGGATGGCATAAGAAATGTCCATGCAAGGTTCGACAGGCACAGAGAAAACAAGCTCTGTGGCCGACACTGATCCAGACACGTCATACCCGGTCCACATCGCTGCTGGCCAAGTAAGGTCCTGAGAACTGATCACCAGCTTGCCCAAACAACAGTCAAACTTTCTTTTGTCATACATCTTCTATATAAAAAGAATCATCATATAAAAGAGAGGATAAAAAAAAACATAAAAATTATATTATCCTTCAGGCAGACATAAACACGCCTCTAAGTTCTTTTATCGAGTATCTTAATTTGATTTGTGCAAGCAGTGAAACAAAGGGACAATTGTATATGCAAAAATATATAATCGTTTATTATAAAAACAAATAATATAAAATCAATACAACTGCAAAACAAATTATGCAGTTATAAAATAATACCTAAAATGTACCACACGGTGGTGCTAACGCACCCCTATCTCACCAGCACAGTATGATTTAGTGATTTATGACAACCAGTGTCATACTTTTAACAAACAGACTCATATACCAAGAGAAACTTAGGATCTTCTGTTATCAAACAGGCTATAACAATAAAACACGGATTATATAGGAAAATAACTGTTATCCCTTGACTCTGTTTTCCTGTGACCAATCAATAATATATGATATTAATATGATAAAATATCAGACTAAGGAAAATAACTTTCCAAGGGCTTAGTCCTCTTTTCAAATAATGTCAGATCTTCCATTAACAATATGCATCTTTGCTAAGAGAATAATCAGCATTATGGAGGCACCTAACACTATATATTCCCACAGTATGGGGACTGTTGGCTATATACCGAGAGAAATATCTTATTAATATCACAAGCAGTAAACAAAATATATGTTACCGGGTCAAAGGTAGACAGAGTTCAGATGGGACCAGTTCTCAAGAAGTTTCCTAGTAATCCAAAAAAATAATCTAAGTTTTTTCTGGTAAAGTTTTCTTTTTGTCTTAATTGAATGGATGGATCTATGGCTTATTATGGATCTGTATGGATCTCCCCTAATGCTCTGTACACGAGTAATTATTCCCCCCCTTATCTAAGAATCATCCCCTTTAGATTAGGGATTCCCAATCAGGTAAGGTGGGTGTATTCGCATGCTAATAACACTTTGGAACCACATCCCTACGATAGCCGTGAGTGCCTCGGAGCCGTTATACAGGAAGAGCGGGAGGCAAGTAAATGTCTTTGGTAACACTTCCAATAGATCGTCCTCAGTGTACGTCCCGCAGAACCAACTTGTCATACAATCCAGTCCTCTATGCTTGCCTTGGTGAGTGAAGGCTTTGATGAAATCTGTATGAGCACAGCCAGTGGATCTGTGTCCTTTCCTTAGAGTCGAGGTAAACAGGAAAATTTGGCTTTTAGGTTCAGCTCTGAGCCCACTTCAATGGCAAAACCCTTCTGCTTCTCGGCAGCTATGTGGGCAGACAGGTGCTTGGAACACTCTTTTAGTCTGGTGTATGAGAAATTATACATCGGTGTGACGCTGTACAGAGTCCATTGTTTTTAAAGGAGCAAAGCAGCCTGTGCCGGATCCAGAGTTTCCTCCAAGGGGGTGCACTGCAGGATTTTTCTTTTAGACAAGCTTTGCAATGCAGAACGTCGACGTGCAGAGGTCAAGCTTCCGGGAGGATACCTCGAGCTGTGAAAATGACTGCTTATTCGTGTCGATGACCTTCATATCCTAGCGATAAATTATGTTCTCATTCACTAACTGTAAACAGAGATATTGACAGACAAACGTATCAAACTCTGCTGCCAACTTATTAGGCGCCACATCTCCAATCCCCTGACCAGCCAGATTTAGCAGCATCTGTTCCAGGACATGAAGGACTGAAATGACATTGTTCATTCCGTCATCCTGGCGACTGACAAATAACGTGGCCTCATCAATGGGCCTGAGCAAACGGCAGGTGTCACGCATGAGCTGCCACTGGCTGACATCGAAGTTACACAGGGGACAACTCCTGTCCGCTTCGATCATCAAGAAATCGTTGATGGCCTTTCTTTGTTCGTACAGTTGGTCAAACATATGGAGGGTGAAATTCCAATGGTTGGAAATGTCGCATATCAGCCTATGTTGGGGCATGCCGTTCTGCCACTGCAGTTCAAGGAAAGTGTGCTTTGCGGTGTATAAGTGGCTGAACTGTATGCAAAGTTTCCTGGCTATTGTTAGGATGTCTTGTAGATGGGTGGAAGACTTCAGGAACAGCTTGACAACCAGATTAAACACGTGTGCCATGCAGGGCGCATGATTCAGCCATCCTTGACGCAGCGCCGACACCATGTTCTTCCCGTTGTCGATCACCATGGTTCCGATTTTGATTTGTTGCGCAGAAAGCCAGAATTTGATTTCTTCCTGAAGGCCAGAGAGCAGTTCCTCCCCTATGTGACTCTGTTCGCCCAGGCAAACCAGGTGCAGAACAGCAAGAGAGTGATGAGAGGGGTCGCACATGGCTTGCATACACTACATGTGCAGCGTCCCACTACGTGTGTGTGGGCAATGCTTAAAAGCACTTTTTTATATTATTACAAGCATTTGGTTGTTATGTGTAACTTCGCATTTGTGTGACTGCAAAATCCCTGTTAACAGGCCTATTAGGTGCAATTTATACATCCCACCACTAGAATGGGATGAAGTGCAGGTCCTATATATATTCAGGTCAGGGCTAGTGAGACAGATTAGTCAAGGCAGATCAGACTAACTAGGATGTAGTCAGCAGAGAGCAGATCTGAGGTAGTCAGATCAACTTAGTGGGAGGAAAGATAGAGTGAAGACTTCGTAACACAGATTAGTGAGTGGAGCCAACTTCGCTAGAAGGTGTTTACTTAGATGTTTAGGCGCAGAAGAGCGTTTTCCTTCTGTAGCTGGACTATAGACTTGCATCCCCGACCAGTAGGAGAAGAGTTTGCCTCCCTGGAAAAGAAACAAGCATTCCTAGGAATTCATCGGTGATAAGAGCCATTATTTAGGGCCACAGACACCTTTGCATGGTGGAGGTTTATAGGATCCAAGGCATCTAAAGGAATCAGGTACACCTAACCCACTGCTCCAAAACCAACCAAGCACCTGACAAGCCCTAAACAGTGGATTTGCAGTATCGTCTCTGTACCATCTAAAGACTGCATAAGTGTACCACAGCAACTGAAAATCCACTAAAGTAAAAGTTGTGAGTTGCATCTCACCACTGTCTACCTCATTATTACTACCTATGGTTGTACCACCATTAATGGTACTGGCGTCATGACAAATTTCATCAAAGGACTCAGCCGCAACAAGCACCCTAAGCACCCTTAACATCAAGGGCACCTCAACCACCATCTTGGCTGATGCTTCCTACCACAGAGCGTGCCCCGGAGGATTTCGTGCTGTCCACCTCAACACTGTGCTGCCAGCCCAGGGAGGCTATCTGCTAACCGTGAGTAAACTGATGAACTGTGTGTTATACCATTTGACCCCTCATCGGTCTACCATGAACCTCACGTGTACCCCCTGCGACTGGCTGGCTGCACATGCCTCCAACATAATTCTCACCACTACATAATTCCACCCATACCGCAAAAGGAGATGTACATTCAACCATACATTTAAAAAAAAAAAAAAGCCAGTCTCACATAAAGAAATTCACCACTAAGTAAGTCGTTCCATACCACAAAAGGAGGTGTACATTCACACATACATTTTCAGAAAAAAGCCAGTGTCACATAAAGAATTTCACCACTAAGTGCTTCAGTCCATACCGCAAAAGGAGGTGTACATTCACCCATACATTTTCAGAAAAAGAGCCAGTGTCATAAAGAATTTCACCACTAAGTACTTCAGTCCATACCGCAAAAGGAGGTGCACATTCAGCCACACATTTTCAGAAAGAGATCCAGTGTCACATAAAGAATTTCAACACTAAGTAAGTTGTTCCATACCGCAAAAGGTGGTGTACATTCACCCATAGATTTTCAGAATAAGAGCCAGTGTCACATAAAAAATTTCACCGCAAAATTAGCTTTACCACATAACTGCACCACTGAGCGGCAAATAGGCCCTTAATTGAGGGAGGGTCGCACATGGCTTGCATACACTACATGCCTTCAACATAATTCTTGGATCTCTACATGAAAATAATGTATTTTCTGCAAATCACGAGAGGGGCATTTCTGGAGACATTGACTTCACAAGAGATACAGAGCAGCGGAGTTCAGCCACCTCTATTTGCATCCCGCTGTTTACTGCTCCTGAATTAAAATGAGGGCAACCAGCTTCAGCTTCCTCTGATGTGTATGCCTATGGAGTCCTTTTGTTATGGCTTTGCACAGGAAGCAAGATTGTTACGCACAATTCTGATGGAACTACTGATCTTAAGAAACTGGACTTGGACTCCAAAGCAGAGTCTCTCCTGTCATGTCTTGTGTGCTGTGGAGATCGAATGCAGACAGAGCAGATAAAAACACATGAATGTTTCAACTTAGTGAGGCTGCTTCATTCAATTGTGAATAGATGGTAAAGGCAAAGTCTGCTGGTGTGTTGTCATCAGCGTTTTCATTATGCTTACTGTAGCACCCATGACGACATAGTTCGGGCCATACCGCAAAAGGAGGTGTACAATCACCCATCAATTTTCCTGAAGACAAATTGGTTGCAATAAAAATTTTCACCAAAGAAAGGATAATGGAATTCGGTTCATACAAAAGAAAGTCTACCATTACCCATCAAATTTCCCCAAAAAAGCCTGTTTCCCATAAAAAGTGGAATTCGGTTCATACAGAAGAAAGTCTACTATCACCCATCAATTTTCCCCCAAAAAAGGCCTGTTTTCCATAAAAAATTTCACCACTACGTAATTCGGTCCATACCGCAAAAGGAGGTGTACAATCACCCATCAATTTTCCCGAAGACAATTGGTTGCAATAAAAATTTTCACCAAAGAAAGGATAATGGAATTCAGTCCATACAAAAGAAAGTCTACTATCACCCATCAAGTTTTCCAAAAAAACACTGTTTCCCATAAAAAAGTGCACCATTACGTAACTCGGTCCATACCGTATAAAGTGCTTCACCACATATACCTGCACCGTTGAACGGCAATTAGGCCCAATTTTTTTTTTATTTTTACACAAAAGGCTTTTCAACAGATAAGTGCATCGATGAAAGGTGAATATATTTGTATTTCCCCAGTAATACACGTCAAACCGGGCTGTAAAATATCTCACTGCACAGCTGAACGGCAATTAGGCCCAAATCTTTTTCTATTTTTACACAAAAGGCTTTTTAACAGATAAGAGGAATGATGAAAGGCGATTATATTTGTATTTCCCCAGTAATACACAGCAAACTGGGCTGTAAAATATCTCACTGCACTGCTGAACGGCAATTAGGCTCAAATTTTTTTCTATTTTTATACAAATGGCTTTTCATCAGATAAGTGGAAAATATCTCACTGCACCGCTGAACGGCAATTAGGCCCAAATTCTTTTCTATTTTTACACAAAAGGCTTTTCAAAATATAAGTGCAATGATGAAAGGCGAATATATTTGTATTTCACCAGTAATACACGGAAAGCTGGGCTGTAAAATATCTCACTGCACCACTGAGCAAATATATTTTTCCTTTTTCCACTAATACACTAATACACACAAAAAAGGGCTTTAAAACAGATAACTGCACCGCTGAGCGGCAAATGTATTTTTTTTTTTTGCGCTAATACACATCACAAAAGGCTGAACAAGAAATAACTGCACAGCAGAGCGGCAAATGTATTTTTTCTTTTTGTGCTGATACACGTCACAAAAAGCTTAACAAGAAATTATTACACCACTGAGCACCACAAAAGCCTTTACTACAGATTACTGCACAGCAGAGCGACAAATGTATTTTTTCTTTTTGCGCTAATACACATCACAAAAGGCTTTACATGAAATAACTACACAGCTAAGCGGCAAATATATTTTTTCTTTTTCCACTAAAACACCTTACAAAAGTCTTTACTACAGATCACTGCTCCGCAGAGCGACAAATGTATTTTTACTTTTTGTGCTAATACTCGTCACAAAAGGCTTAACAAGAAATAACTACGCCGCTGAGCGGCAAATATATATTTTCTTTTTCCGCTAAAACACCCCACAAAAGCCTTTACTAAAATGTAGAAATATTTCCTTGTGATAACCCCTGTTAATGCCTATTTCAAACAGCACTTGCACCCTAATAAAAATGGTTTGCTAAAATTACAGAGCTGTATAATGGCAATTTGGGTGCCCAGTCAGTGCTGCAAGGTCTAATAGGCATGTTCCTATTACCCAGGCTGTCACCTCCCTGAATAAACCATGTTCAACAGTGGTGGTGTCCTTCCGTATCCCCCTCCTGTGACACTCTGCACTTTTTTGGGGACCGTCCCTTCTTTCCAGTATGGGGGACCACACCTGGAAAATGTTGGCCAGGGACGATCCGGGCGCCTCCAATTCCAGAGGTACTCCGGCCTGCTCTTTCCTGGTCTGAAAAAATCAGGTCCTTGAGGACTGCCTCATAGAATTGGAGGAATGTCCCTGTGCTGCCAGCGCTTCGGGTTAGTCCAAAAGCGTTGTACAAGGCAACCTGTACCAAGTAGACCGCAACTTTTTTGTACCATGCCCGGGTTTTGCGCATGGCATTATATGGCTTGAGGACTTGATCAGAGAGATCAACTCCTCCCATATACCGATTGTAGTCGACGATACAATCGGGCTTGAGGACCGTTGCCGCGGTACCTCGTACAGGGACAGGGGTGATGCTGTTACCGTGGATTGTGGACAGTATAAGGACATCCCTCTTGTCCTTATACCTGACCAGCAACAGGTTTCCCTATGGACCCGGATCCGATGGTCTGTTGGCGGTGTCGGGAGCCTGTCCCTAACAGGTGGAACCAATGGACACTTCCGTCAGTGTTATATGCCAGGAAGCTATGTGCAGCACGCACCCCAGAAACTCTAAATCCCTTGTGCCGGGTGGAAGTGGGAGACACTCCAGCAGAGGCCCTGCTGGACTCAGGGTGTCTGGTGTCCCTAGTAAGGGCTCCCCTGGTACGGTCCGCTGAGTAAACTGGCCGGAAAGTCGGGGTCATGTGCATCCATGGGGACTTAAAATATGTTCTCGGGGTCATTTGGGAATGCAGAAAACACAGGACCGGATACTACAACGGTTTTACTGGCCCAGTGTGTTTAGGGAGGTGGACGAATTCTGAAAGTCTTGCCCGACCTGCCAGGCAACTAGCCCCCAGCACCTTTTCCGCAGTCCCTTGGTACCTCTCCCAATCATCAAGGTACCATTTGAGCAAATCGATATGGACCTCGTAGGCCCAGTACCAAAGTCCGCTAGAGGACACCAACACATCTTGTTCGTCCTAGAATACGCCACTCGGTACCCAGAGGCGGTACCACTGCGACATACATCGGCTAAACTTATAGCTAAGGAGCTAATGGAGATGTTCTCCCAAGTAGGGCTACCTAAAGAGGTTCTGACTGACCAGGGGACCCCTTTTCTGTCCAAGGTCATGAGGGAACTCTGTAAGTTGCTGCATATCAAACAGTTACGGATGTCCGTGTACCATCCGCAAACGGACGGTTTGGTTGAAAGGTTTAACAAAACACTAAAAACAATGTTAAAAAGGGTGGTGTCTAAAGATGGGAAGTACTGGGACCTTCTTCTACCCTATCTCATGTTCGCTGTGTGAGAGGTACCCCAGGCCTCTACTGGGTTCTCGCCCTTCGAATTGCTATATGGCAGACATCCTCATGGTTTATTAGATGTAGCCAAAGAGGTGTGAAAACAGCAACCCACTCTGCATAAAAGTGTCTTTGAGTATGTTACCAAGATGCAACAGCGGATAGAGACCGTATCAGGGAGTGTATGGAGGCCGCTCAGCGAGCCCAGAGTCGGATCTATAATCGGAAGGCTTGGGTCCGGATCTTTAACCCGGGTGATCGGGTTTTGGTTCTGGTGCCGACTGTGGACAGTAAGTTCCTGACCAGGAGGCAGGGGCCCTACAAGGTACTTGGAGAGGTAAATTACAAGGTACACCAGCCAGGGAGGCGAAAGCCGGAGCAGGTGTACCATGTGAATCTACTCAAACCGTGGAAAGATAGGGAGACCTGTACTGAAGACAGCCCGCGGCCAGGCATCACATTGTCACTGAGCCTCAGGCGAAAGTCTGGCTAAAACCATACCGGTTACCCGAGGCTCGGCGACAAGCCATCTCAGAGGAAGTGCAGATGATGCTGAGGCTAGACGTCATTCAGGAGTCTAAAAGTGAGTGGGCTAGTCCTATAGTGCTGATACCCAAGTTGGACGGGACACTCCAGTTTTGTAACGACTTCCGAAAACTAAACGAGATCTCTAAGTTTGATGCATATCCCATGCCTCGGGTGGATGAGCTTATTGAGAGGTTAGGCCAAGCCCGGTATTTTTCTGTTTTGGGCCTCACCAAAGGGTACTGGCAGGTACCCTGGATGGAGGCTGCCAAAGAGAAAACTGCCTTCATCACACCAGAGGGGCTGTACAAATATAAGGTGTTACCCTTCGGTCTGCATGGCGCCCCTGCCACTTTTCAACGGCTCATGGACATTGTACTGCATCCACATCGTCGGTACCCTTCAGCTTACCTGGACGATATTGTTATCCACAGTACCGACTGGGAAAGTCATCTACCCAAAGTGCAGGCTGTAGTGGACTCCCTTAGGGAGGCTGGACTGACCGCTAACCCCAAAAAATGTGCGATAGGTTTAGAGGAGACTAAGTACCTTGGATACGTCATTGGACGTGGAGTTATCAAACCCCAAGTGAATAAAATAGGGGCGATTCGGAATTGGCCCTGGGAATGGTGGGCTATTATATGAGGTTTGTTCCTCATTTTGCCACTTTAGCGACTCCGTTGACAAGGCTCTTGAAGGGACGGAAGTCCGTGATGGTCCGCTGGAATGACCAGGTGGAAGAGGCTTTTTTCCGCGTTGTAGTCGGTCCTGTGCAGTCACCGGTTTTGGTGACTCCCGACTTCAAGAGGGAGTTTGTGGTACAGACCGATGCCTCTGAAGTAGGCCTCGGAGCTGTACTCTCTCAGAAAATCAATGGGGAGGAACATACCATTGTTTTCCTGAGCCGCAAACTCACCCCAGCCGAGACCAGGTACAGTATAATGGAGAGAGAGTGCCTGACCATCAAGTGGGCACTCGAGTCTCTGCACTATTATCTGTTGGGGAGAAAGTTCCGTCTGGTGACTGACCACTCCCCTCTCAAGTGGATGAGCCAGGCCAAAGAGAGGAATGCTCGGGTCACCAGATGGTTCTTGTCATTACAGAAGTTCTCAGTGGAACACAGGGCAGGACGCTTGCAGGGAAACGCAGATAACTTGTCCCGGGTACACTGTCTAGCAAGTGTTCACCCCCTCAGGATTGAACAAAGGGGGAGGTATGTAGGAAGGCGCAAGGGACCATCGTTGACGGAAGGTATGTGTCACCGAGGTTCCTGACCTCGGTGGAGTAAGAGCAAGTTTTCATGTGTCAGCAGCAGTTGCTGTTTGACACCTTGCTATTTAGTATAGCTGTAATAGCTGATCCGGGATGGCTCTTACTGGGAGTAGCCAAAGTGCTGGGTGGGTGACTACTCCTCACGTTCCAGGCCGGGTTTTGAGAGGCCTATAAAAAACAGCCAGCAGTGTCAGATGGTGGTGATGATCTCTCTCTGACATTGGAGCTCTGGCAATCTCTGTGGAATCTGAGCCTTGTGGCAGGGTGGAGGTCTGAATCCGGGAGGACTGCTCTGTCCTCTGCTATGCCGACCGTGTGTGGATTAACACCCAGGATCAAAGGTGACTGTTTTTGCTGTATGAACTTTCTAGGTGTGAACAAACACCAAAACTGCAAATGGACCGTTGTACTGTTTTGTTGCCATAAGTGTGAATAAAACACTGAAGCTTTTGAGTTACAAACTGGTCTTCGCCTCTATACTGGGTCCGCTTGTCCTGTCTACCAGAGCGAACCCCCACAATAGTTACATAGTTAATACGGTTGAAAAAAGACATAAGTCCATCATGTTCAACCAACGAATAGGTGGGGATGCGAATCCCAGAAGGAAATGAGATACAGATTTCTACATGTTTTCATAAGCATTAATGTTGTTTACTTTTAAGAATTCATCTAAACCCTTTTTAAAACTGTCCATTGTTCCTGCTGTGACCACATTCTGAGGAAGTCTATTGCACAGCTTCACAGTTCTTACAGTAAAGAAGCTTTGACGCTTTTGGAGACTGAACTTTTTCCTCTCCAATCAGAGGCAGTGCCCCCTTGTCTTTTGAGTGCATTTTACATGGAACAGTTTTTCACCGTATTTTTCATATGGCCCATTTATATATTTGTATAGGTTAATCATGTCCCCCCTTAGACATCTCTTCTCAAGACTAAATACATTCAATTCTTTTAATCTCTCTTCATAACTAAGACCCTCCATGCCCCTTATCATTTTAGTCACTCTCCTCTGTCCTTTTTCCAGCTGCAGTACGTCCTTTCTATGGACTGGTGCCCAGAACTGAACTGCATATTCCAGATGAGGCCGCACCAACGCTTTGTAAAGTGGTAGTATTACATCCCTGCCCTGCGAGTCCATGCCTCGTTTAATGCATGACAATATCCTGGCAGTATATTGGGCAGACTAGAGGGGCCCAATGGTTCTTATCTGCCGACACATTCTATGTTTCTTTGTTTCTATGTTTCTATGGTAGTGTCACCGCCAGTTCTGTGAGAAGATCTGGCAGACGTTCTTCTCTACCTCTTGTATGATGTTCTTTGTTTTGGTTTCACTTTCTCATCTCCTTTCCTTCTGCCAGGTGTCACTTATTTCGACTAATCGTCTTCCTTTATAATCCCTCCCATACTGCCTCACTTTGCTGTTTATACTACTTCCTGGATGAGGTGTTCACTGCTGGAGGCTGCTTCTGCTGTTTGTTCAGATAAGTAATTTACTTTATTGTGTTTCCTTGCTGGCTTGATTCTAGGTGACCCGGTGGTCGTGTCCCCTCACTATTATAGGGTTTTCAGGTGTCACACAGTATTAGGTACGCGGGCATGCAATCGTCTACCATACAGACCCTTGCATGTGCATAGCAGTCAGGGAGAGCTCTTTTAGTTTTTTATAGGGCTCACCTATAAGCTCCTTAGTTTGGGATCAAGCCAGTCGCTCGTTTATTTATATGTTCCAGCTATCTGCTAACTTCATCCGTGACAGGTAGCCTTAGAAGATTGACATTTAATCTACCATCCACAAGGACACCCAAATCTTTCTCTATAAGTGACTCTCCCAGTGTTACATCACCTAGGACATATGAAGCACAGAGATTATTACTACCAAGATGCATAACTTTACATTTGTCCACATTGAACCTCATTTGCCAAGTTGATGCCCAATCACTAAGAGTGTTCAAGTCAGCTTGTAGTATATGGACATCTTCCATAGAATGTACTGTAATTAAACATCAATGAACTTAATCACAATATTAATCACTAGCTTCTAGCGGTGGTGTTATTTTGTCCCTTGGCATTTATTCAAATCACTGTATGGCGTTTTTTCAGCCATTTTCCCATAGGGTACTTTATAGGGAAAAAAAGCACGTAAAAGTTGTGTGAGTACTGAAATAACCAATAACCAATCTAGACGGGAGAAAATGTAAATTGAAATCATAATCCACATATCCACACAAGGCACATCATACTATCCATTATTGCTAAAAGAGTTCTCTATATTTATATAATTTGTTATAATTGACTGGCTGGCCCAGATTATCTACAGTAATTTGATAATGACTATACACCTTATAGATACTGGTGTTCCCTTTGTAATATTGCACTCCATCTTCATACAGAATGATAACACATTGTATAATCTGCTATACTTACGTAGGTCAATGTGAAACATTACATTTTTATTCCCAACCCATTTCAACTTGCATATCTAAGGGTTTTATGGTTTAATAAAAACAATGATTATCCATGTAATAAACAAAATTCTGATATATATATACATATCGTGTCTCACAGTCCCCCTCCCTCCAAATTTTTAAGATCACTGCTTGCTCTTGACATTCCTAAGCTAAGCTGGTCAGGCAGGTGAATAAGCTTTACTTACATAAATCTGGAAAATGTCATAAAGAAGCATGACACCTAGCAATGGATGATAGAAATAAACAGGAAGTAATCTTTTCTGCATGATCATGAAACAAACACAGAGGATAAGAAGCAGTGCTTCAGCAGTAACAGTTACATTACTGTATAAAATGCATTCTGCATTATTGTTTGCTATGGGCATTAAACAGTTAGCATTTTGGGCAGAACATGCATGGAGATGAGAGGCAAAATGAGAAGCAGTGCCTTACCAGTCACAGTTACAATTAGTTTTTTAAAATATTGTGCCGTTGGTTACGTAATTGATTTGTCGGTTAGATAGCACATGTAGGGAGATTACCACTCTGAATTACAGGGGACCTTATTTTATGATAAGTAGGGAGAGGCAGATTAAGAAGTGCTGTGATGGTTTGCAATGGGAAAAAAAAGGAAAGATGTGCATAGGTTGCTATGGGCAACAAACAGCTTTTCTTTCAGAGAGCACATGCAGGGAAATGAGAGGCAGACTGAAATACAGGGTCATGGCTGGACTACTCACCAGGTAGTTCTGGCAAATGCTAATGTGGACAGTGGGTCACACTCTTCTTCTCCCTTCAGTAGCTTCTCTCCCTTCCCTCTGATCTGTGTGGTTCCATTGCCTGGAAGAGAAGTGTTACTATACTTTACTATTGTTAAAACATTAATAAAAAAAACTAGGCATAACTACTGTGAAGGGGACACAGAGTCAGAGAGGGTATTACTACTGTGAAGGGGCACAGAAAGGACATTACTACTGTGAAGGGGACACAATGTGGGTATAAATACTGTGAAGGGGGCACAGAGGCAGAGATGGTATTACTACTGTGAAGGGGGCACATAGAGGGCATTACTGTGAAGGGAGCACAGAGAGGGTATATCTACTGTGAAGGGGGCACAATCAGGGCATAACTACTGTGAAGGGGCACAGAGAGGACATAACTACTGTGAGGGGGCACAATGAGGACAACACTACTGTGAAGGGGCACGGAGAGGACCTTACTACTGTGAAGGGGCATAACAATTGTTGATGGGACACAGAGAGTGCATATCTACTGTGTGGGGGGCACAATGAGGACACAACTACTGTGAAGGGGCACAGAGAGGGCATAGCTACTGTGAGGTGGGCACAACAAGAGCATAACTAATGTGAAGGGGCACAGAGAGGGCATTACTATTGTGAAGGGAGCACAGAGGCAGAAGGGGTATTACTATAATGAAGGGAGCATTACTACTGTGAAAGGGGCACAAAGAAGGCATTACATTATTACTGTGAAGGGGCATGACAATTGTTATGGGGGCACAGAGAGGGCATACTTAATGTTGGGGCACAGAGAGGGCATACTTAATGTTGGGGCACAGAGAGGGCATATTTACTGTGGGGGGCACAGAGAGGGCATAACTACTGTGAGATGGGCACAACAAGGGCATAACTACTGTGAAGAGGGCACAGAGATAGCATTACTACTGTGAATGGGTCACAAAGAGGGCATTACTATGGTGAAGGGGCACAGAGAAAATTACTACTGTAAAGGGGTATGACAATTGTTATGGGGGCACATAGAGGACATATTTACTGTGGGGGCACAATGAGTGCATAACCACTGTGAAGGGGCACAGAGAGGGCATAACTACTGTGAGGGGGGCACAACAAGGGCATAACTACTGTTAAAGGGAACAGAGAGGACATTACTATTGTGAAGGGGTCAGAGAGAGGGGGTTACTACTGTGAAAGGGGCACAAAGTGAGCATAACTACTTGAGGGGGGCACAATGTGGGCATAACTACTGTGAAGGGGCACAATGAGTGCATAACTACTGTGAGGGGGCACAGTGTGGGCATAACTACCGTAAGGGGCACAATGTGTGCATAACTACTGGGAAAGGGTACATTGAGGGCATAACTACTGTGAAGGGGCGCAATGTGGGCCTAACTACTGTGAAGGGGCGCAATGAGGGCATTACTACTGTGAGGGTTGACAATATGGGAATAACTACTGTGAAGAGCGCAATGAGGGCATAACTACTGTGAAGGGGTGCAATGTGGGCAATACTACGGTGAGGGGGCAGAATGAGGGCATAACTATTTTGAGGGGGCACAATGTTTTAGTATTTACTATGTTTAAGTATGGGGGGGTGTTAGAGAAAGGAATGCTAATTAATACTAAATAGAAACAAAGTGGGCATTGTCTACTCTACTTATGTTTAATATGCTGGTGCAGATGAGAATGTGAGTGAAAAAGCTTCCGCCAAACCATGTGCTGTGTTATGAATGTGCATCCCTCCTTCCACCTGTTCCATAAACTGAAAACGGAAGCCACCCTCCTAAATACTGACTGTATGACTTGTAGTCTGTTCCTGCTTCTTTTTTGTGCATACATCAAATTATGGCGAAAAGTGGTGGAGTCACACTTTACTGGAGATGACATGCAGTTAAAGGGACTTCAGGTGACTGAAGTGCATTTTAATCCCTTATGGACATAGGTAATTTTAGCTGCAATCGGGTTTTCTGGAATTTTTTAGACTGATGACCTATCCTCAGGATAGGTCATCAATATCACATCGGTGGAGGTCTGACACCCGGTTTCCCTGCCGATCAGCTGGTCAGATCCCCACCAAGATAAGTCTTTCATTCTGGTTTAGACTGCTAGCTTTCAAACAAGACCAGGTCCATGTCTCTATCTTCTACTCAGCCCGAGATATAAAAGCTCAAATTAGCCCACACCACTCTCACCCTGCTGCCTGAGCTCTTTTTGGGCTGAACTGTTAGATGCTTTCCCCAAAGCCCAAGCAGAGCTCAGGCAAAACTGTTAGGGGGTTAAATCAAACGGAAAGGTTTAAAGGGATTGTATGGGAGATTTGAAACAGTAGCTGAAATCATGGAAAGTGATCAAATAAGTAATAACGTGAAGTCTTGTCTATATTTCTGGTACATTTGTATGCCAGAAAAGAGGTGCATACAGAGCTCTTTTGGAACATGGTGAAATTTGATTGGTTGCTACAGGAAGATAAGTCAGTTTTTCTTTACACTAGTTTCGATAAATCTCCCCTATATGTAGTGTAGAAGCAGAGTTGATGGGAGTAGATGTACTCACAGTGGCAGTACTCGCTATGTCGCTTGCTAGGCCGTGAAGTGATGAGAAGGGTGCACCTTTTTTCCTTCAGGGCACTCCCTGGCTTTGGAATTCTCCTGCCTGATGGTCATTCGGGGTATGCTTGGTGGTATTAGATTTTGAAGTGTAACGGAGGGTTCCCTGAAGTGTGGGTCAATGATGAAGCCGGGTTTAGCGCAATAAATCCCCTTTACTATACTGAAGTAGTCCAATAGATGTTTCACACAGGCACTGTACACATGAAATGCAGTCTTTACAGTTAACTAATGCAGTTCCCAAGGCTGTGTATGGGAGGCCTTGTGGAATACAGCCTCTTCACAGAGGACCCTTCTGTCCTTTTGAGATGATGAGGAAAATTAAGCTTATTTGTTCCCACCACATGCACAGAAGACTATAGCCAAGGTGTAGGAATTTATTTTGTTTAACAGATACACACTAATCCTCTTTGTATGGCCACTGAATCTTCTGCCTTCAGTAATCCTCAAGGACTGGCGCATATGCTGTCCTTTTGCTGCTTTTTAATCCACAGGGTGATAGGTTTTTCCCTGTCAGCTCTGGTCTATGAAGGTTACTCATCCAGAGCTTAAACTAGACCTGTGATGGCTAACCTCCGGTTAGAAATTAATGGAGCATGCTGGGAGTCATAGTTTCACCACAGCTGGAGTTCCGGAGGTTAGCCATCACTGCACTACACTGTCTTCACTTCCACCTAGAGAGGAAGGGATTATTTCAGCCCTGGCTAGCAGGAGTAACTAGGGAACTTCCCACTCTACACATATACAGCCTATGGGACAAGTGCAAAAAAAAAACCAAAAAAAAACAGTGACATTAACCCCTTATGGAATTTGTAGCACATGCACATAATGCATGAAATACAATGCTATTAACACCTTCAGTGTTTTGCAGTATATTTCAGAACACTGCATCTGCACATAGTGTTTGGCATTGTTTATAGCTTTGGCATTATTAACGCGGCTGTCTGGATATTTCAAACACTGTCTGAAAAAAAGGAAATTGGAAAAAATTACAAAATAAGTATTACTCACATGGCAAAACATGGGCCATGTGGCGGCCGTCCCTCCCGGACCAACCGTGGCTCCCCTGACCTGACTGCATCATAGTGATTTATGATACAGTCATTTCCTATCTGAATGCGGTTCTATTGTACTGTGCTCAAATCACCATGATAGATGCTGACACAATGCCCGGTTTTCCAAGAATGAGCTTAGTTGTGTGAATCAGCCATTAGCTGTCCCACAATGATGACATCGCAATAACAAATTGCCATTGTAGCCAATCACTGTCCTCAGCAGTAGTGTAGCACTGTTGGCACATGATTTTTTGCAGTGGTCACTTGCACGTTGTCGGTTTGTCATCGTTGAGGGACAGCTAACAAAGACCAGCGAGCCCACCTGAGAGGCAGAGCGAAAGTGACGGGGGATTTGCCATGTAAGTAATACTTATTTTGTTATTTTATCACATTCCATTCTTTCAGACAGTGTTTTAAATGTCCAAACCAGGGCCGGGACAACGTGTAGGCGCCTGCCTAGAGTGCTGCATCTCCAGCCCTTCAATCTCATATGAGGCAGTAGAACATCGCAAGAGGCTACAATGATGTCACCATGACCTACTATGCCAGGTTTCGTGTGATCATGTCATTGCGGGACATCTGGTGCAGAAGTTGAGATGTCATGGGACATGGCAATACAGGAGACAGATCAAAAGAGTGTTTGTTTTTTAAAACACTAAACTGGGGGCACCAAGGCACTGGCACTGGGGGAAGCATTATATACTGGCACTGGGAGGAGGAGTATATACTGGCAATGGGGGGAGGACTATATACTGAAACTGGGGGGAGCATTATATACTGGTACTGGGAGGAGGATTATATACTGGCAATGGGGGGAGGATTATATACTGGAACTGGGGGGAGCATTATATACTGGCACTGGGATGGACATTGTATACTGGCCCTATTTCACCTTAAGGACTTGGCCATTTTTTTCAAATCTGACCAGTGTCACTTTAAGTGCTCATAACTTTAAAACGCTTTGACTTATCAAGGCCATTCTGAGATAGTTTTTTCGTCACATATTTTACTTCATGACACTGGTAAAATGAAGTCAAAAAAATTAATTTTTATTTATAAAAAAATACCAAATTAACCAAAAATTTGTAAAAAATTGCAAATTTCCAAGTTTCAATTTCTCTACTTCTATAATACATAGTAATACCTCCAAAAATAGTTATTAATTTACATTCCACATATGTCTACTTCATGTTTGGATCATTTTGGGAATGATATTTTATTTTTTGGGGATGTTACAAGGCTTAGAAGTTTAGAAGCAAATCTTGAAATTTTTCAGAGATTTTCAAAAACCCAATTTTTAGGGACCAGTTCAGGTCTGAAGTCACTTTGCGAGGCTTACATAATAGAAACCACCCAAAAATGACCCCATTCTATAAACTACACCCCTCAAGGTATTCAAAACTGATTTTACAAACTTTGTTAACCCTTTAGGTGTTCCACAAGAATTAATGTAAAATAGAGATACAATTTCAAAATTTCACTTTTTTGGCAGATTTTCCATTTTAATAATTTTTTTCCAGTTACAAAGCAAGGGTTAACAGCCAAACCAAACTCAATATTTATGGCCCTGATTCTGTAGTTTACAGAAACACCCCATATGTGGTTGTAAACTACTGTACGGGCACACGGCTTTTTGGAAGGCAGATTTTGCTGGACTTTTTTTTTGACACCATGTCCCATTTGAAGCCCCCTGATGCAACCCTAAAGTAGAAACTCCATAAAAGTGACCCCATCTAAGAAACTACACCCCTCAAGGTATTCAAAACAGATTTTATAAACGTCGTTAACCCTTTAGGTGTTCCACAAGAGTCATTGGCAAATGGAGATGAAATTTCAGAATTTAAATTTTTGGGCAAATTTTCCATTTTAATCCATTTTTCCCAGTAAGAAAGCAAGGGTTAACAGCCAAACAAAACTCAATATTTATGGCCCTGATTCTGTAGTTTACAGAAACACCCCATATGTGGTCGTAAATAGCTATACGGGCGCACGGCAGGGCGCAGAAGGAAAGGAATGCCATAAGGTTTTTGGAAGGCAAATTTTGCTGGACTGTTTTTTTGACACCATGTCCCATTTGAAGCCCCCCTGATGCACCCCTAGAGTAAAAACTCCAAAAAAGTGGCCCCATTTTAGAAACTACAGGATAGGGTGGCAGTATTGTTGGTACTAGTTTAGGGTACATAGGATTTTTGGTTGCTCTATATTACACTTTTTCTGACGCAAGATAACAAGAAATAGCTGTTTTGGCACCGTTTTTATTTTTTGTTATTTAGTACATTCATCTGACAAGTTAGATCATGTGATATTTTTATAGACCAGGTTGCCACGGATGCGGCGATACCTAATATGTATACTTTTTTTTTATTTATGTAAGTTTTACACAATGATTTCTTTTTTGAAGCAAAAGAAATCATGTTTTAGTGTTTCCATAGTCTGAGAGCTATAATTTTTTAAGTTTTTGGGCGATTACCTTGGGTAGGGTATGATTTTTGCGGGATGAGATGACGGTTTTATTGTCACTATTTTGGGGTGCGTGTGACTTTTTGATCGCTTGCTATTACACTTTTTGTGATGTAAGGTGACAATTTTTTTTTATTTAGCACAGTTTTTATTTAAATTTTTTTACGGTGTTCATCTGAGGGGTTAGGTCATGTGATATTTTTATAGAGCCAGTCGATACGGACGCGGCGATACCTAATATGTATACTTTTTATTTCTTTATGTAAGTTTTACACAATAACAGCTTTTTTAAAACAAAAAAAATGATGTTTTAGTGTCTCCATATTCTGAGCCATAGTTTTTTTATTTTTTGGGAGATTGTCTCAGGTAGGGGCTCATTTTTTGCGAGATGAGGTGACGGTTAGATTGGTACTATTTTGGTGGGCAAACGCCTTTTTGATCGCTTGCTGTTGTACTTTTTGTGATGTAGGTCATGTGATATCTTTATAGAGCCGGTCGATACGGACGCAGCGATACCTAATATATATACTTTTTCCCCCCCTATTTTTTACCTTTTTTTTTTTACTTTATTTGGGGAAAATGACGTTTTTGTTTATTTTTACTTGAAACTTAAAATTTTTTGAGGGGAAAACTTTATTTTTTCAATTTTTTTTTTCCCTTTATTTTTTGTCCCACTTTGGGACTTGAACTTTTGGGGGTCTAATCCTTTAGAATGCATTCCAATACTTCTGTATTGGAATGCATTGGCTGTATGAGTAATACTGTGTATATTACTCATACTGCATCCGGCCTGTGAGATCCAGGGTTCTGGATCTCACAGGCTCTTCACCGGAAGGCAGCGCAGATGCCTCAGGAAGGCATCGCGCTGCCTTCCATGCCATCGGGTCCCCCCTACAGCCCCATGGGGACCCGATGGCACCACCGCCGCCGCACCAGGTAAAGCCGCAAACCGCAGGTCTGAATTGACCTGCGGTTTTCAGCGATCGCCGACGCGGGGCGGGGTCACAGGACCCCCTCGCATTTAGCTAAGGTGCCTGCTCAATGATTTGAGCAGGCATCGGGTTCCGATCACCGCCCGCCGGGCGGCGGTGATCGGAACTTTACATGACGTACCGGTACGTCATGGGTCCTTAAGGACTCGGGAACCATGCTGTATCGGTATGTCATGCGTCCCTAAGGGGTTAAAGGCATAGTAATCTTAGTGTATGTAAACTTTTGACATTGCAGAAAGCAATAAAAATGCCTTAAAACATTCTCTGTCTCATTATTATGGCATTTGGCAAATAATAATAATAATTATGGTAATCCTAATTGACCAAAAACAGGAAAGGTTTATTCTGATTTCGAGTCAGATATTAAGAAAAACATGCATATGTGTCTTTTTATAGTGTATGTAAACTTGTGGTTTCAACTCTACATGTGACATGAGGCCCAATAAATAATAACCGAGGGCAACCTAGGACTTTGTGAAGATGATTTAACAATGCAAAGTGTAAATCCTGCCTGTGGAAATGATATGTCCACACAAAATAGTGTCTGGTCAGCTCATTTTATACTTATGCCTTGAGCTGTTTGCCTGTTCTCAGGAAGAGATGCTTTTAATTGATAGACATCAGCAATAAGGATGAGCAAATTGACTTCGGAGGAAACATCCGAAGTCGATTAACATAAAACTTTGTTCTAATACTGTACGGAGCAGGAGCTCCATACAGTATTAGAATGTATTGGCTCCGATAAGTCAAACTAATTGCTTTGCGAAGTCTCGCAAGACTTTGCGCAATAACTTCATAAATTAATTTGTATTGTAAAAAATGTAATTTCCCAAACTTGGGTTCAGTTCCAAGGTGCCACTTGGAACCGAACCCGAGTTCAGGAAATGTTTTTTTACAGTACAAAATAATTTATGAAGTTATTGCGCAAAGTCTCACGAGACTTCGCAAAGCAATAACTTTGGTTCATCAGAGCCAATACATTCTAATACTGTCCGGAGCTCCTGCTCCGTACAGTATTAGAACAAAGTTTTATGCGAATCAACTTCGGATGTTTCATCCGAAGTCCATTCGCTCATCCCTAATCAGCAATATGAATGGAGTAACTTTCAGAGCCAGCAAGAATCATTCAGGATATGTAAGACTTAAGAAACCACAAGACATGGAAGGTGAGATATACGTATGCAATCTAATATAATGGGAAAAAATGTGACTTCGTCTGCTGTTCAACCTGCATTACATAAATGGCCACCATAATTAGATTTTTCATATATTCTATATAATCTATCTAAACCATATCAGTTTTTGAACTCATGCACTCAGCAGGACCATGTGAATTGATTCTTTATGGTGACCTTATGATGTTTAGAAGGTGCAACATTACTGATATACACTCCGCTAGAAGCAATGTTTCCAGGGGTAGAATTGATACATAATATCACATATGATTGATGATGAACTATTTTACAGCAATTTGGTTGCAATAAAGGTTTGGTCCCAGAAATTTCTACTCATAGGCTATTCTGAGTCGTATTATGCCCATCTGTTTTGCAGCGTAAAAAGAATCAAGTCATAAAGGGTTTCCTTGCTTCTTGACATAGGACCTGAACTATATAAAAAAAGCTAAGTCATTGGCCATTTGGCTCCAGGAGGAGTATATAGTGGGCTCAGCATGCATGTTGGTACTTGCATCCCTGGATCTGATGAAAGCTGTCACGGCACCGGACGGGGTTAAAAGCAGAGTGTGCTGGCGTGCATGCTGTACCTGCGCTCCCTGGACTTTGTGTGGCTGTCATGGCCCATAAACAGGTAGGAACTAGTGTTAGGGACCACTCATAGAGGCGACCTTGACGTGGCGAGTGGCTTATTACGCTTTGGCCAAAATGTACACCAATGCCTCATTCAACATCCAGCATGGAGGCAGGGCGGATAGCTGGTTGCAGAGTGCTATTGCATTTATGTTTCTGCTATTGTCCAAATAAAGTGACACCATTCTGCAAATTGCAATGTAAAGCATCTGCAGAAATAGTATCAGGGCATGTACTTAAAAATTGATTGATTGATGTATTGAAATAGGAAACAGTTTACACAAAATTGCCATGTTACAGTCCTTAAAAGGGTTGTCTCAATTCAGCAAATGGCATTTATCATGTATAGAAAGTTAATAAAAGCCACTTACTAATGTATTGTTATTGTCCTTTTTGCCTCCTTTGCTGGCTGGATTCATTTTTCCATCACATTATCCACTGCTCGTTTCCATTGTTATTACCACCCTGCAATCCAGCAGTGGTGGTCGTACTTCCACATTATAGGAAAAAGCACTGGCCTATGCATGCTCCAACAGAAAAATAAATCAAGAAAGCAAAGGAGGCTACAGGGGGTAGCTATAGGGTGTGCAGAGATAGCAATCGCACAATTGTAGTATGGTTCCTGAGGCACATGCTGCCTGAGGCAATCGCCTCACCTGGCCTCATCGGTGGTGCACCCCTGAGTATACAAACTATTACACAGAAGAAACTAGCAAGTGCAAGCTTTTTTACTATACTTCTCACAACCATTTTCTCTTGCATTTATTTACACCTGAATCATGGCTCTGCATTTTTAGATCACGCATCAAGCAGAAAGGTTCTTTGACGCTTATACAACTGATTTATCTTCCACATATAAAATCCCTATTAAAAATCCTGCGTTGACACATAATCTAAACCCATGTTTGCAGCTTTATTCTCTACAATGCTTTATAGAAAATGTAACAAAGACAGAAATGCTAAATCCTCTTAGTACTGACAGTACACTATTCTCATGCCATCTGGTTCCAGGTCACTGGGTCCAGACAGACCAACATTCCTAATTGGCATTGGAGATTTTAATGTCCAAACAAGCTTTCCCTGAAGCTACGGTCTTCAATCTAGAAAGAAAGAATAACCGTTTCAGAATTTTAAAGTCCTTAGCATTAATAACATAATAAAAAAAAGACCTGGACCGCCTGAACCAGTCCGGGCGATCTGAAGCCAGGTGGAAACCATATAGTAATGAGCTACTCGTCCCTCCAGCAATGAAGCATCTGAAGCAGAAAACAATCTTGCCCGCTGTCTAGCATCTCGACAGGGAGCTTATTAGAAGCTTTGCTGAGTCACATCATATAGAAATGTGAAAATAAGAGAAGGGAAAGACCTGATAACAAGAATAGCATATGTGTAATTATCAGATATGTCCTAGAGTGTGAGGCACAATATAGTCCACATGTACGCTCCGTAGGGAGATTGTGAAGAAGCCAACTAATGTGCTAGAGCACTGACCCTCTTTGTAACACTCTTTTGACTTAATAATAACAGCTTACCTCTCAAGTATTTGTCACAAATTTAACAAGCCTGACACAGCAAGCTGCATCTACCAGTAAATGTGAAGGAGGCCTCTGACTGAATCCCAAACATAAATGGGGTCATTTCAGGGAGTGGCTTTTGAAGATGCCATAATTGCTCTTTAAAGAAGCAATAGCGACATTTAGTTTTGCTTTTAAATAACATTCATCAAAGCATAGCAAATAAAAGCTCTCTGGCAGAGGATGGAAGAATATTGCATTTCTGATGAACAACACAAAAAATCTCAGAAGTTACAGGGGCTGCTTACAGGTCTAATGTTTTTTTTATTTAATTTTTAAAGGGGCCATTAATGAAAAGGTGAATTGACTTTATGTCACTGGCCACAAAATAGTTCATATCTGGATAAGAGGCAATTAACCTGTACCATGTTGTCAGAGCTAAGTGGATTTGCCTCTTGGTCAGAACAAAGCAAAGTGGTACTATCCTCACATTGTAGTACAGTGGGTCAGGACCCACTGTGCCATTGAATGAATATGACTTGGGGCTACTCCTGAGAATGTTGTCAAGGGGGTACCCTAGTATCCACCCTTTTATCCTGACCTTCTTGCAGGGACTACCAGGCTGCTATCACTAGGAGTACTCTACATTCAAAGGCTTCTGACCCAGGTCAAGAGACCCTGGTGTGTGGTATCAAGAGGACAGGCAGAAGTATAATTATTAGGCATATCCAAGTCAGGACAGGCAGTGTTATTGCTATATAGTAAAACATGCACTAGATCAGGGTTGGCAGTGCAAGGTCAATACAGTAATCAGGTAGAGGTCAGGACAGTTGGTACAGGATCCATATGGTAATCACACAGTGGTCAGACATGGAAGGTCAGAACACCAAATACCTTTGTAGAAATTCAACAATCTAGGGACCTTTTGCTCAGATACACAGTACAGACCAAAAGTTTGGACACACCTTCTCATTCAAAGAGTTTTCTTTATTTTCATGACTATGAAAATTGTAGATTCACACTGAAGGCATCAAAACTATGAATTAACACATGTGGAATTATATACATAACAAACAAGTGTGAAACAACTGAAAATATGTCATATTCTAGGTTCTTCAAAGTAGCCACCTTTTGCTTTGATTACTGCTTTGCACACTCTTGGTGAGCCCTGTCAGGTTTAATAAGTGGGATTTCTTGCCTTATAAATGGGGTTGGGACCATCAGTTGCGTTGAGGAGAAGTCAGGTGGATACACAGCTGATAGTCCTACTGAATAGACTGTTAGAATTTGTATTATGGCAAGAAAAAAGCAGCTAAGTAAAGAAAAACGAGTGGCCATCATTACTTTAAGAAATTAAGGTCAGTCAGTCAGCCGGAAAATTGGGAAAACTTTGAAAGTAAGGGCTATTTGACCATGAAGGAGAGTGATGGGGTGCTGCGCCAGATGACCTGACCTCCACAGTCACTGGACCTTAACCCAATCGAGATGGTTTGGGGTGAGCTGGACTGCAGAGTGAAGGCAAAAGGGCCAACAAGTACTAAGCATCTCTGGGAACTCCTTCAAGACTGTTGGAAGACCATTTCAGGGGACTACCTCTTGAAGCTCATCAAGAGAATGCCAAGAGTGTGCAAAGCAGTAATCAAAGCAAAAGGTGGCTACTTTGAAGAACCTAGAATAATAAGAATGACATATTTTCAGTTGTTTCACACTTGTTTGTTATGTATATAATTCCACATGTGTTAATTCATAGTTTTGATGCCTTCATTGTCATGAAAATAAAGAAAACTCTTTGAATGAGAAGGTGTGTCCAAACTTTTGGTCTGTACTGTATATACCCCAGGGAACTCTGTCATAGTCTTGGGGCTGATTAGCCAGTGTATGCACTGACCCTTTAAAAGCCATGAAGAGTGTGGGCATGCCCTATAGCTGCGGGTACTAGCCAGAGCAAGAGGAAGGAGGCAGGGATGGCTGCAATCAGCATCGAGTGTGGTTCAGTCAATGAGCTGAGTACTCCAGTAGAAATGCCCACCAATAGATGGGAACGACAGCATTATACACATACAAGGAATTTGGATAATGCGCCAGAAGAGTGGTCCTAAAACCTGAACTAAGGGTTCAAAGAATAAAACAATAAAGTGGTGTATTCTGAGGGCCAAGCAAGACTGAGGTGTAAATTTATTACTCTGCCTACTCTCAAGGCAACAGAAATACTTGAAAGTGTTAGATCTCCTGTTACTTTTTCCCTTTTATCTTCTAATCATTTGGCTTAGGGCTCATGCACACGACCGTATGTATTTTGCGCTCCGCAAAAAATACGCATGATCTCCATGTGCATTCCGTATTTTACGGAACAGCTGGCCCCTAATGGAACAGTTCTATCCTTGTCCGTAATGCGGACAAAAATAGGACATGTTCTATTTTTTTGCAGAATGGAAATACTGACATACGGAAACGGAATACACACGGAGTAACTTCCGTTTTTTTTTGCGAACCCATCGAAATGAATGGATCTGCATACGGTACGCAAAAAAAACTGAACGGATACGGAAACAAAATACGTTTGTGTGCATGAGCCCTTATTTTGTATGTCTTTTTTTGTCTGTTTATATTTTGTAAGCACTGCAGTGTTTTGTATTAAATCTTTAAACTTTAATGTTTAGTACTGGTATGCACTAATATTCCATAGCCTTTCTAAGAGTGTTTTGTCTGAGGACAGAGTGTACCTGTGTGTACGTTTGTGTTAACAAATTAGCATTGTATTGGCTGTAACGATGGGTTGTGGCAGAGTGCATTTGGGATTCATAGGCTGTTTGGCATGTGATTTCTGTTCAATTTGCAGCCTGAAATGGAAGGTGAGTACAAGATTGAGTGAGTGGAAACAGATCAACCCTTTATAGTCACACCCTTGTCACATGCTGGGATGGTGTACACATGACAGCCAGATCGGGTTAAATATAAAAAAATAAGCTTTACTCACCTCACTGATTTCTCACCATTTTTGTTTGGTGCTGTCCAAGTCTCCACTTTTCATTATTTTCTTTCCTGGCTCAAAATACAGGAAATGGAAATGTCCACTCACTGGCTTTGGTGGGCCTCTGCCATGGTCATCGAATGGATGAGCAGGCATTTCCAGCCATTTCCTGTATGTCAAGCTAGATCAGGAAAAAGAGAACAGTGAGGATTGAAGCAGCATCGAACAGCAGCAACATAAGGGTAATGCTTATTATTTTATTTTTACCACATCATGGCCCTTTGAATAAATTTATCCCACTGGACAACCCCTCTAAGAAGATTTATTGAAACAAAATAACATTGATATTTATCTAAATATTTAGCAATCTTTTATTAATGTTCAAATAAATAAAAAGGGGCTGTTCGGCCAGTACATATTGATGACCTATCCTCAGAATAGGTCATTAATATCTGATCGGTGGGGGTCCGACTCCCGGCACCCCCTGCTGATCAGCCGTTTGAAGAGGAGAAAGTGCTTTTTAAGATTACACTGCGCGTCGTGTTGCTTGCAGTGGGAGCGCAGTGTAATTACAAGTGCTTGTCAATTCACACATAGTGTAATCTTGAAGAGAAACTAGCGCTTGCATGAGTACTGCCTCCCCTTCAAACAGCTGATTGGTGGGGGTACTGGTAGTCGGATCCCCAACGATCACATATTGATAACTTAGCCTGAGGATAGGTCATCAATATGTACTGGCTGCACAACCCCTTTAATTGGTATGTTCGCCTTTAGTTCTTTTAATCTTTCTGGATCAATAGAGAGAACCTTTGTGGACATACAGAATGTATTTTTTACCCATATAATTAGAGTACAAAATAAAATATCGTTTTTCCATTTTGTATTCAGTATTCTCCTTTCATGTCCAGGTATTCCACTGTCAAACTGCTAGACCTTGAATGACCCGTAGTCTGCTAGATTACTACAAAGTCCCTAATGGCAGGAGATGAATCTTCTAATCCTGTGAAGTGCAGTGTCATGTCTGCTCATGTTGACAAGGATAGCGCTGTGCACTATAGCAGTCTAGGTAAGAACTATAGACCACAGCTTTTCTGCATTTACACCATGTAGGATTGTATGGACAATATATTGTGTAAAAAATGCTACTTTCTCATACTTACCGTTTGGTAGTATATTGCAGTGGTGCCCAACCATTTTTCGTCTGAGGGCCGCACTAGACTTGGTATAAATTTCGCCGGCCAGAACCAGGTAGCTTTTCCCAGAAAGAAATGCAAACGCTGTGAGGGGGCACGTGTGAGCATTACTACTGTGAAGAGGGCACATATCTGGGCATAACTACTGTGAGGAGGGCACATATCTGGCATAACTACTGTGAGGGGGCACATATCTGGGCATAACTACTGTGAGGAGGGCACATATCAGGGTATAACTACTGTGAGGAGGGCACATATCAGGGCATAACTACAGTGAAGAGGGCACATATCTGGGCATAACGTCTGTGAGGGGGCACATATCTGGGCATAACTACCGTGAGGGGGCACATATCTGGGCATAACTACTGTGAGGGGGCATGTGTGAGCATTACGTCTGTGAAGAGGGCACATATCTTGGCATTATTACTGTGAGGGGGCACATATCTGGGCATAACTACTGTGAGGGGGCATGTGTGAGCATTACGTCTGTGAAGAGGGCACATATCTTGGCATTATTACTGTGAGGGGGCACATATCTGGGCATAACTACTGTGAGGGGGCATGTGTGAGCATTACGTCTGTGAGGAGGGCACATGTCTTGGCATCATTACTGTGAGGGGGCACATATCTGGGCATAACTACTGTGAGGAGGCATGTGTGAGCATTACGTCTGTGAAGAGGGCACATATCTTGGAATTATTACTGTGAGGGGGCATGTGATGTATACATGTGTGTAATGTATGTAGTGCAGTATGTGATGATCACACACTGCACTACATACATTACACACATGTATACATCACATACTGCGCTGTCACCTTCTTCTGCAGGTCTACCTTGATGTCTGGTCTTTAGGCTTCAGTCAGATCCTCCACCGCCATACTTGCGCCGTGTTCCCGACACTACCAGGAGCTGGCCCCTCCTCCTTTCATCTCCCGCCGGCTTCTCCTACAGCAGGGCGCTCTATCGCTCCAGTGCCCGCCCAATCTTAACAGGGGCATAGCTAGAAATGACTGGGCCCCATAGCAAAAAAAAATGATGGGCCCCCCCTCCCGGATCTCCCACCCCCACATACCTATCGAACCTCCCACCCCTTCCAGAGCTCCCACCCAAACACCCCTCCAGGACCTCCCACCCCAACATCCCCACACCCCTCCCTAGATCCCCCTCAGTGTCGTCCACAGATATCCCCCTCAGTGTCGTCCACAGATATCCCCCTTAGTGTCCTCCACAGAATCCCCCCTCAGTGTCCTCCACAGATATCCCCCTTAGTGTCCTCCACAGATATCCCCCCAGTGTCCTCCACAGATATCCCCCCTCAGTGTCCTCCACAGATACCCCCCCTCAGTGTCCTCCACAGATACCCCCCCCCCAGTGTCCACCACAGATATCCCCCCTCAGTGTCCTCCACAGATATCCCCCCTCAGTGTCCTCCACAGATATCCCCCCTCAGTGTCCTCCACAGATATCCCCCCTCAGTGTCCTCCAAAGATATCCCCCTCAGTGTCCTCCACATTAATCCCCCTCAATGTCCTCCACAGATATCCCCCTCAATGTCCTCCACAGATATCCCCCCCACCCAGAGGCGCTTCCTAGCTAATTTATTCACTGTACTTGCCTCTGTGAAATTGAAGAGAAGCACCGTAATCTCGCACAGGCGCACTGGCACAGGCCAGGAAGACGGTGCATGCGCACTTCGATACATCTGCCAGTGCGCCTGTGTGAGATTACGGCGCTTCTTCTCAATTTCACAGAGGCAAGTGCAGTGAATGAATTTGCTAGGAGGCGGCGCTGAGCGGGGAGATTGCAGGCATAGGCAGCATCGCTTTGCTGCCTGTGCCGTTCGCAGCGCGCCCTGCGCTGATAAAGTCCTGTCACTACGCGAGCCGCATGACACGGCTTCGCGGGCCGTAGTTTGGGCATCACTGGTATATTGCATCAATATTTGTATTTGGCATCAGTAAGCCAAAACCAGGAGTTCAACCTACAGAAATAAAAAATACACTCATTAAAAAAACACTCACCCAAAAGGAGTTGTTGGAAATGAATGAAACTTTCTATGTGTGAATGTTATGATGATATATGTAAGTGATTACAATATTAGCGCGAAATTATACTTTATTGGAGAAACTGTACAAATGAAAGGAGGTTCTAGTACCCTGTTGGGCTGCCTGTTGTCTGGATAACAGATGAGATATGGTTGGGCACTGAGGCATACAGGTTCCATATGGTATGCTGCAGCACATTTGCCCACAGATGTTTGCAGCTGGGAGTGTAGATCCTACACACTTGTAGGTTGCCAAAGCTGGCGTCCCACTTGGTTCCATAAATGCACGATTAGCCATAAATCCAGCAACTGGCAGTCCAAAGAAGTGTTAAAATCTTGTGAAGAGATTCCTGGGAAACTCTTGCTATGTGTGGGCCTGCACTAGCCTGCTAAAAAATGGCAGATGAAAGAGGCAACACATGTGGCCGCAGGCTGTCCTGCACATATCACTGAGCTGTTAGTGTCCCTCGTATCACTACTAGGTGTGACCGACTGTCATATGGAATGGCTCTCCTGATCATCACACCAGCAGTTGGGGCAGTGTGTTGCTCCACAGCAAAGACAGTTTTGAAGCGCTCACCACGAGGCCATGTTCTAACCCAACAATGTTGGATCCCAAACAGTACCTGGATTCGCATCTAAAGAAGATGCAGTTCCATTCTCAAGAAGTCCAGGTGCAAACTAATGAGATGGTGGCTGTCTGTCAATGGCAGGACAAGTAATGAAATTTCATAACATGAAATTTCCTTCTGCTAAATGCCTGGAAATGGTCCGACTAGAGACAGGGGTGTGTAATGAAGGTGCCACCTGTGTCTGGATGGTTGACAACGAAACTGTGGAGAGATTTTCGTGCTTGTCAGCAGATAAAACAATTCTCTCTATTCTACTGGTGGTATGTCTGGGCGGTCCAGAACCTGATTGTTGTGTGTGCCCTCACATAACCACTGCTCCTAACACCTCCTAGCAACTAGATCATGATGGACTAGATGGCGGGAATTGATCTAAATCACCATCCTGCTTCTCTCAGTCCAATAATGTCCCCTCTGAAAGTCTGTAAACTGGGCAAAATGTCTTTGAGTGCAAGGTAGCGTCTAGCAGTCAACAATCTCTCAATGAAGTACAGTCGTGGCCAAAAGTTTTGAGAATTACATAAATATTGGAAATTGGAAAAGTTGCTGCTTAAGTTTTTATAATAGCAATTTGCATATACTCCAGAATGTTATGAAGAGTGATCAGATGAATTGCATAGTCCTTCTTTGCCATGAAAATTAGCTTAATCCCCAAAAAACTTTCCACTGAATTTCATTGCTGTCATTAAAGGACCTGCAGAGATTATTTCAGTAATCGTCTTGTTAACTCAGGTGAGAATGTTGACGAGCACAAGGCTGGAGATCATTATGTCAGGCTGATTGGGTTAAAATGGCAGACTTGACCTGTTAAAAGGAGGGTGATGCTTGAAAACATTGTTCCTCCATTGTTAACCATGGTGACCTGCAAAGAAACGCGTGCAGCCATCATTGCGTTGCATAAAAATGGCTTCACAGGCAAGGATATTGTGGCTACTAAGATTGCACCTCAATCAACAATTCATAGGATCATCAAGAACTTCAAGGAAAGAGGTTCAATTCTTGTTAAGAAGGCTTCAGGGTGTCCAAGAAAGTCCAGCAAGCGCCAGGATCGTCTCCTAAAGAGGATTCAGCTGCGGGATCGGAGTGCCACCAGTGCAGAGCTTGCTCAGGAATGGCAGCAGGCAGGTGTGAGCGTATCTGCACGCACAGTGAGGCGAAGACTTTTGGAAGATGGCCTGGTGTCAAGAAGGGCAGCAAAGAAGCCACTTCTCTCCAAAAAAAACATCAGGGACAGATTGATCTTGTGCAGAAAGTTTGGTGAATGGACTGCTGAGGACTGGGGCAAAGTCATATTCTCCGATGAAGCCTCTTTCCGATTGTTTGGGGCATCTGGAAAAAGGCTTGTCCGGAGAAGAAAAGGTGAGCGCTACCATCAGTCCTGTGTCATGCCAACAGTAAAGCATCCTGAGACCATTCATGTGTGGGGTTGCTTCTCATCCAAGGGAGTGGGCTCACTCACAATTTTGCCCAAAAACACAGCCATGAATAAAGAATGGTACCAAAACACCCTCCAACAGCAACTTCTTCCAACAATCCAACAACAGTTTGGTGAAGAACAATCCATTTTCCAGCACGATGGAGCACAGTGCCATAAGGCAAAAGTGATAACTAAGTGGCTCGGGGACCAAAACGTTGACATTTTGGGTCCATTGCCTGGAAACTCTCCAGATCTTAATCCCATTGAGAACTTGTGGTCAATTCTCAAGAGGCGGGTGGACAAACAAAAACCCACTAATTCTGACAAACTCCAAGAAGTGATTATGAAAGAATGGGTTGCTATCAGTCAGGAATTGGCCCAGAAGTTGATTGAGAGCATGCCCAGTCGAATTGCAGAGGTCCTGAAAAAGAAGGGCCAACACTGCAAATACTGACTCTTTGCATAAATGTCATGTAATTGTCGATAAAAGCCTTTGAAACATATGAAGTGCGTGTAATTATATTTCACTACATCACAGAAATAACTGAAACAAAGATCTAAAAGCAGTTTAGCAGCAAACTTTGTGAAAACTAATATTTGTGTCGTTCTCAAAACTTTTGGCCACAACTGTACACTACCCAAAAGTAGCCGCTGAGAGCCGTTTTATAGGGAAGCACTTTTACACCTTCTTGTGGAAAGACCCAGTGTCTGCTTAGACCACACCTGTAATCATTTACATATGTGCCTGAGCCATAACTGGATGGCAAGTTTTGCTTCAATTTGACAGTTTACAGTTTATGAGCATAAACAATCAATATTTCTAGTTACTGACAGCAATGAGATAACCTGAAAATGGTGTAAAATGGAAAATGTATATTAGAAAGTTGCATATTTTTCATTATAAAATGTTTTAAAATGACATCTTCATCTGCCTGAAGGGTCCCGTGACATTGAGCTGAGCAGGATAGCTTTTAATCAATACAACTTCAAAGTCCAAGTTCAGTTATAGACTTAACATATTGAAGTATGCCACTTTGTATTATATCTTAATTTTCCATTTCCCCCCTATACACTTATAGGTGTATTTTTTACTGGTGTACAGAATTATGTGACTAATTATTGGATTCTGACTAGTCTCGTCTGTTGTAAGGCTCAGGACCCAGTTTCCCTCCCTAGTAACCATCACAACAGCAATTGAAAGAATGAGAGAACTCAGAAGACATTACAGCTTATAATAGAGAGAGTGGGTAGGAAGAAGTGGGCAGTCTCACTGTAAGTGAGAACCATCTTACAACACTTGGGATGGTGCTGTAGCATGTAGCCACAATACAGCTTGCTGTGATAACGTTGGATGAGGTCATAGTGATGATAGCCCTGGCGATCACGAGGTTGGACTGGTAATCACCATTACTAAAGGAGGCCTCCCACCAACAATATTTATTCCTATCCATAAAGAATCTGATCACGGAGGTTTCCATTGCTGGGACCAATTGCAGTCTCTAATGGCAGTCTTGGAGTGCCCCAAAAGAATGAAGAGGTGGTGCACATTTGTGACCACTGACTTATTCACTTCTATTGTAGTGCCAGAGACAGCATGCATGTTGGACAAGTTCCTAGATAAATCTGCCACTTAAACCATTTGTGATGGGTGTATGGCCATGTTTTGATCCTGTCAGTGACCGCAAGAGAACACTGATAATACCTGTAAAATCAGCTTGACATAACAGCCTCCCTTCCCTGATATTCAGCCATTTAATGACTAGATTAAAAAAGCATTTATAAAGAGGCACTTTAAACCAGGGTATCTATAAGATGCCAGTAGATACTGGCATGGTTGGCAACCATCCAAAAATTGCTTGACAGTAGTGATGAGCGGCAGGGACAATATTCGAATTTGCAATATTTAGCAAATTTTTTGTAGAATAATCATATGTTCGTGAATTTGCGAATTCGAGATTATATTCTTGAATGCGAAAATCGGCAATGTATTATTCGCGTAATGCGCGTGAAATATCGGCGTGGGGCAGGCAACTTTTCTATTGGTTGCTAGGGATGTTGCTAAGCTGTGACAAAGCCTTCTCATTGGCCCACAAGCTAGAAGAAGGGCGGGATGATCACCTGAAAAAAAATCTGAATATTCATCATTACGACGATATAGCACTATATTCCAAATATTCGCGGATTCTCGAAGTGCCGATATTCGCGAAAAAAATTTGCTTTTCAAATATTGTCACTCAACACTACTAGACAGTCTGTAAAAATAGGACACCTTTTCCAATGTCTGTGAAAAAAATAGATGTGTCTGTGTTAAAGAGGACCTTTCATTACAATAAAAAATCTAAACTAAGTATGCTGACATGGAGAGCGGCGCCCAGGGATCTCCCTGTACTTACTATTATCCCTGGGCGCCGCTCCGTTCTCCCGGTATAGGCTCCGGAATCTTCTGATTTTTGGCTCAACTGGGAGGAGCCTGCTCTTGTTCTCCTGGGCGTCTCCTTCTCCCAGGCTGGAGTGCTGGCCAATCGCAGCGCTCAGCTCATAGCCTGGCAGAAAAAAAACTCTCAGGCTATGAGCTGAGCACTGCGATTGGCCAGCACTCCAGCCTGGGAGAAGGAGACGCCCAGGAGAACAAGAGCAGGCTCCTCCCAGTTGAGCGGAAAATCTGAAGATACCAGGAGCGGTGCACAGGGATAATAGTAAGTGCAGGGAGATCCCTGGGTGCCGCTTTCCATGTCTGTATGCTTAGTTTAGATTTTTTTTTGTAATGAAAGGTCCTCTTTAAAGTGTGTGGTACCTGAGCAGGCCATTGTGATTGTAATTATTATCCTTTTAGGTACTAAATGGTAAAAATGCATTCTCATCAGTATATTGACCTATTAGCTGAAACATACAGTATATTACTTATAATCTTTATCATTCCTTGTGGTTTTCCACTTTGTCCTTAAAAATATCCTGGCTTACCGAGATTTTTCAATAAGTCATCTTTAGAAACAAAAACTTCAGGTTGGCAAACTTGGATACTGGGAACTTCCAAGATACATCTTCCAGGGCCAATGTTTGAGGGGCCTCATAGTGTGGCTGACACAAAGGACATTGGAAAGAGAATTATGACTTGCTGTTTGTCCTTCAGCTGCTCATGGTGAATCAGTATTGTCCGAGTGCTCTCGGAAATAGTAATTCACTGATAGCAAATAACCGACATCACTATCCGCATAATATTTCTCCAAAATATAATTTTCAGCTGCATGTCAGACACATTATAAAATCCCTTAAACATGGGTTCTGGGAGGTGTATAGTGGGATTTCATGGTAATACTGTCACTCCACGCTCCCTGTTTACCTTGTTATCTACCATTGACTAATATATTCTTGTGGCCTCTTTTTAAGGCTGCTGTCCCCTCCTCCTTTGGTACACCGCTGCCATGCTTGTTTCACATAACTATTAAGGAGTGCATAACTCAGTTTCTAGTTTGGATCCCTTTTGTGACAGCAGTGCTTACAGCTGTCTCTGTGGTGCGCGCGTTCCGATTGGCTGGGCTGGCGCATGTGTGCTGTGAGCTGAGCAACCTGGTCCTCATATGGACAGTGTGGGAGTTGTTCTCTCACGCCTGCACCAGCTGGCTGATTGTCGCTTGCGAGCATGACTTGCTGTGCAGAGCTGATTGTAGGTTGCTAGATTCATATTTATATGAATTATATATAACCTGATTTTGACTGTGTTCACACAGGTGCCTATATTCTTAGTCTAGGAGCAATTATCCTTGAAGTCCAAAAACAGTGTTTTATTCACATTTTCAATATAAAACATAAAAAGCAGGTCCATAACGGACTTTAAGAAAAGATCTCCGGCAGCTGTGCCTGACATAGATCAATACTCTTTCCTACTTTCCACGTCTGTCTCAGCCATCTGAAAGGTTGAGGCAGACAAATCCTGGGTTTTACCACACACAATGCAATCTGCTGGGTGACAGATATCTGTTTTCCCAAATATATATATATATATTGTGGGGATTCGCTCTGGTAGACAGGGAGTGTGGACGCAGTACAGAGGCAAATTACCAGTTCTTAAATCAAACTTCCGTGTTTATTCACACATAAAACAAAAACAAAACGTCACTTTGCAGTCTTGGTGTTAGTTCACCCACAATGGAAAGTTCACATAGCAAAAATCACCTTGTTGGCAGTTCTGCCTCCAGCAGTCCATAGCAGGCTTTTAGTGTCCCATCCGGCTTGGGTATTATCACTATAGGACTAGCCCACTCACTTTTAGACTCCTCAATGAGGTCTAGCCTCAGCATCATCTGCACTTCCTCTGAGATGGCTTGTCACCGAGCCTCGGGTACCCGGTATGGTTTTAGCCAGACTTTCGCCTGAGGCTCAGTGATGATGTCATGCCAAATTGTGGAAGTGCGTCCAGGGAGATCCGAAAACACATCCGTGTTCCGGCTAATAAACTCCCTGGCTTCCTGAGCCTGCTTAGGCTACTTTCACACTAGCGTTCAGAGCGGGTCCGTCTGATGTCTGCTCAGACGGATCCGCTCCTATAATGCAGACGTTTGTATCCGTTCAGAACGGATCCGTCTGCATTATAACTTAGAAAAAATTCTAAGTGTGAAAGTAGCCTGAACGGATCCGTCCAGACTTTACATTGAAAGTCAATGGGGGCGGATCCGTTTGAAGATTGAGCCATATGGTGTCATCTTCAAACGGATCCGCCCCCATTGACTTACATTGTAAGTCTGGACGGATCCGCTTGCCTCCGCACGGCGAGGCGGACACCCGAACGCTGCAAGCAGCGTTCAGGTGTCCGCTTGCTGAGCGGAGCGGAGGCTGAACGCTGGGAGACTGATGCATTCTCAGCGGATCCGCGTCCACTGAGAATGCATTAGGGCTGGACGGTTGCGTTCGGGGCCGCTTGTGAGCCCCTTCAAACCGAGCTCACGAGCGGACACCCAAACGCAGGTGTGAAAGTAGCCTTAGAGGAGAGGCTGTTAGCAATTCTTACTGTGGCAGCCACTTCCTTTGCTTCAGACAGAGGGGCCGAAATCGCTATCCCTAGAAAATCTGGCCGTGGGCTGTCTTTAGTACAGGTTTCCCTATCTTTCCACGGTTTGAGTAGATTCACATGGTACACCTGCTCCGGGTTTCGCCTCCCTGGCTGGTGTACCTTGTAATTTACCTCTCCAATTTTTTCAAGTACCTCGTAGGGCCACTGCCACCTAGCCAGGAACTTACTGACCACGGTCGGCACCAGAACCAAAAATTAAAGATCCGGACCCAAGCCTGCCGATTATAGATCCGACTCTGGGCTCGCTGAGCGGCCTCCATATGCTCCTTGACAAGAGGCCAAACGGTCTCTATCCGCTGTTTCATCTTGGTAACATACTCAAGGACACTTCTATGAGGAGTGGGTTGCTGTTCCCACGCCTCTTTGGTGACGTCCAACAAACCACGAGGATATGTGCCATATAGCAATTCGAAGGGCGAGAACCCAGTAGAGGCCTGGGGCACCTCTCGCACAGCAAACATGAGGTAGGGAAGAAGAAGGTCCCAGTCCTTCTCATCTTTAGACACCACCCTTTTTAACATGGTTTTGGTTTTATTAAACCTTTCAACCAGACCGTTCGTTTGCGGATGGTAAACGGACGTCTGTAAATGAAAAAAACGTGAAACGTACAGCGGCTCACCCCCGTTCCGTATGGATAGGTGCTCACCCTCCGGTCCTACCCTCAGGACCCAAAAGGGATATTGACAGTATATGGAAAAGTGAGGGGGCACTCTGAAAAGGGAACCACTAGATAGATGATGTATAATTATTTATTAATATTTTAAGAACACACCCTTAAAAATCATTAAAACATACATAAAACAAATATGCAAAACGTCACTGGTGATAATCCTGACACCAAACTCTAATTATGGGATTTGGTATGCCAGCAATATAATAGCAATGCGGTAGTGGTAGATAAATGGCCAAATGTCCCAAAAAGAGTCCTGTTCTTATAATGCAATAGTGTAGGAGTGGCACTATGGCCAATGACGTAAAGGCAATAGCGATAATATCAGCAACGGCCCTGTGGCCAAATCCTGATGGAGCAAAAATGATGCTAGTGTCCCTTTGTCCGGTATTCTGGACGTACAGAGATATGTAACAAGCTTATAGCTCGGAGACTGAACTCCAGTTACTTACAGTCTCTCGCAGCTTGTGGTGTTCCGGTCTTACCCTTCCTGGCTGACTCTCTGCAGCGCTAGTTTCCCAGGCGGCCGTACACTCACAGCGTCCCACGTGGTGTACTCGGCCAAAGCGTGGCGTCCCACGTGACCTGGTTGTCTAGAGTGCCGGCTGGACGCTGGACTGACGTCACTGGTGTGCGACCTGAGCTCCGGTTCTATGCCGGAGAGGAATCTTGTATGTTGATATCTTTAAAATGAAGAGCTTCCTTATTCTTTCCAGGAATCCACGCTCACTCTGTATTTGCCAGACGCGTTTCAGGGTCATACACCCCTTCCTCAGTGGCCAACTGAGTGAGTGGATTCTCACTCCTTATATGTGGATTTTTTTCTTACCCACAATCCCACTTTTTTGGGCTTCTCCTAATATGTGGGATGGATTATATTGCTGCTAGCTTATATCACTATTCACAGTGTAAAACCTATTTAAATGAAGATTATAACCATCGTTTTATGTGCGATTTTTCCATTTTTTGCATTTTTATGCTTTACAGGGTCAGAAGACCCCTGGGATGGAGCCTATCCATGTGTATTGTTTTAACATACCGGTGCTGTGTGTTAATTCATGATTTTCTTGCCATGTTCATTGTGTAGTGATTGTATTTAGGAGGAGCCTTCCTGTAGGGAGGGGAGATCACAGTGTCGATAATCGGCAAAGCTGCGATGTCCCATCCCCTACACAATGAACATGGCAAGAAAATCATGAATTAACACACAGCACCAGTATGTTAAAACAATACACATGGATAGGCTCCATCCCAGGGGTCTTCTGACCCTGTAAAGCATAAAAACGCAAAAAATGCAAAAATCGCACATAAAACGCAGTTCACACTGATTGCGTTTTTGATGCGTTTTTGATGCGGTTTTCTCCAAAATGTAACTCTGACCTTGTAGTCTTCTCCATGAACTTGTTTTTATCATTAATAAATATATGGGATGTTATTTATGGTTATAATCTTCATTTAAATATGTTTTACACTGTGAATAGTGATATAAGCTAGCAGCAATATAATCCATCCCACATATTAGGAGAAGCCCCAAAAAAGTGGGATTGTGGGTAAGAAAAAAACCCACATATAAGGAGTGAGAATCCACTCACTCAGTTGGCCACTGAGGAAGGGGTGTATGACCCTGAAACGCGTCTGGCAAATACAGAGTGAGCGTGGATTCCTGGAAAGAATAAGGAAGCTCTTCATTTTAAAGATATCAACATACAAGATTCCTCTCCGGCATAGAACCGGAGCTCAAGTCGCACACCAGTGACGTCAGTCCAGCGTCCAGCCGGCACCCTAGACAACCAGGTCACGTGGGACGCCACGCTTTTGCCGAGTACACCACGTGGGACGCTGTGAGTGTACGGCCACCTGGGAAACTAGCGCTGCGGAGAGTCAGCCAGGAAGGGTAAGACCGGAACACCACAAGCTGCGAGAGACTGTAAGTAACTGGAGTTCAGTCTCCGAGCTATGAGCTTGTTACATATCTCTGTACGTCCAGAATACCGGACAAAGGGACACTAGCATCATTTTTGCTCCATCAGGATTTGGCCACAGGACCGTTGCTGATATTATCACTATTGTCTTTACGTCATTGGCCATAGTGCCACTCCTACACTATTGCATTATAAGAACAGGACTCTTTTTGGGACATTTGGCCATTTATCTACCACTACCGCATTGCTATTATATTGCTGGCATACCAAATCCCATAATTAGAGTTTGGTGTCAGGATTATCACCAGTGACGTTTTGCATATTTGTTTTATGTATGTTTTAATGATTTTTAAGGGTGTGTTTTTAAAATATTAATAAATAATTATACATCATCTATCTAGTGGTTCCCTTTTCAGAGTTTCCCCTCACTTTTCCATGGACGTCTGTAAATGTTTGCTATGCAGCAACTTACAGAGCTCCATCATGACCTTAGACATAAAAGGGGTCCCCTGGTCAGTCAGAACCTCTTTAGGTAGCCCCTTTCGGGAGAACATTTCCATTAGCTCCTTAGCTATCAGTTTAGCCAATGTATGTCGCAGTGGCACCGCCTCCGGGTACCGAGTGGCGTAATCTAGGACGACCAGGATGTGTTGGTGTCCTCTAGCGAGCTTCGGTACTGGGCCTACGAGGTCCATCGCGATTCGCTCTAACGGTACCTCGATGATCGGGAGAGGTACCAAGGGACTGCAGAAAAGGTGCTGGGGGCTAGTTGCCTGGCAGGTCGGGCAAGAATTACAGAATTCGTCCACCTCTCTAAACACACTGGGCCAGTAAAACCGTTGTAGTATCCGGTCCTGTGTTTTCTGCATTCCCAGATGCCCCCCGAGAACATGTTGGTGGGGTAACTCTAACACGAGTTTGCGATAAGCCTGGGGCACCATTAATTGTTCAATATGTTCACCCCGCAGTTGTTTACCCGATACAACATATCCTGATGAACCACAAAACGGGGAAACACCGACTCTGCCCCTGGTTGTGGTTCACCATCTACTATTAATACATTTCTCCAAGCTCGGGATAGGGTTGGGTCTCGATGTTGTGCAGTACCAAAATTATCCCCAGAGACATTAAGGTCGGCCAGCTCAGGCCCCGGCGGCAAGTTCTCTACACCTCCCACCATTACATTCAGTGGGGTTGTCCCCCCCTCTTCCACCGAAGTGGCAGTCACCCCTACCGCTGGCACTTCGGCCTCGGTTTCCCAGGGTTCTGGCCTCCCCCTGGAGCCAGGCCACTCTGCTGGGGTTACCCCTGTCTCATAGGTATCAGTCACTCTCGTAGCAGGCCACAGTACCGGGAAGCACGGGAAGTCTCTCCCTATTATAAGTTCATAGTGTAAATTTGTGGCAACTGCCACTTCGTGTGTCCACCTGCCAGCCCCTGTGGTTAGAGACACCAGGGCGGTGGATTAGTCTTTTAAGTCTCCATGGATGCACATGACCCCGACTTTCCGGCCAGTATACTCTGTGGACCGTACCAGGGGGCCAGTATACTCCGTGGACCGTACCAGGGGAGCCCTTACTAGGGACACCAGACTCCCTGAGTCCAGCAGAGCCTCCACTGAAGTGTCTCCCACTTCCACTCGGCACAAGTGGTATAGAGTTTTTGGGGTACCTGCTGCACACAGCTTCCTGGCATATAACGACTGACGGTAGCCATAGTTAGTATCCATGGGTTCCACCTGATGTGGACAGTCAGCTCTTACATGGCCAGGCTCCTGACACCGCCAGAAGACTATCGGAGCCAGGTTTGTAGGGGGTACATCCCGGATGGGTTTGGTTGGTACAAATCGCCGGGTCTGGAATGGAGATTTACGGGGTTTGATTGCCCCACTCCCAAAAGAACCCCCATAAGATTCTTAGTAGTCTTGTAGCGCTCCACCAGGTCCTTTATTTCCAGGGTATTGCCAGGAGACACCTGGCCGATGCAGTGCTATAGAGGGGGTGGCAGAGCCCTCCAGCTAATAGTCTATCCAGCATAGTCGTGGGACTCAGCACATCAGGCTGTAGCCATTTTTGCAAGAGGTGGAATAAGTCATAATACTGCGGTCTTGCAGGCTCCGCCGGCTTAAACCCACACTGATGTACCCTCTGGGTCCGGACAAACACAGTCTTCCCAAAATCTCACCCTTTACTTTTTAGTAGTCGGCCGCTTGATCGTCCGTCAAGTCGAAATACACTCGCTGGAAATCGGATGCCAGGAACGGAGCAACGACCTCAGCCCACTGGTCTCGGGGTAGCTTCTCCCTGATGGCCACTTTCTCGTACACCAGGTAGGTTTCAATGTCGTCTGTGGGGGTCATCTTAAGAATCGCGGCACAGACTGATTTCCAGGCATCGTGGATGTTCAGGGTTGCTCCTGCTGTCTGCAAAGCCATCACATGTTGTAGCAGCAACTGGTTGGTCTCCTGCTGCTGCTTATTAGCCTCGCATTGATGCAGGTTTGTCTCTCGCTGCTGCAGATTAGCCTCTATGAGGGCCTTCACAACAGCCTCCATTTTGTCATGGGGCACTGGTTGTAATACAGCTGGTTTAATGTACGACATACAACCGTGCCTGGAAAAATGCAGAACCTAAAAATATTGGCGTTCACGCCAGCCTCGCTGCTCTTGCCCGCATCCTCCACCAATTGTGGGGATTCGCTCTGGTAGACAGGGGCACTCCCTGTCTACCAGAGCGAATCCCCACAATTGGTGGACGCAGTACAGAGGCAAATTACCAGTTCTTAAATCAAACTTCCGTGTTTATTCACACATAAAGCAAAAACAAAACGTCACTTTGCAGTCTTGGTGTTAGTTCACACACAATGGAAAGTCCACATAGCAAAAATCACCTTGTTGGCAGTTCTGCCTCCAGCAGTCCATGGCAAAAGGCAAAACCCGGCCTTGAACATGGGGAGTAGTCTCCCACCCAGCATTTTGACTACTCCCAGTAAGATCCGTCCCGGATCAGCGATACAGACATACTAAGTATTAAGGTGTCAAACAGCAACTGCTGCTGACACATAAAACCGGGTCTTACTCCACCAAGGCCAGGAACCTGGGTGACACGTACCTATCATCCACGATGATTCCTTGTACCATCTTACTATATAGATATATACACTAACCTAAAGAATTATTAGGAACACCATACTAATACGGTATTGGACCCCCTTTTGCCTTCAGAACTGCCTTAATTCTACGTGGCATTGATTCAACAAGGTGCTGATAGCATTCTTTAGAAATGTTGGCCCATATTGATAGGATAGCATCTTGCAGTTGATGGACATTTGAGGGATGCACATCCAGGGCACAAAGCCCCCGTTCCACCACATCCCAAAGATGCTCTATTGGGTTGAGATCTGGTGACTGTGGGGCCATTTTAGTACAGTGAACTCATTGTCGTGTTCAAGAAACCAATTTGAAATGATTCGAGCTTTGTGACATGGTGCATTATCCTGCTGGAAGTAGCCATCAGAGGATGGATACATGTTCTCATTCTGTTTACGCCAAATTCAGACTCTACCATTTGAATGTCTCAACAGAAATCGAGACTCATCAGACCATGCAACATTTTTCCAGTCTTCAACAGTCCAATTTTGGTGAGCTCGTGCAAATTGTAGCCTCTTTTTCCTATTTGTAGTGGAGATGAGTGGTACCCGGTGGGGTCTTCTGCTGTTGTAGCCCATCCGCCTCAAGCTTGTGCGTGTTGTGGCTTCACAAATGCTTTGCTGCATACCTCGGTTGTAACGAGTGGTTATTTCAGTCAACGTTGCTCTTCTATCAGCTTGAATCAGTCAGCCCATTCTCCTCTGACCTCTAGCATCCACAAGGCATTTTTGCCCACAGGACTGCCGCATACTGGATGTTTTTCCCTTTTCACACCATTCTTTGTAAACCCTAGAAATGGTTGTGCGTGAAAATCCCAGTAACTGAGCAGATTGTGAAATACTCAGAGCGGCCCGTCTGGCACCAACAACCATGCCACGCTCAAAATTGCTTAAATCACCTTTCTTTCCCATTCTGACATTCAGTTTGGAGTTCAGGAGATTATCTTGACCAGGACCACCCCCCTAAATGCATTGAAGCAACTGCCATGTGATTGGTTGACTAGATAATTGCATTAATGAGAAATAGAACAGGTGTTCCTAATAATTCTTTAGGTGAGTGTATATATATATATATATATATATATATATATTAGGTCTGCAGCTCTCGATTATTTTAGTAATCAAGTAATCTATCGATTAATCCAATGATTAATTGAGTACTCTAATAAGAAAAAAAACGAATAAAAAAGAATATTTTCCTTTATAAAATGTCATCAGACCCCCCGTGCCATCATCAGACCCTCCGTGCCATCATCAGACCCCTGTGCCATCAGCTCCCCCCAGTGCCAACAGTCCTTTGTGCCATCAGCTCCCCCCATGCTATCAGCGCAACCCCCCCAGTTGCCAACTTGCCATCAGCTCCACTGTGCCATCAGCTCCCCCAGTGCTATCTGTCCTCTGTGCCATCAGATCCCCCAATGCTATCACCCCCCAGTGCCACCAGTCCTCTGTGCTATCAGCTCCCAAAGTGCCATCACCCCCAGTGACATCAATTCTCTGTGCCATCAGCTCTATGTGCCATCACCTCCCCCCATGCCATCAGTCCTCTGTGCCATCAGCTCCCCCATGCTATCAGCCCCCCCCCCTCAGTGCCATCAGTTGCCACAGACACTCCTGTGACAGGTTCCAGGAGATCAGAGAGACTTGCAAAACATGGGTTAATCTTACTGGTTCCTTGTGGATCATTTGTGTCTGTGTTGTCTTGGTAATGACCACCCCTCTTACAGGTGTTGTTGGTTTGGTCATTTAACTTTCCCTATTTATTACTGTTTACCCCTTCTGGGGGTGCAGTTTATAGCTTCAGTTTCTGGACTCTGAGCTAGCTGCTTGTTGGATCTCGGTTGAGCTCCTGGCGCTGACTTTGCTCCACGTGAAGTTAAGTGTCGTCTTCCCTATTTGTATTTTGTTTGTTGTGTTTCCCTGTCTTTTGGATCTAGCCCTGAGGAAGACACTTGTTCATCCTTCTGGTTGAGGAATAGGTTGTCTCAAGTCCTGTCACTATACCAGGGCCCTACAGGGTGTGTTAGGGCTCTAGGTTACTGTGTATGAACTTTCCTACCATCGAGGTCAGTTCATACTGATAGTTAGTCAGGACTTTGATGAGGGTTGTTCTAGGGGGTGACCTTATCCTCTACCCTAGTTTCCATGCCTAGGTTCTGTCCCCTTTCCTCTTGTGCTCTGTGTGGAGTTTCCCATCCACACCAGTCCTCTGTGCCATGAGCTCCCCCAGTGCCATCACCCCCCCCAGTGCCATCAATCCTCTGTGCCATCAGCACTATGTGCCATCAGCTTCCCCATGCCATCAGTCCTCTGTGCCATCAGTCCCCCAGTGCCATCTGCTCCCCCCAGTGCCATCACCCCCATGCCATCAATCCTCTGTTCCATCCATCATAGTTACATAGTTAATTACGTAGTTAATATGGTTGAAAAAAGACAAACGTCCATCCTCTGTGCCATCAGTCCCCCAGTGCCATCAGCCCACCCTCAGTGCCATCAGTCCTCTGTGCCATCAGCTCCCCTCAGTGCCATCACACCCCAGTGCCATCAATCCTCTGTGCCATCAGATCTATGTGCCATCAGCTCCCCCATGCCATCAGTCCTCTGTGACATCAGTCCCCCAGTGCCATCAGCTCCCCCCAGGGCCATAAGCTCCCCCCTGTGCCATCAGCTCCCCCCAGTGCCGTCAATCCTCTGTGCCATCAGCTCTATATGCCATCAGTCCTCTGTGCCATCTGTCCCCAATGCTATGAGTCCTCTGTGCCATCATCTCCTCCGATGCCAGCATGCCCTTAGCTCCCCCAGTGCCACCATCTCCGCTCCTAGTCTCCAGCAGCCCTTTAATACTTACCTCTCCTGTAGGGGCGCCGCTCCACAATTCCTCTGTCTTCTTCTCCGTCGTCCTGACATCACACAGCGTCAGCTCATAGTGCATGCATACATGCACTATGTCCTGACGATGTGTCAGGAGGATAGTGCAGCACGTGATCCGGCGGGTGACCACGGACCGCTGAGTAGTAGCAAGCACTTCACTCCTGCTCCATGGTCACATGACACAAACTAATCCTTGATGCAAAAAATTTGCATTGATGATTTTTTTGTGTCTAATTAATCGTTTCAACCCTAATATATATATATATATATATATATATATATATATATTTTAAATATATATTTGCACATTTTTGACCTGATTCAAGGGTATAATACAAACTTCAACTCCAACTTTCATGTTTAAACCAGAAAAGCTGCTAGCTTTATTCTTTTCAATGCCATTTCACTGAATATACTGTGTATATGGGTCAAAGTAATATTTTAATCAGTTTTGTTTATATACATCGCCATAACCTATATTAATGTGGAAATACAGATAAAAAGATTTCTATACCTGCTCATGAAATGATTGTATATAGCGTAATGCTGTACACATGGGGAACCATACAGTGAAGTAGAAAAATATATATTACATTGTTCATGTGGATGAAATGTGAACAATAGCATTCAGAAAAAGACAGACTGGTGCTCATCGTTCAGCCTTGGCTTCAGCTGAGTATTTATGACCTTCAGAAAACACAGTAAAGCCTTTAGTGACAACATTTCAAAACAACTATTATTCTGAATATTTTATTGTATTCAATGTACAAAATGGTATGGCCTCTTATAGAGAAGCCATTGTATTCATATGGCCTACTGCAAATAGCATTTCAATTAATGTAGTTGCCATAAAGATTCACCATGCAACATGGCTCAGTGTTTGTGCTATAATCTCACTTTTTATATTCCTTATTAAATACAATGTCTTTACACAAAGCAGTTGATAAAAATAAAAAGGCACCAAAGCACAAAAATATTTAGTCTTCCCCTTCAACCTCTCCAGAACTGCAACCTGTGAATGAAAGGTTTAGGGAAAACAAAGTTATGGTTTACACCAGGGGCGTTGCTAGGGTCTCAAATGATCTGGGGACCGCCCCCATCCCCCTTCCCACATTTTCCACTATACAGTCCCATGTAAAATCATCCCTCTCTATCTACAGCCCTTTCCAAAATACAGTCCCATGTAAATAACATCACTTCCCTTCCTTCAGCCCCTCCAATATACAGTCCCATGTAAATAACATCACCCCCTCCCCAGCCGCCTTCAACATACAGTCCCATGTAAATAATATCACCCCCTCCCCAGCTGCCTCCAACATGCAATCCCAAGTAAACATCACCCCCTCAACATTCAGTCCCATGTAAATAACATCACTCCCTCCCACAGCCGCCATCAACATACTGTACCATGTAAACAACATCAGCAAACTTGAAAAGAAAGTTTATTACAGCCTCCGGATGAAACAATGGAATCCTTTATTGAGAAATAGTCATAAAATCCAGGTATGCCAAACACATAGTACACAGAAAAATGCCCCTCCTATGACGCGTTTCGGATGTATAAAACACCCTTAGGCCCCTTTCACACAAGCGAGTATTCCGTGCGAGTGCAATTCGTGATTCGAACGCATTGCGCCTGTACTGAATCCAGACCCATTCATTTCAATGGGTCTGTGTACATGAGCGTTGGTTTTCACGCATCACTTGTGCGTTGCGTGAAAATTGCAGCATGCTCTATATACTGCGTTTTCAACGCTGGCCCCAGAGAAGTGAATGGGACTGTGTGAAAATCTTATCTCATCCACAAGCAAGTGCGGATGCGATGCGTATTTCACGAATGGTTGCTAAGAGATGTTGTTTGTAAACCTTCAGTTTTTTATCACGCGCTTGCAAAACGCATTAAATCACATTGCAGCTGCACGATAAAAACTTAACAACTGAACGCAATCGCATACAAGACTGAATGAACTTGCATGTGAAATCACGCACTTTTCACTGAACACATCCGTAACACATCTGGACCTAATCCGCTCACAGTTGTCTGCAAGGGGCCTTAGTCGTAGCAAGGTGGTGTGAATACTGGTGCTGCTTATATCAGAGGTTGGGGCGGAGCTGAATTCAATTAATTAAAAAGTGTAATACATGTCTGACAACAGCTCGCAGTGAATGACACCCACTAACCTCAGATACAGCAGATACAACCAGCAGTATACAGTCGTGGCCAAAAGTTTTGAGAATGACACAAATATTAGTTTTCACAAAGTTTGCTGCTAAACTGCTTTTAGATCTTTGTTTCAGTTGTTTCTGTGATGTAGTGAAATATAATTACATGCACTTCATACGTTTCAAAGGCTTTTATCGACAATTACATGACATTTATGCAAAGAGTCAGTATTTGCAGTGTTGGCCCTTCTTTTTCAGGACCTCTGCAATTCGACTGGGCATGCTCTCAATCAACTTCTGGGCCAATTCCTGACTGATAGCAACCCATTCTTTCATAATCACTTCTTGGAGTTTGTCAGAATTAGTGGGTTTTTGTTTGTCCACCCACCTCTTGAGGATTGACCACAAGTTCTCAATGGGATTAAGATCTGGGGAGTTTCCAGGCCATGGACCCAAAATGTCAACGTTTTGGTCCCCGAGCCACTTAGTTATCACTTTTGCCTTATGGCACGGTGCTCCATCGTGCTGGAAAATGCATTGTTCTTCACCAAACTGTTGTTGGATTGTTGGAAGAAGTTGCTGTTGGAGGGTGTTTTGGTACCATTCTTTATTCATGGCTGTGTTTTTGGGCAAAATTGTGAGTGAGCCCACTCCCTTGGATGAGAAGCAACCCCACACATGAATGGTCTCAGGATGCTTTACTGTTGGCATGACACAGGACTGATGGTAGCACTCACCTTTTCTTCTCCGGACAAGCCTTTTTCCAGATGCCCCAAACAATCGGAAAGAGGCTTCATCTGAGAATATGACTTTTCCCCAGTCCTCAGCAGTCCATTGACCATACTTTCTGCAGAAGATCAATCTGTCCCTGATGTTTTTTTTGGAGAGAAGTGGCTTCTTTGCTGCCCTTCTTGACACCAGGCCATCTTCCAAAAGTCTTCGTCTCACTGTGCGTGCAGATGCGCTCACACCTGCCTGCTGCCATTCCTGAGCAAGCTCTGCACTGGTGGCACTCCGATCCCGCAGCTGAATCCTCTTTAGGAGACGATCCTGGCGCTTGCTGGACTTTCTTCGACGCCCTGAAGCCTTCTTAACAAGAATTGAACCTCTTTCCTTGAAGTTCTTGATGATCCTATAAATTGTTGATTGAGGTGCAATCTTAGTAGCCACAATATCCTTGCCTGTGAAGCCATTTTTATGCAACGCAATGATGGCTGCACGCGTTTCTTTGCAGGTCACCATGGTTAACAATGGAAGAACAATGATTTCAAGCATCACCCTCCTTTTAACATGTCAAGTCTGCCATTTTAACCCAATCAGCCTGACATAATGATCTCCAGCCTTGTGCTCGTCAACATTCTCATCTGAGTTAACAAGACGATTACTGAAATGATCTCAGCAGGTCCTTTAATGACAGCAATAAAATGCAGTGGGGATTTTTTGGGATTAAGTTAATTTTCATGGCAAAGAAGGACTATGCAATTCATCTGATCACTCTTCATAACATTCTGGAGTATATGCAAATTGCTATTATAAAAACTTAAGCAGCAACTTTTCCAATTTCTAATATTTTTGTCATTCTCAAAACTTTTGGCCACGACTGTACATAGGAAAAAAGAAAAAAAGAAAGCACACACGTGCACCAAAACAGGTCAAAATCTTGTTTACGGTTTAGTCCATTTGTTACACAAGTATCCAATTTGAATATCCATCTGCGGTGTGCATCTCCACCTCTGACTGGCAGAGTCACCGTTTCAATACCTTGCACCTCCAAGTGTGAACTGTTAACTTCATGCACATGGAGAATATGATAGGAAACAGCATACGATATACTGTATGTTTTAATGTTTTTTTGTTCTTATTTTCCAAATTGGTACCATCTGATAAGTGTCTGCGGATTCTGATTTTCAGTGGTCCCACTGTGCAGCCCACATACTGTAGGCTGTAGGTTTTGCATGTGATAAGGTATATTACATTATTGGTATTAGTTAATATACTGTTTGATTTTATGCTTGGTACCATTGGCTGAAGAAACAAAATCTTTGGATGTTTTAATCACACTACAGCATGTGCATCGGGTGTGTATATACTGTAACCAGGTGGGCTGCGCAGAGCCACCAGCCCTGTCTACAAACAGACTGGGGGACAGTATCTGTGCCAGAGCTTTAGCTTTTTTTGGAATACATTGAAGCCAGAATCAATGTTTAGCACCGGTAAATATTTCTTCACAATACCACTGATTGCTTTAAATTCACAGCTGTATGGGGTTGAGAAATACACCGGTTTAGTAGTTTAACTGTCCTGTGCAGTGACTGGTCTATTGGAATATAACAAGTCCCTTCTATTTTTTGACTTTACCATGTTCTCTGCTCTGTTTAGCATCCATGAGGGATAACCACGATTACTTAGTCTGCTCCTAATGTGAACAGACTCCTGTTTGAAACCATCATCAGTAGATCAGTTCCTTTTGGCATGAGTAAATTCACCAATCAAAACTGAATTCCTCCCACTCCCTCCCACAGCCACCTTAAACATACAGTCACATGTAAACAACATCACCCCATCCCCAAACACCTCCAACACACAGTCCCATGTAAATAACATCCCCCCTCCCACAGCCGTCTCCAACATACAGTTCCATGTAAATAACATCAGTCCCTCCCTTAGCCCCCTCCAACATTCAGTCCCATGTAAATAACATCACTCCCTCCCACAGCCACCATCAACATACAGTCCCATGTAAATAACATCATCCCCTCCCACAGCCGTCTTCAATATACAGTCCCATGTAAATAACATCACCCTGCCTCAGCCACTTCCAGCATGCAGTCTCATGTAAATAACATCACCCCCTCAACATTCAGTCCCATGTAAATAACATCCCTCCCTTCAGCCCTAACATACAGTCCCAGTTCAATAACCACAACTTGCAGCATTACTCTGCCACTCCCTTCACTTACCACTCCTCTTGTAGCAGACCTCACCACAGCTTCTTCCCCAGGACTTTTCCTCCTCACTGCTGAGCGCTGTCCTCTCCTGCACGGGTCACATGATGGTGACATCATCGGAGGTCCTTCTCAACCACTGACACCACAGGTCCTTCAGCTCTTCTAGTGCATTAAATTCATTTGAGGGCCTCCCTGTGTTCCATCTGTTCCACAATATCTGCAAGGATTTCCTCCTGCTTATGCCAGCTATGTTGACATCTTTGATAAGAAATAGGACTAGATGCTACCTCATGATTGCTCAGTTTTTTTCTGTTACACCATATGGGATAAATATTTTTATATTTTAGGGTACTTTCACACTAGCGTTTTTGCTGGATCTGGCAGGGTTCAGCAAAAACGCTTCCATTACTGATAATTACGGATGAGCGGACCCGTGGATGAGCGGGTTCGCCCAAACTTCGGGTGAAAGTTCGGGTTCAGGACCCGAACTTGACCCGAACTCGAACCCGAACCCCATTAAAGTTAATGGGGACCCGAACTTTGGTGCACTAAAAAGGCTATAAAATAGTCATAGTAAGGGAAAGAGGGCTACAAAAGGAAGCAAAATGGGGGTAAGAGCAGGACAATTGCAGCTATAGGCTAGGGCTACAGGACAACAATAAGTCCCACGACACATAGGGTACAACTACGATGCTACATGCATCCATCTTGGATGGATTTTTTGCGACTGTCGTGTTGCAGTCGCAGCATGTCTCATGTCGTAGTGTGACACCATAGCCTATCATTATAAAAATTGTTTAAAACAAAATGTCGCACGACACATGTCATTGTGTAGCCCTAGCATTAAAGGTGCAGAGCGCTATGGAGGTCACTGTTAAATGAGCGGGCACTGTGGAGGTCACTGTTAAAGAGGCGGGCACTGTGGAGGTCACTGTTAAAGATGCGTGCGCTGTAAAGGTCACTGTTAAAGGGGAGGGCGCTGTGGAGGTCACTGTTAAAGAGGCGGGCACTGTGGAAGTCACTGTTAAAAAGGTGGGCACTGTGGAGGTCACTGTTAAAGAGGCGGGCGCTGTCGAGGTCAGTGTTAAAGGGGTGGGCATTGTGGAAGTCACTGTTAAATGGGCGGGCACTGTGGAGGTCACTGTTAAAGGGGCAGGCACTGTGGAGGTCACTGTTAAAGGGGCGGGCACTGTGGAGGTCACTGATAAAGAGGCAGGCACTGGGAGGTCACTGTTAAAAAGGCTGGCACTGTGGAGGTCACTGTTAAAGGGGCGGGCACTGTGGAGGTCACTGTTAAAGGGGCGGAGTGCTGTAGAGGTCACTGTTATGGGGGATACTGTTGATATCTTTTAACGACACACACAAACATGAAATGAAATAGATGAAATATACCCGTGCGAAGCCGGGTCCTTCTGCTAATTTTTTATAAATTTGGGAAGTCCCCAAAACATTTGGAAATGGAAAAGAGAACGCAAAGAGAAAGTGCGCTGTAGTATAACAATGGCTGGGTGCGGCCGGTATACTTGTCTATTCAGCACAAGGTACAGACAAGTCCTGTGGGATCCATGCAGGGCCGGCGCCACCAGTAAGGCGACTTAGGCAGTCGCCTAGGGCAGTTGCGGTGTAAAAAAAATAAATAAATTGGTTATATAAGTTCGGCCGGCGGCGCCCCTCATGCTGCGCCTCCTGAATCTCCGGCGGGGCCGGAGATTCAAATTAGAGCGGCAAGCGCTCAGCACTCCGTCCTGAGCGCTTGCCGCTCTAATTTGAATCTCCGGCCGCCGGCTCATTGTTGCGCAGCCTGCGCCTGCTGTGTGTCAGCTCTGTGCTTTTGTTAATGTAGCGTGGCCGAGCTCTGTTCGGTCCGCGGTAGGAGCTTTTGTTTCCTGTACCCGGCTGGACTGAAGAGAGATCGGCCACGCTACATTAGAGGTGTGTGTGTGGAGGGACTAATGACATTGACAAGGGGGGGGAATAATGACATTGACAAGGGGGGGGGAATAATGACATTGACAAGGGAGGGGGGGGAATAATGACATTGACAAGGGAGGGGGGGAATAATGACATTGACAAGGGAGGGGGGGATAATGACATTGACAAGGGAGGGGGGGAATAATGACATTGACAAGGGAGGGGGGGGGTAATGACGTTGACAAGGGAGGGGGGGAATAATGATATTGACAAGGGAGGGGGGGATAATGACATTGACAAGGGAGGGGGGGAATAATGACATTGACAAGGGAGGGGGGGATAATGACATTGACAAGGGAGGGGGGGAATAATGATATTGACAAGGGAGGGGGGGGAATAATGACATTGACAAGGGAGGGGGGGAATAATGAGAGTGACAAGGGAGGGTGGAGGGGGGGAATAATGAGAGTGACGGGGGAGGGGGGGAATAAGGAGAGTGACAAGGGAGGGGGGGAATAATGAGAGTGACAAGGGAGGGGGGAGGGAGGGAATAATGAGAGTGACAAGGGAGAGGGGGGGATAATGACATTGACAAGGGAGGGGGGAATAATGATATTGACAAGGGAGGGGGGGGAATAATGACATTGACAAGGGAGGGGGGGGAATAATGAGAGTGACAAGGGAGGGGGGAGGGGGGGAATAATGAGAGTGACGGGGGAGGGGGGAATAATGAGAGTGACAAGGGAGGGGAGAGGGGGGGAATAATGATAGTGACAAGGGAGGGGGGAGGGGGGGAATAATGAGAGTGACAAGGGAGAGGGGGGGTGGAATAATGACATTGACAAGGGAGGGGGGGAATAATGAGAGTGACAAGGGAGGGGGGTATCGGGGTGGAATAATGACAGTGACAAGGGAGGGGGGTGCCGGGGTGGAATAATGAGAGTGACAAGGGAGGGGGGTGCCGGGGTGGAATAATGAGAGTGACAAGGGAGGGGGGTGGAATAATGAGAGTGACAAGGGAGGGGGGATATAATGAGAGTGACAAGGGAGGGGGGGGAATAATGAGAGTGAGGGGGGAGGGGGGGAATAATGAGAGTGACAAGGGAGGGGGGGTGGAATAATGAGAGTGACAAGGGAGTGACAAGGGTATAATGAGAGTAACAAGGGAGGGGGTGGAATAATGAGATTGACAAGGGAGGGGGGGAATAATGAGAGTGAGGGGGGAGGGGGGGAATAATGAGAGTGACAAGGGAGGGGGGGTGGAATAATGAGAGTGACAAGGGAGGGAGTGGGGGAGAAGAGAGTGACAAGGGAGTCCCCAGAGCCAGACCAAGAGCCAGACTGCAGCCAGAGACCAGATCATCTTATTGTCCTGGTGGTAAGTAGACAATGCAATATGTTTATTATGTAATTGTTTAGTTATTAATACTACATTGGAAACTAATTTACCTCACATTTAGGGTCCATTCACACATCCATGTGTGTTTTGCGGATCCACGGATCCGCAAAACACGGACAGCAGCAATGTGCGTTCCGCATTTTGCGGACCGCACATTGCCGGCACTAACAGAATATGCCTATTCTTGTCCGCTATTGCAGACAAGAATAGGACATGTTCTATTTTTTTCCGGATCGGAATTGCGGATAGAAATGTATGGGTCCGCAATTCCGTTCCGCAAAAAAAGACAGCTACAAGAAGCTGGATTAACCCTAAGGGAAACCTAGCAGTTCTTTTTATTTAAAAGCTGAGAAAGGGGTGGAACATATGTGATGTCATAATATGGGCAGATCATCTGATAAGGGGGGGGGGGGGCGGCAATTTTTATCTTGCCTAGGGCGGCAAAAATCCTTGCACCGGCCCTGGATCCATGCCTGGTTCATTTCAATGAATGTGAGCTTGTCCACGTTGGCTGTGGACAGGCGGCTGCACTTGTCTGTGATCACCTTCCCTGCCATGCTGAACACACGTTCGGACAATACACTGGCCGCAGGGCAGACCAGCACCTCCAAGGCGTAAAGGGCAAGCTCAGGCCATGTGCCCAATTTGGAGACCCAGAAGTTGAATGGGGCAGACCCATCAGTCAGTACTTGTAGGCGTGTGCACACGTACTGTTCCACCATGTTGCTGAAATGCTGCCTCCTGCTAAGACGTTCCATATCAGCTGGTGGTGCTGGTTGTTGTGGCAAGCTGACAAAGCTTTTCCACATTTCGGCCATGCTAACCCTCTCTTCTGAGGTGCTGGCGGTGCCCCAGCTGCATTGGCTATTTCTTCCTCATCCTCTGCCATCGCCTTGTGCTTTCACTGTGCCCCCGCTGTCAGGTGGGAATGCCATCAGCAGCGTGTCTGCCAGCGTGCACCTGTACTCGCACATCTTCCGATTACGCTCCAATGACGGAATTAAGAACGGCCTTTTGTCCTTGTAGCAGGGATCCAGCAGGGTGGCCACCCAGTAATCAGCACTGATCAGAATGTAGGCAACTCGGCGGTCGTTGCGCAGGCACTGTAGCATGTAGTTGCTCATGACAAGCTGTCCTCTGTGGGAGGTGTATCGTCTGTGTCCTCTGTATCCCCCAGCCACGCTCCAATGATGCCCATGAGCTGCTTTGGGTGCCATCCTGCTGTGAACACAGTTCCTCATCATCATCATCCTCCTCCTCATCCTCCAGAACTGTGTCCTGGCTGGACAGTTGTGTACCTGGCCTCTGTTGGTGCAGGAACCAACCCTCCGAGCCACTTGTGAATGACTGGCCTGATAACCGTGGAAATGATCCCTATTTCTCTTCTTCCATTATCGACCGAAGCGTTTATTTCAGGGAGACATAGAAGTGTAATAGTAACGCTGAGGACGGCGTCATCGGCACTGGCCATGTTGGTGGAGTACTCAAAACAGTGCAACATGACACACATGTCCTGCATGGAGGCCCACTCGTTGGTGGTGAAGTGGTGCTGTTCTGCAGAGTGACTCACCAGTGTGTGCTGCAGCTGAAACTCCACTATCGCCTGCTGCTGCTCGCACAGTCTCTCCAGCATGTTCAAGGTGGAGTTCCACCTTGAGGGGGTACGTCGCATATGAGGCGGTGAGCGGGAAGGCCGAAGTTACGCTGCAACGCAGACAGACGAGCAGCAGCAGGGTGAGAACGCCGAAAGCGCGCACAGAGGGCTCACACTTTTTGCAGCAGATCTGACATATCGGGGTAATTTTTCAGGAACCTCTGCACCACCAAATTCAGCACATGCGCCAGGCAAGTAATGTACATCGAACCGGCTAGGCCCAGAGCTGCTACAAGATTTCGCCCGTTATCGCACACCACCAGGCCGGGCTTGAGGCTCATTGGCACCAGCCACTCATCGGTCTGTTGTTCCATGCCCGTCCACAGCTCCTGCACGGTGTGGGTTTTTTCTCCCAAACAGATGAGTTTCAAAACAGCCTCCTGTGTTTCTCCCTGGCTGTGCTGAAGTTGGTGGTGCAGGTGTTACGCTGACCCGATGAGGAGGCGGTAGAGGAGGAAGCAGAGTAGAAGGAGGAGGCAACAAGAAACGTCCTGCAATCTGAGGCGGATGCGCCAAACTGCTATCCGCCTCAGACCCAGCCGCCACTGCATTTACCCAGTTTGCAATAAGTGAGATATAACGTCCCTGCCCGTGCTTACTGGTCCACGTATCGGTGGTTATGTGGACCTTGCCACAGATGGCGTTGCACAGCACACACCTAATTTTGTCCACCCCTTGGTTATGCAGGGCAGGGATGACTCGCCTGGAAAAGTAGTAACGGCTGGGAACCACATACTGTGGGACACCTACCACCATAAGGTTTTTAAAAGTCTCCGTCTGCACCAGACGGAATGACAGCATTTCAAAGGCCAGGAATTTTGAAATGCTGGCATTCAGGGCCAGGGATCGCTGGTGGGTAGGGGGGTACTTCCTATTTCTCCCCAGTGTTTGGGGGATGGACAGCTGAACGCTTCCATGGGACAGTGTGGAGATGCCTGCTGACGGTGACGGTGACGGTGGTGTTGCTGCCACATCCTCTGTTTGCGGGGTGGCAGGTGCCACTGTCACTCCAGAGGGGAAGGAAGAGGCTGAGACCGCAGTGGAAGAGAGAGCAGGAGGAGCCTGAGATCTTTCATGGTTTTTGAGGTGTCTACTCCACTGCAGCTCGTGCTTTGCATTTAGATGCCTGGTCATGCAGGTGGTGCTCAGGTTTAGAACATTTATGCCTCGCTTCATGCTCCGATTGCACAGCGTGCAAACCACTTGCGTCTTGTCGTCAGCACATTGTCTGAAGAACTGCCACGCCAGGAAACTCCTTGGAGCTGGCTTTGGTGTGCTCAGTCCCTGGGTGCCGTGGGCAGTAGCAGGAGTACTGGCTAGGGGACAGCCACTCTGCCTTTGCACCCTGCTCCCTCTTTTCCTATGCGGCTGGCGCTGTGTGACCAACACCTCTTCCTCCGAACTGCACACGTCACTCACATGACCTTGATTCCATGTGGGGTCTAGGACCTTATGATCCTCCTTATCATTTTCCACCTACACTTCACCCCTGCCCTCCTTGCCGGACCTGCACACTGCAGAAAGACGCAGCAGCCGTCTGCATCAGAGACGTGCTGCGGTGTTCCTCCCATGTCCACATCCTGAAACGTAAGTGGTTGGGTATCAGTGCACTCAATCTCTTCCAATTCTGGGGCAGGGCTAGGTGGATGGCCCACGGAAACCCTGCTAGCAGAGTCATCAAAAAGCAGAAGAGACTGCTTGGCTGATTTGCAAGGGGGTGAGGTGAAAGACTGATTCCCATGAGCTCCAGGTGCCAACTCTGCGCTTTCAGCAGGGGACCGTGTGGGAACTGGAGGCACTGTCAGCCACCCAATCTACTGCCGCCTCTACATGTTCTGGTCTCACTATTCGTACCCCGGTATTCGGGCCTACAAAATAACGCTGAACGTTAAAATGGGTATATGTCACCCACGGAACTAACAGACAGATTAACTATATTATTTTCCCTGTCACGTATGCAGTGCAGGTGTACCTCACACCAAAAATGGGTATATGTTACCCACTGAACTAACAGATTAACTATTATATTTTTGTGTCCGGGGTACAAAGATGGTTCATTGCACCACAAAAAAATCTCTATAGGTCACCCACAGAATTAACAGCCAGATGAATTATTATATCTCTGTGTCAGGGGTGCAAAGATGGTGCATTGCACCCACAAAAAAATCACTATAGGTCACCCACAGAATAAATAGCCAGATGAGATTCCTAACACTCTCCCTCACTTCAGCTGCCTGCTTCCTGTCCCTGCACTACTCAGAGCTGATGGGCGGTGCTACATGTGATCCAGCTTATATAGAGGCTGGGTCACATGATGCATCAGCCAATCACAGCCATGCCATTACTAGGCATGGCTGTGATGGCTTCTAAGTGTCCACAGCTTAAAAGCTTGTTGATTGGCTGCCGTGCAGCCTTTCAACAAGCTTTATTAAATGCCCGAACACAGAACTCGAACTTTTGCTGCAAAGATCATAGAAATCTGACCTATTTTCAGTCTGCTCCATGACTCAACCCTCACCAGGCCTGGTGGCTTTTTTTTTTTTTTGCTAATCAGGAGGTGGAGCCTCAACATATCATGGATCCAGCCTGTATCATTCAAGTAGCTCTGGTCCAAATAAAGGACCTTCTGCCATAATGAAATAGGTATTGATCTGGGGTCATTGCTCTAGAGTCAAGGGTTTTCCTGGCTTCCATAAAACCTCCAAGTTCATATGCCGACACTTCTGGTGGCCTTCCATCACCAGGGACATCTTGGATTTTAACTCGTACCACCTGTTTCCAAAACAAGACTCCAAAACAAAGATCTGCTATAATTCTCCTTCCTCTGCCTGTGCATGAAGTCCTGTGGTAGTATATCGCCATGGACTTCCTTACTGATTTGCCTTCTTCCATTGGCTGCATGGTCATCTGGGTAGTAGCAGATCATTTTTCGAAGATAGCCAACTTCATTCCCCTGCCTGGTTTACCATCTGCCAGCCTGCTAACTAACTTGTTCATCCAGCACATTTTCCATCTCCATGGAAAATCATGTCTGACCGCGAAGTGCTATTTACATCCAAGTTCTGGACAGCTGTTTGCCACCTTCTGGATGTTAAATTATACTTTTTATCTGCATACCATTCATAGACCAATGCAAAAGTGGAATGCATTATTCAGGTCTTGACTAACTATTTCCACCACTTTACCAATGCCCACCAGGATGTTTAATATATAATTAAGATATAATAACGATTCTACTGAGGCTATCGACAAGTCTCCTTTCCTTATTATGTGTGTCACAGTTTTCTCTGCATTAACAGCAACAAACTCTTCTGTTGAAAACTTCTCCCAGATTTGGCAGGAGACTAGAACTGCTCTTCTACAGACCTCGGCTTTCATGAAGACGTTTGGGGACTGAAGACGTAGGCCTCCACCTCAGTTCTTAACTGGATATAAGGTCTGGTTATCTTCTGGGAACATCAGGCTCAGGGTACCTTCATATAAATATAACTTTTACTTTGCAATTTATAAAATAATACCACCGTAGTGGTTCACCAGTGAATAGTGATAGAACAAACAACAATAATCAAAGATAGACAATGTTCCTGGGAGCTGGTCGTGGATGTACCTATAGAGGGGTGAGTGAACACAAGGCAGCTAAGGGGAGCGGTGGGCAAATCTATACTCTCCCTATGCTCTCCCTGGCTAAAACCTCAGCCCAGGGACGTCCCCTAGTGGTGGAGACTCCCTGTCCTCGTTCCTGGGCTGACTGCCCTGCGTTTACCCTCCTCTCCAAAAATAACAAAAATGTGCTCCCCAGGAAGCTGACGGGTGTAGTAATGCGTCCCTGGTAAATGAATACTCTCAGGAATGCTCATAGATAAAGACCAGTTCAATATATAGGTGAATTAGATAGATATCACCTCTAGACAAAAGGAACCAGACACAGGGGCATCAGAACGGTGCGTTCCCAGGTTGGTTCCACAAAAGCCCCTACGCGTTTCCCCTATTACTAGGTTCATCAGGGGGCATACATGATCAAAGATACAACCATCAATCAAGTGATAAATCAAAGATACTTAAAATATAGTTGAGGGAACAGGACCAGAGACGCAGATGATAACAAGCATAGGACCAAGGGACCCGTTTGATATGTCCCACTTAATATCCTGTGCAGTCAGGAGGCTAAAGGGCCCACAAGGTAAGGGCCAGTACTTCACCCAGGAAGATTTAAGCTGCGTCCTGGTGGCGTCCTGTTCCTCCTCTCCTCCTCGAGAGGAGGAACAGGACGCCACCAGGACGCAGCTTAAATCTTCCTGGGTGAAGTACTGGCCCTTACCTTGTGGGCCCTTTAGCCTCCTGACTGCACAGGATATTAAGTGGGACATATCAAACGGGTCCCTTGGTCCTATGCTTGTAATCATCTGCGTCTCTGGTCCTGTTCCCTCAACTATATTTTAAGTATCTTTGATTTATCACTTGATTGATGGTTGTATCTTTGATCATGTATGCCCCCTGATGAACCTAGTAATAGGGGAAACGCGTAGGGGCTTTTGTGGAACCAACCTGGGAACGCACCGTTCTGATGCCCCTGTGTCTGGTTCCTTTTGTCTAGAGGTGATATCTATCTAATTCACCTATATATTGAACTGGTCTTTATCTATGAGCATCCCTGAGAGTATTCATTTACCAGGGACGCATTACTACACCCGTCAGCTTCCTGGGGAGCACATTTTTGTTATTTTTGGAGAGGAGGGTAAACGCAGGGCAGTCAGCCCAGGAACGAGGACAGGGAGTCTCCACCACTAGGGGACGTCCCTGGGCTGAGGTTTTAGCCAGGGAGAGCATAGGGAGAGTATAGATTTGCCCACCGCTCCCCTTAGCTGCCTTGTGTTCACTCACCCCTCTATGGGTACATCCACGACCAGCTCCCAGGAACATTGTCTATCTTTGATTATTGTTGTTTGTTCTATCACTATTCACTGGTGAACCACTACGGTGGTATTATTTTATAAATTGCAAAGTAAAAGTTATGTTTTAAAGGGATCAATACTGCTGGACATTATATTCTGATTCTATGACCCTTCTTTTTTGATTTACATTGATTAAGCTGGACAACTACCTTCATATAAACTGGCACCTCGCTTCCTCGGTCCCTTTGAGGTCATAAAACAATAGAACCCTGCCTCTTTGCAGATAGTTTATTTCATGTCTCCCTTCTCAAGCCAGTGATCTCTATTCCAGAAGATCTATCCCTGGTACCTCTCCGGTCACCATCTGATGATGTGTACGTGGTGATAAACATCCTGGGCATGAAGAGAATTAGAGGCAAAAATTACTTCTTGAATGACTAGAAAGGTTTTGTTCCCAAAGAGAGGTCGTGAGAACCTGCTAAAAATATTAATACTCCTGTTCTGATGAAGAAGTTCCTACAATTACCTGGAACAAAGAAGAGGGGGTGTAAGGGGGATATTGCTAGCACAGCAGACTGTGCCTGACCCACTCCCCTTGGTGGGCACGGGGGCCGCCTTACTCACTTTTCACGGTTAGTGGCCCGCACCTGCTGTCCCTCCTCATCCTCACCCACAGCAGGTCCGGCCATCAGAGTCTCATTCTTCTCCTGCTGGTCATAACCTGCGCTTCTCTGCCCAGCCTGTTCTCCCCACCTGTATGGTGCGCGTACTTCCTGGCTCTTAAAGAGCCAGATCACGCACGTCCTAATTCTTTCCCAGCCCATGGCTGTCTGTCTAACAGAATATAAGACACCTTCCCCAGTAGGAGGGTGCCCGCATTTTAAGTTGTCTTACTTGCTAATTTCAAGTGAAAGGCGAGCTTGTGCAAATCCATGAAGTTAGTCCGAGGTCAATGCAGGCAACAGAGGTCGGTGCACAGACAGACCTCTGTTGCCTGCATTGACCTCAGACAAGCTTCAAGGATTTGCACAAGTTCTGCCAGACCTGTCCTCTTTCTTTTCTGCCAGACCTGTCCTCCTTTGCACCGGTGTCTCTGACACCTGTGGGTCAGCAGTCAACCACAACAGGACTATTCCTATAGGTAGTGGCCTGGTGACTCCCCTGCAGCAAAGTTCAGATCCCAGTATAGGGGTTAAAGGGTGAATGCCAGGGAATGCCAGGATAACGCCCTTAGGACTAGACCTATGTCAAACTGGTTGGTTGGCACAGTGGCTCTATACCCATTATCTATAACACTTCTGAACACACAGCAGAATAGCTGCAGATCAGCATATTGAAAATCTGATACCAAAGTACAGTGCAATGCATGTGATTGGGCTTCAGCAATCTCCCATGCACATGTGTGGAGAAAAAAAACATTTTTTTATTTTTTTTCTTTAGATGATTGTGGGAGCAGCCATCCTGCCTGAGTTAGGCTGGGTTCACATTACTGTTTATTTTTCCGTTCTTCTGATCCGTCAGAACAGAGAAATTAAGAGAAAAATGGATCCTGTAAAAAAAACCTGATACATTTGGCATCCGTTTTAGCCATTTCCGTCTGAGATATGTTATCTTAAATCTGTAGGACTTATTTCTGTCTAAAATAACGGATCACAGTTGGAAATGGGTAAAACAGATGCCAAATGTACATAAATGATGCTCAGTATCAGTTTTTAGTTTTTTTTTACAAGTTAAGTTTTTTCTTTATTTTTCTGTTCTTCTGACAGATCAGAAGAACGGAAAAATAATGGGTATTTGAACTCAGCCTTACTCTTTGCTGTGAATAGAGAGTTGTTTTACATCAACCAAGTGAGCATAAGAAATCTCAGTCAACAAACGACCGATGACAGTGGCTTCCATATAGTTACAAAGTTTCACAGGCTGAAAAAAGACACAGGTGCAACAACTTCAACCTTTTACAGACCAAGGCCATCCTTCATATAAGATAGGGCCGGGGGCTATCCATAGTATTCAGTATATTGGGCAGACTAGATGGGCCAAATGGTTCTTATCTGCCGACACATTCTATGTTTCTATGTTTCTATAATTGTACAACATTAATTGTTAGCAAATCCTCAATGCCATTTGCAATTAGATAAGCATCCAGTCCTTTTTTAAATGCTGACATAGTATCTGCTATTACTCTTCGGGTAGGGCATTCCATGTCTCCTAGTCCTTTGTAAAGTCCTTGGGATGAATAAATCATGTCCCTGGTCTTTGTAATGACCACATATGTATTTCGAGCCTAAAACTGAATTCCATTTTCAAAATGTGGCCTTGCGAGGTATTTATAAAGAGGGAACATTACATTGGGATTACAGGCTTTTATGTGTCTTTTTATAAAAAAAATAATAATAATCTTATGATTTTTACTTTTGTAGCTGATGCTTAACATATTGAACACAGCTGCTTAGCTTAACCAGAACACCCAAGTCCTTTTCTTGTTGTGTTGTCCCTAGTTTTGGCATTCATCTGCTCCCCGTCTGACGGAAAAGACAGAAAACCCAAAGGGTGCTACTAGAGCATGTCAGCTCTGTACAGAAAAAAGGACGCCATATTTTTAATAAAGACCAATTAAAAAAATTATTTTTAGCTCAAAATGAGTACAATGCAATAATAAAATTCCCCAAAGGTATACATAGCCTTTAAGTATCCTACACAGTTTTGTGTCATTGACCAAAACTGACACTTTATTCTCAGTCTGAGGCCTCATGCACACGACCGTTGTGTGCATCCGCGGCCGTTGTTCCGTTTTCCGTTTTTTTTCACAGACCCATTGACTTTCAATGGGTCCGTGGAAAAATCGGAAAATGCAACGTTTGGCTTCCGCGTCCGTGATCCGTTTTTCCAGTCCGTGAAAAAAATATGACCTGTCCTATTTTTTTCACGGACAACGGTTCACGGACCCATTCAAGTCAATGGGTCCGTGAAAAATCATGGATGCACACAAGATAGTCATCCGCGTCCGTGATCCGTGTCCGTTTTTCCTATCATTTTCAATGGAAACTTGACTTTTTTTTTCACTTTTCATGTCCGTGGATCCTCCAAAAATCAAGGAGGACCCACGGAAGAAAAAACGGTCACGTAACAACGGAAATCCGTTTTGCGGACCGCAAAAAAAACGGTCGTGTGCATGAGGCCTTACTGACAAGATCATTGATAAAGAAATTAAAGATAATTGGGTCTAACACAGATCTTTGTGGTACCCCACTGCTGACTAGCCCATTTTGAATATGTACCATTTACTGCAACTCTGTTTTTTGTCTTGTAACCGATTCTTTACTCATGTGCAAATTTTGCCCCAGTCCCTGCATTTGTAGCTTCAGCACAAGGCTATCCATATAAAATGCTTTAGCAAAATCCAGATATGCCCCATGACCAATTTCCAGATTTGCACTTACCTCATCATAGAAACCCAGAATGTAGGTTAGGCATGACCTGTTGTGCAAGAATCCATGCTAGTTACCAGTTATTAATTTATTCATCATGATATACTTTAGCAGTTCATCTCTTAGAATACCTTCACATATTTTACAAATGAAAGATGTCAAACTTACCAGTAGTTCCACTTTTTTACCTTTTTTAAATATTGGTACCACATCAGCAGTCGTCCAGTCTGTGGCGCTGACTCTGTTACAAGAGACTCTAAGAAGATCAGATACAATGGACTATCAATTATTGAGCTCAACCCCTGGATGCCTGCCATCTGCGCCAGGGGCAGCATCAATATTTAATTTGCTTGGACATAGCTGTACTTCTTCTTTTGTTAAGACAGTGATATTTGACAGAGACCCTTGTTTACTACCCCCTGATTGATATCTTGCACTGGCATGTCGCTGGTGAACACCCATGAAAAGTAATGGTAGGTTTACACGGGCGAGAAGCTTCCTTCCTGACAACTTGCTGCTGTTCAGTGGGTGAAAAGTGCTGCACTTACATGCAGCGATCGCCTCAACAGTATGAGAACGAGCAATCACTATTGCTATCACTCGTTTTTATACAGCTGCATTATTTAGCTGTTTAGACAGCACAATCTGCTGCCCAGAGATGATAATTTACCTGCCTGCATAAACGAGAGTTTCACCTGATGGACGACTGTATTGCTCATTCATCGGGTGATAAGCTGCACCATAAAGCCTCATTCACACATCAGTGTTTTGGTCAGTGATTTCCATCAGTGATTGTGAGTCTACATGAGGATTGGAGCCTCCACAGACATAAGGTATAAGAGATTGATCTGCACCTGTTCTGTGTTTAGAGCCGCAACTGGTTTTGTCTCAAAATCACTGATGGAAATCACTGACCGAACACTGACGTGTGAATGAGGCATTAGACAGGCAGATTGTCAGGAACAAGCGTTCACAGGAACGTTTGTCCCCGATAATTAGCCTGATTACTGGGCCATGTAAACCTGTTATAAGAGTTTAATCTCTGCCTTCCCTTTGTCCTCTATAATTATATTTCCATGGTTATCTTTTAGAGGGCCAGTATTATTACATTTTTTCTTTTTGGTATTTATATGTTTATGACAGTTTTGGGATTTGTCTTAATGTCATCCGCAATTAGTTTTTCTGTGGCTAATTTAGCCAACTTTATTTCCTTTTTTCCTATTAAGCTCTTTGTATGTCTGGAATGATTTTTCTGAACTCTCAGGTTTTAATGTTTGAAATGCTCTTTGTTTTTGTCTTATTATGTTAAATACATCCCTTTTTTATCCACATTGGTTTAATTTTATTCCTTGACCTTTTGTTACCCATGGGTATAAACTTACTACAGGAGTCTCGTAATATCTCTTTGATTTTTCGTAGTTGTTCATAGTTCCTGTTTGTAGGACCTTACTGAATATTATATTGAAACTCACCATATTATGGTCGCTGTTACCCAAGTACTTCCGCACTTTTTTTTTTTTTTTTCTACAGCTGCATGGGCTTCCTATGCACATCAGGCTTCTTGTTCATCTGACAGATTTTCTGTAATTCCTCCTGTCTCCACACGGGAGTGCACACTGTTGCGCTCTCTCTCCCTCCTCCCGTTCAGGATGGCTGGCGCAGAAGTGGTCCTCCCTCCCGCCCGCCACCCTCAACAGGATGGCTGAGTGGTGTAGAGTGTCAGCTGTAACATACAGCTGACACTCTGCTTGAAACGGCAGACATAACCCCTTTCATGGCATGGTCCTTAGGGACCGCAGTATGGAAGGGGCTAACCATCTGGCCGCTGCTCTGCTGTGGCAGTGGCCCGATGCTTGAAGGGTTACCAGAGGGAAGGAGTTTCTTACCTCCCCAATCAGGCCGCTGCGTCGCTGTGCCAGCATCCTGATGGGGACACTGCCGTGAACATGAGCCCAACCCCCTCCCCTTGCTGACAGCTGACACTCTGCTTGAACTGGCGACATCAGTGCTGGTACTGAGACCCTACCTAAGACAATCGTCCAAAAAAAATAATATATATGGATTTCAGAAAATAGAGACACAAAAACATGATTTTTTTTAAAAACATGATTTTATTGTGTTAAACCAAAATAAAAAATAAAAATAGACATATTAGGTGTTGCCGTGTCAGTAACAACCTGCTCTATATAAATATCACATGATCTAACCTGTCAAGTGAACATTGTAAAAAAAATAAAAATAAAAACTGTGACAGAACAGCCATTTTTTGTTTAACTTGCCTCATAAAAAGCCCAATATATACAGTACAGACCAAAAGTTTGGACACACCTTCTCATTCAAAGAGTTTTCTTTATTTTCATGACTATGAAAATTGTAGATTCACACTGAAGGCATCAAAAGTATGAATTAACACATGTGGAATTATATACATAACAAACAAGTGTGAAACAACTTAAAATATGTCATATTCTAGGTTCTTCAAAGTAGCCACCTTTTGCTTTGATTACTGCTTTGCACGCTCTTGGCATTCTCTTGATGAGCTTCAAGAGGTAGTCCCCTGAAATGGTTTTCACTTCACAGGTGTGCCCTGTCAGGTTTAATAAGTGGGATTTCTTGCCTTATAAATGGGGTTGGGACCATCAGTTGCGTTGAGGAGAAGTCAGGTGGATACATAGCTGATAGTCCTACTGAATAGACTGTTAGAATTTGTATTATGGCAAGAAAAAAGCAGCTAAGTAAAGAAAAACGAGTGGCCATCATTACTTTAAGAAATGAATGTCAGTCAGTCAGCCGAAAAATTGGGAAAACTTTGAAAGTAAGGGCTATTTGACCATGAAGGAGAGTGATGGGGTGCTGCGCCAGATGACCTGGCCTCCACAGTCACCGGACCTTAACCCAATCGAGATGGTTTGGGGTGAGCTGGACAACAGAGTGAAGGCAAAAGGGCCAACAAGTGCTAAGTATCTCTGGCAACTCCTTCAAGACTGTTGGAAGACCATTTCAGGGGACTACCTCTTGAAGCTCATCAAGAAAATGCCAAGAGTGTGCAAAGCAGTAATCAAAGCAAAAGGTGGCTACTTTGAAGAACCTAAAATATGACATATTTTCAGTTGTTTCACACTTGTTTGTTATGTATATAATTCCACATGTGTTAATTCATAGTTTTGATGCCTTCATAGTCATAAAAATAAAGAAAACTCTTTGAATGAGAAGGTGTGTCCAAACTTTTGGTCTGTACTGTATATATATATAAATCATGGCTGATCGGGACGTGATGACGTGAAGACCAGGCGCGCCACGCCCTCCTCCTCTCCTCCTGCCCCGCTCCACCACGTCTCCTGCTTCACGTGATATCTCCTGTTGGGAGCTGCTCCTGAACCTCAGAGCTACCTAGTCCCGGATCAGATCCCTTTTTTGACGTGGCGGCGCTTCACCCGACTTCACCTGACTGTGGGGACTTGTTATTGATAAAATCTACACGGCTGAGCCCAGGACTGGCTGTTTGGCGGTTGCAGTTCTCTCGGTCGCGCTTGCTGCCCACGTGGACTCCTTTGCTGGCTTCTCTCCTCCGCCTTCTGTGTTGTCTTCCTGGAGCTTGGGCATCCTGCCGAATCCTGTTGATATTTAGTGAGAGGACTGGTGAGATCTTTCCGCTTTGGTTTATATATTTTCTTATGAACTTATAACGAACTAACATTCTAATATGCAAGTGCCTTATTCAACATGACTGCTTATTAGCTGCGGTTGCTGCTCCTGTTGCTTACGAACTTGTAACAAAATAACGTCTAATATACACGTGGCCTATTTAACATAATCACTTAATAGTTTCTCCCATCCTGTTTGCTGCCCGCGTGGTTCCTCTGTTGGCTTATCTTCTCCGCCCTCGGTTCTTCCTGCTAAATTTAATCGTTTTTCATTGAGAAGATTGCTGAGATTTTTGTGCTTTTTCTGTTTATGAACTGTGACATAGCAGGGGGTTTTGTTTGGGAAGGCAGGTATTTTCCTACCAACATAGACGGCTGGGCTGATTTCCAGCCAGGTGAGATCAAATACGGAGTTTAAGTGCTGGTCTGGGTTTAGGCAGCACCTGGCTGTCCTTTAAATAGGCAGCTGGGCTCTGTTTTGGGATCTGAAGCATGGTGCTGTGCTGGAAGGTTGAGAGCCGCATGAGGGCTGCACGCTGGGAAAAAGGCCCTCTAAAGCCTGCTGTGGACTGCCAGGGATAAAACAGCTAGCAAGGTGACGTGTCTGTTCTATGTACTTTTCATTGTGTGAATTAACACCAAGACTGTAATGAGTTGTTTTTCTTTTGCCTTTTGTGTGAATAAACACTGACATTTTGATTTACGAACTTGTTTTGCCTCTGTACTGCGTCCACTTACCAGAGCAAATCCTCACAATTGGTGGCTTGGAGATGGCACACGCAGTGAAGATGGAGTAAACGCCGAAATATTTTTGTTTTCGAGTACGGCTGGATGTCCTGGATTAAACCAGCTAAATTCAAACCTGTGTCACATGACAAAATGGAGGCTGTAATGAAATCTGTAATGAAATCTCTCGTAGAAGCTAACCAACACCAGCAAGAAACAAACAAGCTGCTGTTACAACACGTGATGGCTTTACAGATGGCAGGAGCGTCCCAGAGTGTCCATGATGTCCGGAAACTGGTCCGTGCGGCGATCCCCAAGATGACACCATCAGATGACTTTGAAACCTACCTGGCGATGTACGAGAAGGTGGCCACAAGGGAGAATCTACCCCGAGATCAGTGGGCTGAGGTCGTCGCTCGTTCCTGACATCCGATTCCCAGCGGGTGTATTTCGACTTGCTGGACGATCAAGCGGCCGACTACCAGAAAATCAAGGGTGAGATTCTGGCAAGACTGGTGGTGAATGTGTTGGTCTGGGCCCAGCAGGTGGATCAGTGAGGGTTTAAGCCGGCTGAGCCCGTGTGACCCCAGTATTATAATTTACT